>NW_006204238.1:2436196-2489294 GCF_000334495.1 Tupaia belangeri chinensis
GATAAACTTATTAATAAATTATTTTAAATCTGTTCTAGACTCTTAAAGATAAAGACTTCTGTAAGAATGTATCTTTGGCTGCTGTGGAAAAAACAACCGAGGCGCCACATCCACATCACCATCACAAACACCACCATGAGCCTGGGCATCAGCATGTTGGGAGAGATCAGCTTCCAGAGAACCAGCAGCCAGGGACACCTGATGAGCCTTTGCATATCCCCCCTCCAGGCCTTCATCACCACCATAAGCACAAAGGCCATGATAGGCAGGGTCACCCAGAGAGTTGAGATATGCCAGAGCTTCTACAAAAGAAGATCTGACGAAAGGGGTGTATAAATCAGTTACTCTGTCAGTTACCCAGGGATTCAGAGTTGGCTCCTAGGAGCTGATGCTGACATTGTCGACATCTGATATTTGAAAAGACAGGGGCTGCAATCACCTGACAGTGTACAGAAAACCTCCCATCTTTATGTAGCTGACAGGGACTCCGGGCGGAGGAGAATGTCATTGAATCTTGTCAGTGACGTTTGCCTCCAGCTGCCTGACAGACAAGTCAGCAGCTCAGTCCCACAGAAGTCAGCACCAATTGAAAATGAAATAAAAAGGCAGAAGAATGAAAATGACTCTCAAACTAAATATCTAAATTGGATAGACTCTTCCAGTCAGTCAATTTCATTTCCAGCATTTAAACAAACTACTAAATTAATTAGTGAACCACAAATAGAAATTGGATTGTTGCAAATATGAAGAAATCTATTAGATTGGCTTCCACATTTTATATTTTATATAGTAGGAAATTTGACCCAAACCATATTTTTATTACGAGGCAACTGAAAGGTGATTGCAACTTTTGGTTAACATGTCTTTCTTTTTCTTTTTCCAGTATTCTATTTGCATTAATGAAGACAGAAACATAAACTATGACCTAGGGGTTTCGGTTGGATAGTTAGCAATTTAGAATGGAGGAAGAACAACAAAGACATGTTTGCCGTTTTTTGTTTTGTTTTGTTTTGTTTTTCTTTTTTTACTTAACTCTCAAAACAATGTTATCAGGAAGTGGATTCTATATTTTAAGATCCAGAAAAACTTAACACATGAGTATTTTGCTGAGAAGGACATATGACTACATTTTAAATATCCATTTATTCTTTTTATATCTAAAATTCATATCTCGATTTTTAACTATCACATATGAATAAAGTCTTCGTATTTTCTCTATCTAGCATTGTATCACACTCTTCTGAAAGTTGAATGACTGTCTTGAAAGACATAGGGGTAAAGATAAAAGAATGTTGTCTATCTCTGGACTGCTTAGAAAGTATTTCCATAGTCAATGATGGTTCAATAGGCAACTAATTCCTATAAACCTGAACTCCTTTATGGTTAATACTGCTAAGCAAGAAAGCAGTACACAAATGGTAAAGGTATAGACTTGTCTAAATAAACTCAACTTTAAAAAGTTTAAAGCTGTTTTTTGGTGTCATTTTTAGGCAGTATGTTTATATTGAAAATGGAAGGGAACTTTTCAGTTACTTTGAAAGAAATTAAATAGCAACTACAGATTCACTACTATGCTCAAAACCGTCTACGATGAAGGTGAGAATCTTTGCCAACAGAAAGACGTTGCTCTAAATTGCGAATGGTATTACGAAGAACTGCAATTTCCTTATTTTTCTCTTCTTGAAGATGTTGAAGCTTCTAAATGAAGCAGAAAAAAATTTGTTATTGCAATTTAGAATTAATAAGATTAAGTATAAGAAATGACAACAAAGAACACTTCTGGCTTAAGTTGATATTTAAAGAGACTATCTTAAAAGGACTATAATTTTATTTTTGAGAACTTAATGGGGTAAAATTCATTTACAGATACAAAAAATGTCATCTATGTTGGTAATGAATATAATGTAATTTTTATAGAAACAATAATTATTTTTAAAACTATAGTCATGGAAGAAAAAACACACGTACCCTTCTGTAGATAGTTTGTGGCAAAATAGCCGAATTTGGATATGGTTTTGGTTTGGTTTGCACTCTTGCTAGTTTGGCATCAAGCTGAAAAAAATTTAAAAAGAAAATTATTGAGAATATTTTAAACAATGAGAAACAATTGTTTCTATAAATATAATTATAACCCATGATACTTTTGACATATAGTCTGTAACTTAAGAGTATCCTCTATATAACGCATAATAGAAAAAGCTTTAAGAAACAATTTCTAAAGAAAGAGCAAAATAAAAATCAAAATTTACCCAGAGTGTGTGTTAAAATTATTCGGGGAGTTTTAAAAAAGTAATATATGCCAGGCTAGTTGGTGGCAATGGTGGTTAAGGTGAATCCCACATGACAAACTGTGTGGTTTCAGTTCTGGACCTGGTGCCTTGAGAAACACGTAGGGCATGTGTGTGTGCATGCTCTAAATCCCAAAAGGAGAATGAAGAAATGACTGCATTGTGGCCATCACCCAGAAGGGTAATTTCTCTCTCTCTCTCTCTCTGCTCTCTCTCTGTCTCTCATTCTGCAGTGGGCACATATGCCCTATAGCAAAAACTGAAACAAACAAAAAAATGTACTACTATCTTAGATATTCTGGGATGCAACAAGCATCAACTTTTTACCAAAACATCAGGTGATTATACTGTGTAGCCAGGGTTGATGAATGTAAAGAGAGAGAAAAATATTTTCCCATTTCTATGAGTGCACTTTATAGAGAAAATGTAGTGTAGTTAACAGTTATTCAGAAAGGGCCACACACCCTCCTATAAAAACTTCGAGTCTGAAAAGTAGAATTCGGATATGATTTCACCAATTTAGGTTAAACTCTTGTTGGTTTAAACTGAAATAAATCAGGTTAAGAAATTCTTATAGGTCATTCTTACATGTCAAGTTGTTTTTGCACAATATTCCATTATAAGTCTTACTTTCAGATTTAGTTCAGTGTTGCCTCTCTGAGGACTAGGAAGAGATTCTGAGATTGTGTTCTGGTTTTGGTAGAGGGAAATGGATAGCTACACCAAAGACAAATGACAGAGTTCTACATTCCAGTCAAATAACAGATGGGCTAGGCCAGTTCCAGGGCCTTCATAGCAGACAAAATGCAAATATCCACCAATGGATTACTTAACAACAGCAGATCTTGAAACGGGTTATTGCATTTTGGTTGGCCATCTAGCCCACTCTGTGGTTTGGTTGTACAGTTGGCCAGAAGGCGGCAGCAGCAGCAGCAGCAGCAAAAAGTCTCTGTAAAGTTAGCATCAATCCCCTTTTGCCCAATTAGTATATAAGATAACTCACCAAGCACCCCAGAGATACCAGAGCTTCAGAAAAATGAGTAGTAAGTTATCTTAAGTAAGACCTATGAATTCTTACAACATAAAGTGGGAGTCGAGGTGGGGGCATATGATAGAAGAATTATGTAAATGGAGATTGCTAGAATCTAGAAAATAATATAAAGAATAATATATAATCAAATATGAGTATCTCTAGGATTCTGACATCTGGTTAATCTACTGAAAGGCTTTAGAGTAAAGAGCTGGAGACTCAGCCTTTGAGATGCTATATATTTTTTTCCATTTCCACTTTATTTTTTTCATGTTTTTATTTTTTCTTATATACTTTTTCTTTTTTATTCATTATTTTTTATTATCATTTATACATTCAATCACTATACAAAATTTAGATGGTAAAGAGACTTTACCCAGCATGATATAAACCTCAGACCAGTCCAGTTGAGAATACGATACATGTCATCATCAACAGGTAATAAACCGTATCTGTGTCCCATAAATGGCTTTTTTTTTTTTTTAGTGACAAGGGGACTGTAATTTTCTTCTGAAACATTTTTTAAAATTAGTTCATTTATATTCATTTCCTGAGCATCGTCACAACATATGAAATGTGATTTCCCGTCCAGAATATACTGCATAGTTGCTTAATCATACATGTTATCGTAATTTTTCATTTCTAGTTTCATATATATATATCCTCCCACACTATCACAGGTGTCTACAGCTGTTTTCTATTCCTTTTTTCCCCCAAATTTTATTGATTCACAAAATTTCTTAAATAATATAACTACTTTCAATTGCAAGTTCAGCTGGTATATACATGTCTGTGAATACATGTCTGATTTTAGGCTTGAAACTCTAAGTAGAATGAATATACATACAATAAGATAGCACCTGACTGATGCTATATAGCTTACTATGGTCATTAGGTATTTTTTAATATATTTTTTAGTTTCAAGAAAAGCAGTTTTAGCTTTAATAAATTAAAGAAATGCTAAGGAACTTTGCTTAAAACTTAAAGCCAGGAAATAGGTAAGGATTCTGTTCAAATAATAGGTACATGAACCTATTGTCAGCTCAAGACAGGACAAAAAATCCTTAAAATCAGAAAACAAAGCTTAGGAGAAAATCAGCAATATTTTAGTCAAAAGTCATAAAATTCTATTTCACCAGTTCAGTCTCATGTACTTAACCTATCTTCTGTTATGGTTCGATCTATTTGATTAAATTCTGGGATATAATATTTGACTCCAGACTTGGCCTTATGTTTAAGTTAGCCATTTTCTTGGGTTTTGAACTTTCATTTCTGCGTGTCTGTATTTAATTTTCCTGGTATAGCACTCCCTTGAGAACTTCTTGAGATCTGGTCTGGTGTTGGTAAATTCTTCCAGGTTTTATGTAGCCGAGAATGTTCTTGTCTTTTCTTGCCGGGTACAGTATTCTTGGTTGAAATTGCTTTTCCTCCAACACTTTGAATTTATTTTCTCATTCTTTCCTTGTTCTCATTGTTTCTGATGATAGATCTGCTGTTAGCCTGATGGGCTATCCTTTGTAGGTAACTTGATGTTTCTCTCTTGCCAATCTTAGTATCTTGTCTTTGTGGTTTTGGTCAATCTGGCTATAATGTGTCTTGGAGAAGATCTTCTTGGGTTGATTCTATTTGGGATCCTTTGTATTTCTTGGGTCTGGATCTTTGAATGCCTCTCTAGCTTTATCAAGTTTTCTTCCAGGATTTCATGAAATAGATTATCAATGCCTTTATGAGTCTCTTCGCCTTCTGGGATACCAATTATCTGGATGTTTGGACATTTGATGGTATCTAGCATTTCTCGTATATTATTCTCATTTTGGGGGGCCATTTTCTGTCTTCATAGTGAATTTTTCTAGGCCAGCGATTCTATCTTCTACACCTTTAATTTAATTTTCTGTATGATCTAGTCTGCTTTTAATACTTTCAAGGGCGGTTATAGCCTTCATCTCTAACAAGACCATTTGATTCTTTTTTATAGTGTTTATTTCCTCTTTTAGATCTTGCAAGAATTTCCTCACCTGGAACTCATCAGCTCCTTTCCCCTGCCTCTTCTGCAGTTCATTGTCTCTCTTCTCTTCCATCTCTGTTAGCTTTGCCATTATGAATATCCTAAATTCTTTATCAGACATTTCTATGAGTTTCATTGTACTGTCTGAAGATGAAGAGGAGTTATAATTTTCCCTTGGAGCTTGGAGGAGAGGAATTTTCTTGCTTTCCCACATTTCTTGTGACCCTGCAGTGATTTCTAGTTATTGGATGGATGGTGTGTTTCTTCCTAATTCTTGAAGTTCAATCTGAGCATTCAGAGGCATGAAGAAGGAGGTGATCTACAATCTCTCTTTGGTTCCGTTTTTCACTCTTTGTGCATCAGATTCAGTGAGGATAGAGTAATATTCTGACCCTAATCATATTTAGATGTTTGGAAGCTGTCCACTTGGACCTGTCTAGACACTGAGTGCATAGAGGCTGAGCATCCAATAAATAAAGATAAACAAAAAGAATTAGAGAAGAGGAAAGAAGAAAAAATAAAATAAAAAGGAGTAAAATCAAAGTGATAATAAAAAATTGTTAGATTTTAATTTTAAAAAGCAAAAAATGCAAACCACGTGGCACAAAATTAATATTTCAGAGCTGAGGTTCAGTATGCATCTCAGGATGAGCCTGGCCTGGGTTTGTGCCTTTCCTAAATGGAATGTGGAAAGGCACCAATTAACACAATAAAGCAAAGGCTTGAGAGCCCAGAGAATACTTTACCTTAAAAAAAAATAAAAGTCGCAGAGAGACACAGTGAGAGAGAGAGAGAGAGACAGACAGAAATAAAGAGGAGGCAGAGGTAGCCCTACCCACTAGAAATGAATCTGGAGTAAGAAGTCTTAGCAGAAAATCATTTTTGGACAAAGAAATCAATATTTCAGAGCTGAAGTTCAGTATTCATCTCAGGATTGTCCCACAAATGTCTTACCTTTCCCTTTCTATTTTTTCCCTCAAATTTCCTTTTCTACCCTCTTCCCCTCTCCCACTCTCTTTCCACTTTGTCCCTACTATCCATAATAACTTTCAATGCATTTATGTCCTCTAGTCTTTCAATCTCTTCCATAGAGTGTGGACAGTTAGTATATGGTAAGTGGAGACATACAATGTCTCTGTTTCATAGCCTGACTTGCTTCACTCAGCAATAAATATTTCATACTCATCCACTTTCTATCAAATGCCAGGGTCTTCTTGTTTTTAATGACTGAATAGTATTCCATGGAGTATATGTGCCACAGTTTTTCAATCCATTCACCTGTTTGTGGTCATTTGGGTTGGTTCCATGTCTTAGCAATTGTGAATAAGGTTACAATAAATATAGATGTGCAAGTGTTTTCCCAACTGAGCATTCTCTTGTCCTTTGGGTAGATACCCAGAAGTGGAAATGCTGGATCATATGGTAGTTCTATTTGAAGGTCTTTGAGGAGCCTTCATATTGTTCTTCACAGTGGCTGGACTAATTTATATTCCCACCAACAATGTAGGAGAGTTCCCCTTTTACTACGTCCTCACTAGCACTTATCTTTCTTTTCTTTTTTTAATATTTGCCATTCTGTCTGGGGTTAGGGTTAGGTGGTAGTTCATGGAGGTTTTGATCTGCATCTCCCTTATGATGAGGGATGTTCAGCATTTTTTCATATGCTTTTTGGCTGTTCATCTGTCTTCCTTAGAGAGATTTTTGTTCAGCTCATTTTCCCATCTTTTAATTGGTTTAATCATTTTCTTCTGGGTAAGCCACTTGAGTTCTCTGTGTATTCTGGAGATGCTGTATTTGAAGTTCCTCAAATTTCTTTTCTTTTCTTTTTTAGAAATTTGGTTGATTTACCACCACAATATGTAGTTTTATAAAAATTTATTTATTGAGGACAAATTTGTCTCTTTTTATCACAAGTAATGTAAAATGAATGTCTAGTTGGATTACCAGGGTTCCAGAATTTCTACTGGGGAGAGAGTACTGTTAGGGATTAAAAACACTCTCCCCATGCTGGAATGGTGGTATTATAAAACCTGTGTAGACTTGATTTTAAATGGAGATAATCACTGTGTTACTTGTCTCCGCTCTCAGAACAAATACCACTATCTCAGGAAACCAGTATCTTTTGAACAACTGAAGAGTTCCACCCTCAGGTCAAGGGCTGAAAAACCACATAGCTGGCAGTGGTATGGTGTTCAAGCATTGCATCTGAGGGAAATGAGTGTGTGTGAGGTCCACTCACAAGATTGTTTTCAGTCCTAATATTTATCTCACTGTGGTGAAAAACAAAATATGATTTAGATATGTGATATGTTCTCAAGTTTAACACATCCTTAAACACCTACCTCTAGCTGTAGTTTGATCATTTCACTTTGTTTTTCCTTTTCTTGAGTTCTTAACTTTTCATTTAACTCTGATATTTCCATTTCCTTTTTCTCTATTAGTTCTCTGTGCTTTTCTTCATTTAATTCAACTGAATAAAATAAAATTTATAAAATCTATTCATTTAACATTTAAAAATATTATAATTACACGTGTCTTTATATTTTAAACAATTCTCAAGAAAGTAAATTTTGTTAAAAATATATTTTAGGAATTATTTATGTGTAGAGTAAAATATATACATGAGGGAGAGATTCTTGTTATAGGATACATGTGCTTGCTGGAGAGCTAGAGAGAGGCAGAGAAAGTGAGAAATCACTCCCTGGGGGATGGCAATGTCACAATCCATTCTCCTCCATCCTCCTCTTGGAACTTTGGACATGCACACACTCACTCCTGGCATGAGTTTTAAGCCGTCGGGTTCAGGACTCAAACCACAGTCGGCCATGTGGGCGTCTAGCACCTCAACTACTACCCCACCTGCTGGCCCCAGCTTTTATGTATTTTTGACAAGACCTTGCATAATGTTTGAAACACAAAAGTTATTTATACTCAAACATCAGTGGCCTAGAAAATAAATAGGAGATTCAGAGATTAAAGAGGGATGCCAAACTTGGTTCCTAGGTCTAGAGGAACCAAAATATAGGAAGACTCTAGAGCTATATCAAGGCTCTGCCATATGTCCAGGCCTCTTTCATGATCAGGTATCTTTCTGCTTCATCAAATTTCCTCTTTTCTCAACTTCCTTATTTAATGATACTATGCTGTCTAGAAAGGGAGCCTCAAGGAAATCTTTGATTTTAAAGAGAAAAGAGTCTGTCCACAAACCTCACAAATAAGTGGCTTCCTAACTTCCTGATAGAGATTTTTAGACTAATTTTTAGCCTTCTCTAATATTTGTATTTGAAGCTATAAATTCACTCACAAACACAGCCTTAGCTCTTCCCCACAAATTTAAAATATTTTTCTTTCTTCATGATAGAGCTTGTACACTTGCAAATCAAAGTGTGAGAGAGAAGAGGCAAAGGAGACAGAGAGAGAGAGAAAGAGATGAGCACCCTCCACAGGATCTGGTCACACTACAATCTCCTTACTCTAGTCCTCCACCCAGCACATTGGATCTTGGGCATTCACATGCCTGCCTGGCATGGTTTAGGCTGACCAACTGGAGGATTCAAACCCCCATGTCACCATGCAGGATCTCATTTCTCTTGAATAGCACATTATCGCTGCACCATGGAACTGGCCTTCCATGAATTTTGATATATACCGTTTTCTATACAGTTCAAAATGTTACCTAACTTTCTTTTGGATTTCTATGTTGATTATTCAGAAGTAATTTCCAAATACAGGAGTATTTTCTAATTATTTGTATTTACCAAGTTTATTTTAATTGCAATGCAATGAAAGAAACTACTCTATGTGATTTTAGCCCCTTAATATGTTTTTTGTTTCACAATATGATCAACTTTTTAAAATGTTCCATGCACACTTGAAAATAATATGTGTTATATACTTATTAGGTATAGTATTTTACATATAGCAGTTAGTATGTGTGTCAATTTTGTTGTTTAAATTTTCTAATTATTATTCTACAAAATCTTTATTGATTTTGCTTGTTCGTATGTGCTTTTTATAACACTAACAGAGGTGTATTTAAATTTCTCACTATGGTTATGGATTTGCCTATTTCTACTAGTTCCTCTTCTATGAAATTGTCGGCAAAGTCATGATGTGTTTTTCTACTAAAAAATGTGTCATAACTTTCTAAACGACCCAACAGATGTCCTCTCAGGATGAAAGGTCCACAGACACTGTAGAAGAGTTGCTACCTGAACCCATGTGGAGAAGTAAATCAGTGTAATACAGGGGGTTGACTCTTGTGGTTGTGGAAATTTCAGTTCCAACTTCAGAGAGCATAACTGACTTCCTGTTTTCAGGATCATGTATATGCAGAGCTGCCCCTAGCAAATGACTGAGCTTGGTAGGATACTAAGGCAAGCTTATTTCTGAGAGCTATATAACTCAGTTGATGAGAATGTTGGCTCAACTTTTCTGAAACTTTTTTAGAAATGTGTCATAGTAGGGGACTGACCCAAGGGCCTAGTGGTTAAACGAGTCTGATCTCACATGAAGTCCCTGCCACAGTAGCTTGAAAAAAATGCTGGGGGGAACCAGCAGTTAGCGTAATGGCTATGTCGCTGGATTCCCACGTAGTCGACCGCGGTTCGTGTCCCGGACCCGGTGGCTTAAAACTCACGCCGGGCGCGTGTGCGTGCGTGCCCAAGATCCCGAGAGGAGAATGGAGGAGAAGGGATTGCGGCGTGACCATCCCCCCTGGGGGGCGATTTCTCGCTTTCTGTCTCTATGTCTCTCTCTGTCTGTCTGGCGAGCGCACGTGCCCTACAGTGAAAATCTCTCCAAAAAAAAAAAAAAAATGCTGGGCATCTATGTATGTGTGTCCAAAATCTTGACAGGATGGAGAAATGGAGGAGAAGGGATTGGATGTGACCACATTCAATTGGGGAGTGATTTCTCTCTCTCTCTGGGGAGTACATATGACTTTTGGTAATTAAAAAATAAATGTGTCAGAATAGGAATGGTCCCTTGGTATAGTGGTTAAGCATTATGAATTGGGAGCCAGATTCCACATGGCCAACCAAGGTTTAAATACTGGTCCCAGTGGCTGGAAATCACACCTGGCTCATGTGTGTGCATGCCACAAATCCTGTTGGGATGGAGAAATTGAAGAAAAGGAATTGCAGTGTGACCACATCCACTGTGGGGTGCTTTTAATCCCCCACTTCCCCCTGGAGAGCACATGTACCCTCTGGCAAAAAAAGAAAAGAAAGAAATGTCACAATATAAGATTTTTTTCCCCCAGGAGTCCTTCATTTTCTCTCTTCGTCACAAGAGGTCAAACCTTTATCATAGACTGACAGCTCACCTTCTTTCTCTCCATTCCCTCCTCACCTATTTTCACAAACATATTTTCTAAAATACCTCTTGTAGGTCTAATCTGATTCTCATAGGACCCAAATTAACTAAATGCATCTTTAACTTTAAAAGAAATGCCAAGCAGTTTTTAAGGTGGCTGTGCCATTTCGTAGTTCCATCAATAGCTCCAGTTGCTCCACATTCTCAGCAACACTTAGCACTGATAGTTTTTAGAAGTTTTGCTGTTATAAAAGGTATAAAGTAGTGTCTTGTTGTGGTTTTAATTTGCATTTCCCTAACTACACTGAGGATATTTTCATGTGTTTATTTTCCATCTGTATATCTTTGGGGTAGCATCTGTTCAAATATTTGTCCATTTTTTTATTGGCTTGTTTGACTTCTTAATGAATTTTTAGAATTCCTTATGTATTTTGGATATAAATTCTTTCTGAACAGAGAGACAGAAGGTGAGAAATTACCCCTCAAGGGGAAATGGCTATGCCACAATCGCTTCTCCTCCATTCTTCTCTAGAGATTTTGGGTATACACCCACACACATGTGCCTGATGTGATTTTTAAGCCTCCAGGTCTGGCACTCAAACTGTGGCTGGTCATGTGGGGGTCCAGTGCCTTAACCACTATACCTCCTGTTAGTACCTGGATATAAATTCTTTATCAGATATGCATTTGCATGCATTTTCTCCCAGTCTGTGCCTTGTTTTATTTTCTTAATATTGTTGAAGGAAAGAAATGAATACTTTTTGGTCAAAATTTTTTCCTTTATTTTTTGTGGATTTTGTTTCTTTCCAGGAAACTGTGTATAACTCAAGTTTACGTACAATCTCTATGCTTTTTCCTAGCAGTTTTATAGGCTTTACGTTTAGACCTATCATCCATCTCAAGTTAATTTTTATGTATGATCTGCATAAACACGAGCTCTTTACGGAAGGTGAATTTTTCTTTATTTTTGTTTGTTTTTTTCCTTGAGAGAGATAGACTTCTCTGATAGAGTTGTCTCATATCATGATCTCCCCCAGGCTTCCAGGCAGCTTTACTGAAGGAAGTAAGTTTCACTAGTAAAATACTCAATATGCAGAACATATGAATGCGTAAGTTACCAGTTAGACATTTTATATTGTTTCAAATTAGATTATATTAAGTGCAAGCAAAATGAATTAAATTTAGAAATGTTATATTTACATCACATAAATATGTAGAAAAGTATAAAATAAAAATTAAAATGCATCAAGGAAGAACACTGGCTATCCAAGAATACTGTCTATTACTGAAAAAAGTTGTATACTGTATTCATAAGTTTTTCTTAATTGCCAGAGGGCACATGTGTTCACCAGAGAGAGACATAAAGACAGAGAGAGAGGAAGAGGAAAAAAGCAACCCTCTGTGGAGCATGGTCATGCTGCAGTCCTTTTCCTCCATTTCTCCATCCCATCAAGATTTTGGGCATACATGCACACATTCTTAGCATATTTTCCAGCCACCATGGCTGGGATCTGATCCACAGTCAGCCATGTGAGATCCAGTTCTCTTGATCAATAGACTATGGGGCTGGGCCTGTTACATATTTAAATTATTTTATGATGTTTTAGAATTTAGTAAATAAAAATGAAAAACTCACCTTTTTTCTGCATCTCTTGATAAAGTTTGCTTATTTCTATCTTATGTTCCTCCTCTTTGATTTTCATTTCATTTACAAGTTTGGCAATATTATTCTTATATTCCTAGAGATTAAAATATAATTAATTTAAAAAATTTATACATGTGAAAGCTTTTATTAGAAAGGTAAAATTCTCATCTTGTATTCATTTTCGATGTCATCATGTCTAGAAGGAAAAAATAACTGATAATTGAACAATCAGTTTTGAGAAAGACTAATTTTTATGTTTAGTGAAGCATTTGTTTTTAATTTTTAAATTTATGTAAAAAAATTATATACTTATGGTGTAAAACAAGTATGTATGCATCATGGAATGACTAAATCAAGCTAATTTACATATTCTTTTTTTTTTTTTTTGAGAGGTTTTTGCTATAGGGTGCGTGCACTCGCCAGACAGACAGAGAGAGACAGAGAGACAGAAAGCAAGAAATCATCCCCCAGAGGGGACGGTCACGCCTCAATCCTTTCTCCTCCATTCTCCTCTTGGGATCTTGGGCATGCACGCACACGCGCCTGGTGTGAGTTCTAAGCCACCGGGTCCGGGACGTGAACCGCGGTCAACTACGTGGGAGTCCAGCAACATAGCCATTACGCTAACTGCTGGTTCCCATCATCTTAAAATACTATAATCAGATTAAGCCTCCATATTCTGAATATCATTACAATGGTTCACCAAAATTGAACACAAGCATCTTGAGAAGATATATTTGAACCAAAGCAATACCTCCTAGTTTGTTTCTAAGAACTTTGGATGTGTCTGAAAGTTTTGTACAACAAATCCTCACAAATCCTCATTGGATTGAGATAATATTTTACTTTGCTTTAGATAACCCCTAATTAAGAAATTCAGAATCTTGAGTTGTGGTGTTTTCTCTCTAATTTCCGCTCTTCTGAAATTTACTATAATATCCTAAATAAAGGAATATTTAGAAGGCATAGGGAAGATAGTCTCTTTTTCTTCTTGCCCCAGTTAAAAGCCAACTTCACTATTTCTTCGTTAGCTCTAGAGTCAAGATATAGATGAGATTGAGAAAGTGAAGGAAAGAGGAAAAGGATAGAGAGGAAAAGGGATAGTATACATTCCAGAGACTCTTAAACATCTCAAAATTGGTAATGAAAAGTTACATCATGTAAGAGTACAGCTAGAAGGCTATTTATTACTGCTGAGTATTACCTAGAAGTCCTGGGTTGATTTCTAGAACTAGCTTGTGTTGCTATAGAGGGTCTTCAAATGAGGAAGCAGGTTGAACTTAAGAGATAAAAGAACCTTCAAACTGAAACCTGCTTCAGCTCCAACTTGAGACTGTTGGTCTGCCAAGAATTTGAGATGTTGATTCTTGGAATATGAGAGAAAATTAGCATTAAAAAAACTCTGAAAGAGCAAAGGGAAGGAAATGGACATTTATTAAGCACCCTCTATGTTTTTTAGACACTGTGTTCTGGCATCTATAATATATAGACACATATTTTTGACTGTATTTATTAATGAAAAGAAGTTATTCTTTTTTAATTTGAATAAATAAATGTTCTCCAGGGACTTGGTTGAATATAATGATACATAAACTCACCTGTTCATGAGATTTTAATTTCTCTTTCATAAGATCAGCATTTTTTTTTAGTTCTTCGTTTTCACCTGTGTAAAGATAATTGAAGAACATCCTCATATATAGTACTTTTTACGTAATATGGGATTATGTTTCACTTTTTAACTTCCATTCCTGTATGCATTTAACAGACATGCATTTATTACCTATTTCACATCAGGCACTGTGCTAGAATGGCAACGGGCAAACAAAAGAGCTATTACTCTTTAAAGAACTTATTGCCTAATCATGAGACAGATATATAAGTAGTTATTATACGCTTCCGTAAGTGGTCTCTAATGGCAGTGGGTATGAAATACTATGGAAACCAGTGGAAGAAAGCCCATGTCAGTCTGAAGTCAGGAAAGGATTTAGAAAAGAGGAATCACTTGAGCTGAGGCTTATTTCATGTTAAGGAAGGACATTGTAGACACAGACAACTGTGTACAGAAGGCCACAGTACTATCCAAGTGTAAGAAGGAGGCATTATATAGGTTGAGGCTATATTACTCAAGTGGTTATATTCTGTACAACTTTGGATTTTGTTTTATTGATTACCAGGAGTTATCAAAGGATTTTGATCAGTGAAGAGGTGAAATAATTAGGGCTATGTGCTAACAAAATTATCTGGCAATGTGGATGATGAATGAGAAGGTTTGGCCCTAGACAGGGGAGATCAGTAGGCTAGATCAAGTAAGAGATAACAAGAACCTAATTTAGGTCAGTGGCAGTACAAAAGGGGAAATGAGAATTGCTTAGATGGTAGAATTCCAGGGTTTTAGTGACTGAACAGTGCAAGCAAAAGAAAAAGGGAGAGCCTTTGCCTTTTAGGTTTCTGGTTTGAGTAACTGAAAATTTATTTCCTGACATTTTTGGCAAATATTAAAAACCTTATAGCTAATTTTGATTACTAAACATCCAGGTGAATCTAAAACTCTAATTTCCTCTTTGACTGAAAATTTTCGTGAACACTTCCCCGGGCTAAATCCTGCCTAAAGGACTCAACGGAAATGGGGAAGGAATCTTAGCTTGCTCTTGTTCTTCGCCATCTTTCTTCTGGGTCTATATCTCTTGGGGACTGGGGACAAGGAATGGGGAGAGTTGAGTTGAAAAATTCTCTACTTATAGGTCTTCCAAATGATCATGGTAAACATAATGGAGAGTCACTCACTTCACTTTTTATAACTGTTAGCAGCTGTCTTTAGAATATGGAAATATGTAGCCATTTTGTTGTTATTTATTATGAGGTGGGTCCTAGTCACCAATTCTAGATTAACAGGAAAAGTTGTCCTCAATATCCTGTTATACATTTCCCCTCTACAAGCTTAAGTATAAATATAACCCAAAACTAGTAAAAAAAAAAAATGTTTTTTTCTGAACAATGTTTTAGGAAGATTTTGTTTTGTAGTGTAATGATAAAAAGGAGGCCTTTGAAATGGTCTACTTATTAAATTATTGCAGAGACATTCAATCACTGCATTAAAATTAGAGTACAACTCTAAAATCATATCATATAGCTTTCAAATGTTATAATCAGACACAATAAGAAAAGTGTTATATTTTAATGGATCATATTTTAATCAAGCTTAATGTTGATGGAGGCTTAGGTTTTATAATAATTTTATCAGAAAATTGGAAATTTCCTTGAATGAAAAATGCATCATTAATATGGGAATATTTTCAGCAAAAACACACAATGTACTATTTTCTCTGATAACAAAATATTTTAGATATGTTTTCTAACTTTCCTCCAACTGCTGGGGCTGGCAATTGAACTGTGGTGAGCCGTGTGGATCTGAATCCCATGACATCTGAGCTACAAGGCTAGAATTGTGTTTATTTATTTTAGCCAACATCAAATTGTATTACACATATTATTTTGCAAAGAATTTATTTAACAGTGAACATTCCTTCAAGTCTGTGATTCAAACATTTTTTCTATTCATATACATAGGTTTTTATAGTTTATAGAAACAGGATCATAGCATATATACTGAGATGCTCTAAAATACTCACTTCCTTCCCTCCTCTTTCCTTCCTTCTGTTCTTCCTTTTGTCTTTCCTTTTTTGCTCTCCTTTTCTTTTCTTTCCACTTCTTCTTTTCTCTTTCTCTCCTCTCTATTCTGTTACAACTGGTTTAAGGGTGATCTTCATTTTTCTCTATGTTCTTAACATCTTGATCATGTATATACATGCATTCATATACACATGTCCACGCACATGCACCCAGCATGTTTTTCAAGTCACTGGGTCCAGGACTCAAACTACCTAAGCAGTCATGTGGGATTCAGCTGCCTTAACCACCATGCCACTAGCTGGTCCATATAAACAAATTTAAGAGGTTGAAATTATGTTGAGTGCCTTTCCCAACCACAATGGTATGAAACTAGAAATCAAAAAGTGGAAGAATTTTCAGAAAATTCATGACTACAGAGAATTTAAACAACGTGCTCCTGGACAATAAATGAGTCTATGAAGAAATTTGAAAATATATTGAAACAGTGAAAATGGAAACACAACATTCCGAAACCGATGAGATGGAGGAAAAGTAGATCTAAGAAGAAAGTTTATAGCAGTAAATGCCTGCATTCATAAAGAAAAAAAAACCCAGAAGAGAGAATACTTCTAAACTCTTTTTATAAGGCCTGCAATACCCTCATACCAAAGCCAGACAAAGATATCCCAGGGAAAGAAAATTATAGGCCAATATCCTTGATGGACAGGCAAAATTCACAACAAAATACTAGAAAACTGAATTCAACAATACTTTAAAGGATAACTCAGTATGCTCAAGTGGGATTTATCCCTGGATACAAGGATGATTCAACATTAGCAAAACAATAAATATGGTACATTACATCAGTAGAACGAAGGACAAAAATCACATGATCATTTCGTTAGATGCAGAAAACCTTTGCCAAAACTCAACATCCTTTCATGATCAGAACATTCAAAAAAAGATGTATACAAGGAACATACTTCAACACAATAAAGGCCACATGTAATAAGTTCACAGCCAACATTATATTCAATGGTAAAAAATTATAATCCTTTCCTTTGAGATCCAGAATGAGATAAGCATGCCCACTCTTACCACTTCTATTCAACGTAGTATTAAAGTCCTTGGCAGGACAATAAGGCAAAGAAAGAAATAAAAGGCATCCAATAGGAAAGGATGATTTGAAACTCTTTCTATTTGCTGTCAGCATAATTTCATATGTAAAAAACACTAAAAAGTCTACAAAACAAAAAAGCTGTTAGAACTGACTAAAATTCAATGAAGTCACAGGATACAAAAATCAATAGCATTTTTTTTTTACTAATAATTAACTTTCTGAAAAGAGAAACCAAGAAGACCAGTCCCATTTATAATAGCTACAAAAAATAAAATACTTAGGAATGAACTAAACGAAGGACATCAAAGACTCTTTTGTCATTGAAAACTATAAGAGACTAATAAAAGAAATTTAAAAAGACAAAAATAAATGAAATTTAAAAATAAATATAACTTTAAAAAGACAAAAATAATGTGCTCTGGAAGAAGAAATAATATTGTTATAATATCCCTACTATCCAAAGTACAGATTCAGTGCAATCCCTATAAAAATTCCAATATCATTTTTTCTTTTTCTTTTCTCTTTTTTTCTCTTTCTTTCTTTCTTTCTTTCTTTCTTTCTTTCTTTCTTTCTTTCTCTCTCTCTCTCTCTCTCTCTCTCTCTCTTTCTTTCTTTCTTTCTTTTTTTTATTTGCCTGGGATGGGGTGGGGGAGTGGCAGGTGGTGTGATGGTTAAGGTGCTGGATTCCCAGATGGCTGACTGTGGTTCAAGTTCTGGACCTGATGGCTTGCTTTTATAGTTTCCCTCTCCCTCCAACCCTCTGTCTTTCTCTGGTCAAATAATAATAATAATAATAACAATAATAATAATAGATAAAATTAAATAATTATTTTAAAAATATTTTGCTTGAGGGTGCACGTGCTCAACATAGAAAGAGAAAAAGTGAAAAAGCACCCTATGGGGAATGGTCATACCAAAATCCCTCTTCCACCATTTTTCCTTCCTTTCAGGATTTTGGGCACACATGCACACAAACCAAGTGTGTTTCTCAAGCATCTGGGTCCAGGACTCAAATCACTGTTATGTGGGCCATGGAACCACCAGGCTCAAAGCAATTGATCATTTCTTTTTTTCTATTTTTAAATTTTTTTTACCAGTGGGCATGTGCTTTCATCATAGAGAGAGCAAGGGTAAGAGACAGGGAGAGGGAGAAGGAAAGGAAGAAAACAGCCCCGATAGGAGGATTCTTATTACAATTCCTTCTCCCCCATTTTGCCATCCTGTTGAAATTTAGGATATGCAGGCACTCATGCCCTGCATGTTTTTCAAGCCAAGAGGATTGGGGTTCAGACCGTATGGTCAGTCATAAGGAATCAGGCTGCCTTAACTACTATACCACAGAGCCAGCTCCATTTTTCATGATATAGCAAAAACAATCCTAAAATTCACATGGAACCACAAAACCCTGAATAGTCAAGCATTCATAAGCAAAAAAGAACAAGGCCAGAGGCATCAGAGTAACCTGATTCTACTGCATGGGGATAGTAATTAGTATGGTATGGTACTGGTGTTAAAATAGATACATCAATCAATGGAAAAGAGATTATAACTGAATTGTGCTGTTCATCATAGTATTTATTTAATAATAATTCAAAAAATATTTTTGAATAATAACGAGTCTTATCATTAACTGATTAATTAAATAAGATCAAGTTGAAATGAACTTATTGGCAATAATGTAAAAACTTAATTTTTAAAGTTGCTCAAATGGCATTTTTAGATTCTATTTTGTTTTCTTAACTTACCTTTCAAATTGTGTTGATATTCAATGGTTCGCTGAAGCCCTTTTATCATATTATGAAGAGTGGCACATTCTAAAGCATAAAAAAATATATTTGAATATCCTTTGTTTCCATCTTGGAATGATTCTCTTAGTTGAAATAAGTAAAATAAAATAATATTTATTTGGCAGTTATGAGATCTTAATAAAGCATTCAGATATCTCAAAGTAAATTAATACTTCGTAAACACCCTTTAAATCAAATGACTTCCAAGATTTAGTAATGGGTTTCCAAGGCACAGTACAGTAAGGACCCCCTCGTGTGTCTTAGAAATATTTGCCCTAGAAGAAAGGCACACTTGGACATGTCTGGGGAACTAATAGGAGTATAACCATGTAGATTTTTCATGAAAGAATACCTTAAGGCAAACGAGTCAAATTACACTAACAAAAGTTCAAAGATAGATGATCAGACCTGGCAAAAAGGTATAAAACAATGTTTTTTACTCAGTGTCCTCTAATCTGTCCACTTAGTACTCAGGCCTGATTCTTAGGGAAAGAAAGTTGCAATAAAAATGGTAAAAACCTAGAGAATAATGTTACGAGGTATCAGCAACTTTGATGTTAATAGTTTCAGACATAATAGGAACTAGAACCTGTACTGTAAATGATAGCATCTTGACATAGCACCTTAGCCTCAGTTAGTCTTGGATACAAAGGGCAACAGGCACGCCTTTGATGGGTAGCAACAGTGGTGGAGACTTCTGTGACTTAAGTAGCTGACTTGGCTATCAGCTTCACAATAGTAGAGAAATTATCCTTTGTTTTGCAATTTCTCTCCAGAGACATTCAGAACAGTTGTGGTCCACAGTAGGCAATCTATCAGTAAATATTTGTTAAATGACTAATTAGTTAACATCATAGTAATCTGGAGAAGCAAAGGGTAAGTGGAAAACCCTGTCTGGAAAATAACACATATTCTGTTGACCTCAAAAGAACCAATACATTCATTTTTCAACTGCATGCATTTTAACATAAATACCAGACTTATAATGTGTTTTATTATGTCAGCAAAATAAAACACACTATTTAGCCTTTGGCTTCCAAAACAAATTTTCTTTCATACCATTTAGCTTTTACTCACAAAGTACCTCCTTTTCCTTCTGTATGCAAGAAATGTTTTGTTTGGGTCTTTTATAGGGACCTCGCACATATGGCATGTCTACATGCCTAAAATGCTTTAAGGCAAGATACTGAATATTGAACTTACTTTATTTTTCTTAAAACATTCTTAAAAGCCTATGTTTCTATCTTAAAGCCTTAATTTCTCTGCTATTGTCACCAGTACTATTTCTTTACAGATTTTAATAAAAGAACTAGAAAGTAGCCCTTAGTGATTGGACCTGTGGCCCTTCTCCATCTTCCCTAAACCTCAACACTAGTCAAACCAAGTTCACATTTTCTCACACGGCTCCTACCTTAGAAAAACCTAGCCACCTGCCTGCATGGGGATACTTACACCTCGTTCAGTCCTCAGTGTGAGTATTGAGTACTGCTGATCCTGTAAGCCTTTCACAAACTTTTCTTCATTTCACCCTCCCAGATACTAAACTTACTCTATTTCTTATCCTATTTCACTGCTCACATTTAAGTACACAGTCTTTCTATACTACACTGCAGATTTGCTGAGGAAACTCATTATCTTTCATTTCCAAAGCCCAGCACAATATTAGCTATACAGTGGGTGCCCAAGATATGGCCTTGACATTGTGAATAATCCTATGACTTTTTTTTTTTAAAGACAGACTTTTGCTAGAGGGTGTGTGCCCTCATCCGAAAGACAGGGACAGAAAGTGAGAAATCACCCCTCAGGGGGATGACCATGTGACAATCCCTTCTCCATTCTCCTCTTGGGATCTTGGGTACGCATGCACATGTGCCCAGCGTGAGTTTAAGCCACTGAGTCCAGGATTCGAACTACAGTTGACAATGTGGGAGTCCAGCGGTGTAATCATTATGTTGGTCTCTCCTATGGCATTTTAAGTCTTTTAAAAAACCTTAAGTTCTTGGTTTAGTAGGTAAGTAGTTGCAAGTAATGTCCTAAGCATTAATATTACTTTTATATTCAAAATGCATTTAACAAAAGATACTAGGTACAGTGATAATCAAATTCAATACTGTGAAATGGCAACATGAATTCCTGATATAAGCAACAAACTCTAGCTTCTCCCCCTTAAAAAGATCTTTGCTTTTTAAGTTTATGATGCCAGTGTGCAACAATCAATTATTTATTTATTTATTTATTTATTTATTTATTTTTGGAGAGGTTTTTGCTATAGGGTGCATGCGCCCGCCAGAAGACAGAGAGACAGAGACAGAAAGTGAGAAATCATCCCCCAGGGGGGATGGCCATGCCGCAATCCCTTCTCCTCCATTCTCCTCTTGGGATCTTGGGCACGCACGCACACGTGCCCTGTGCCCGGTGTGAGTTTTAAGCCACGGGTCTGGGACGCGAACCGCGGTTGACTACGTGGGAGTCCAGCGACATAGCCATTATGCTAACTGCTGGTCCCTGCAATAATCAATTATATTGTGAGTGTTTCAGGAGAGATGTCAATTATGGTGGTATTCAGGACAACTCTGCCCAAGACCTTTGCACATTACCCAACTTATAAATATCATGAATAAAAGATAATGACTGGATCGTGAACTATCTTATAAGATTGGCAGGGGTGGAACGGGAGGTAGGGTTAGGGTTAGCCACACTGGGATGAGCTGAAAGTATGATCACTGAGTCTATGAATGCTAATGTTCTGATTTATACTTCTGTCAAATTTTTTGTTTCCAGGCCCCTTAATGCTCTTAAACATTACTGAAAAGTCTAAAGATTAATATTTGGTTAGGTTATACCTATCACTATATACCATGTTAGAAATTGAAATGAGGGACCAGCAGTTAGTGTAACGGCTACGTTGCTGAACTCCCAGGTAGCTGACTGCGGTTTGTGGCTTAAACTCATGCTGGGCATGTGTGCGTGTATGCCCAAGATCCTGAGAAGAGAATGGAGGAGAAGGGACTGCGATGTGGCCATCCCCCCTGGGGAGTGATTTCTCGCTTTGCCTCTCTCTGTCTTTCTGGCAAATGCATGCATCCTATGGCAAAAACCTTTCCAAAAAAAAGAAAAAAAAGAAACTGAAATAAAAAAAAAATTAGAATACTAGTTAAAAAATTAAAATAACAAATTGACTTTATGTTAACATGAGTAATGTATTTTAATAAAAATGATTAAAAACTACTTTCCAAACAACAAAAGGGAAGAATGACACTATTAACATTTTTGAAAATCTCTTTAATGTCAAACATAATATAAGATGGCTATAATTTTATAACTGCTTCTGAGTTAAACGTGCATTGTTGTTTTGGTTTAAATACATGAATAAAATCTGGCCTGATATAGATACATAGTGAAAAAAAGGAGGAATATTTAATAATCTCTTCAGATATTTGTGGAAATTCTTCTTTCACACTATACCATACTACAAATAGTATTTTGTCAAAGGTTAGCTATCATAAGGTATTTTAAATCATATCAATGAACCTTTCATACTTTGCTACATTAAAAGTCATTATTTCTCACCATGAGACCTGTCCTATAAGAAATGTCTAAAGGAAATTCTTCAAGCTGGAAGAAAGGGATGCTAATTAGTAACACAGAAGCATATGAAAGTATAAAGCTCACTGATAAAACTAAGTTCATAGTCAAATTTAAAATGATCTAATATTATAATGGTGATGTATAAATCACTTATACTTTTAGCATGAAGTTAAAATACAAGACAATTAAAAATGGCGATAGTAATTTGTTAAGGGAAACAATATAAATTATGACAGTAGAAATTAATTAAAACATGACAGTAAGAATTTAAATTGTAGGGAAGAGGTATAGAGTGTTTGTATGGAATCAAAGCAAAGTTGTTAGTTTAAAATAGCCTGTTGTAACTATAATATGTTTTATGTAAGCCTCATAATAATCACAAAGGAAAAGCCATAGTAGATACACAAAAAATAAAAAACTAAGAAATGAAAGCATACCACTGGATAGAGAAAAATCACCTATCACAAAGGAAGATAGGAAGCAGAGAAAGGAATGAAGGATCTACAAAGCAAACAGAATCCAATGAACAAAATGGAAAAACGGTAAGTCATTAACTCTCAAGAATTACCTTGAATATAAATAGATTAAATTCTCCAATGAAAACACATCCGATGGCTTAATGGATAATAAAACAATTATGTGCTGCATTGAAGAGACTCACTTTACTTTAAAGGATGCATATAGAGTAGAGGTGAAAGGATGAAAATATATATATTTCAGGTAAATGGAAACTACATAGAGAGCAGGAGTAGCCATACTTACACCAGATAAAACAGAATTCAAGTCAAATATCAAAAGAGAAAGACATGAGTTAGTGGTAAGGGATCAATTCATCAAGAGGACATAATGATTTTAAGTATATGTGCACCTAACATTGGAGCATCCAGTTATATAAAGCCAATATTAATAGATGTAAATGGAGAGACAGACTATAAAATTTCACTATCCCATTTTAAGCAATGGAAAGACCATCTGTACAGAAAATCAAGAATAAACTGCACTTTGGATCAAATGGACCTAACAGACACATAAGAACATTCTACTCAACAGCAGCAGAATATAAAGTATTCTCAAGCACATAAAGAATATTGTCCAAGATAGATTATATGTTAGGCCACAAAATAAGCCTTAAATAATTTAAGAAGACTGAAATCATATCAAGTATCTTTTCCAACCACAATGGTATGAAATTACAAATCTTGGGCTAGTTGTGGTCTGGTGATTAAGGTGGCTGGATTCCACATGGTTGACCACATGGTTTGAGTCGTGGACCCGGCGGCTTGAAAAACATGCTGGGCATGCTGTGTGTGTGTGTGTGTGTGTGTGTGTGTGTGTATGTGTCTGTATGCCCAAAAATCTTTTTTTTTTTTGGAGAGGTTTTTTTCGCTATAAGGGCGCGTGCGCTCGCCAGACAGACAGAGACATAGAGACAGAAAGCGAGAAATCACCCCCCAGGGGGGATGGTCACGCTGCAATCCCTTCTCCTCCATTCTCCTCTCGGGATCTTGGGCACGCACGCACACGCGCCCGGCGTGAGATTTAAGCCACCAGGTCCTAGACACGAACCGCGGTCGACTACGTGGGAGTCCAGCGACATAGCCCTTATGCTAACTGCTGGTTCCCTGCCCAAAAATCTTAAAAGGAGGGAGAGATGAAGGAGAAGGGACTGCAGCGTCATTAAGTCATCATGGTGGAATACTTTCTTGCTTTCTCTCTCCCTTTTTGACTCTATAGAAGCTATGGATTTTTTTATAGATGGCTTTTTATTATGCTGAGAAATGATCCTCCCAACCTAATTTTGCTGAGAGTCTTAATTATGAAGGGAGGTTGTATTTTGTCAAATGCTTTTTCTGAGTCAACTGGAATGATCATATGATTTTTATCTAGACATGGAGAATACACAATTTTTCACCTTTCTGTTACTGGCTCTGCCCTTAGTCTCCATAAGCTCTCTTCATCTATGCTGACAGAAATGAAAGTATTTTGCAGAGGCTTAAAGCTTTTTTGTAGATGTAAGGTCCTACTATTGTGGCTCTTCACTCCTCTCTGACCTCCCTACTCTTTCCATCATTCACGTAGACAAAGCGCTCACCAGCCTCCCTCCATTTTCTCTATCTTACTATTCCCAGTAGTAGAACGATGGCTGAATTACACTGATAGACATTAGCTGAGAACATGCTTCACATATGTTACCGTGCTTGATGCTGTATTAAAAAAAACCCAGAAGTATAGATTCTGACCACTTATTTTTAGTCTTTTAGAGTAATATGTCCAGCAATTCATGAAATATAGTAACTAAAGTCACCTCAGCAATCTTCAGGTTGAAAACATAGCCCTGCAACTGAAAGCCTATCTTGATTTTATTTAAAAAATGTGTATTTTCAAAATTTAAACACAAGGTGGCTCTCTCACCACATTTTTTTTCTACAACGAAACCTGGCTTGATAACAAATTCTTCATATGGAAAAATACCATTCACTAATCTAGAATAATGTTTTTATTTTCCTTTGAAAACCTTAACCAATGTTATCTTTTCTATTGGACGTTATATATAATTTAAAGAATGACTTCTTATTAAGTTCTTTCTAAAAACCAGAATTCCAAATACTAAAATATTTCTTATGCTATATAATTTAGTATACTAATGATTATTTTGATCTTACATTTAGATTCTAACTAGTAATTTGGGTAGTAACATCTATTTCATAGAAGAGTTGGAAATACTAAACACAATTATTCATTGTAAAGGATTTTCTGTAGTACTTAGTCCTTAATGCTGATATAATTTTCATCTTGAATTGGCTAGGAAATTCCTGTGTGGCATCAAATGAAGAAAAAATAAAATTCCAGATATCATTCTTTGTGGTTGAATACATCTAATTGTGTGCTGTTGCTTTTTCGTCCCTAAGTGAATCAGTATGTACTCGGCTCTATAAATTATCATTCTCATGTGTTCTTTTACCTCTGCAACATATTATCCCATGAAAAGGACCTTAGATTTGGAATAAGTAGAACCAGATTTTAAAGAATAGTAATAATTCTTTCAAATACCACAGCTGACACTAAAGTATAGTGAAAAGTGAGTATCTTTCCTTCCAATCTCTGCCCCCAAAACTAACCAGTTTCTTTCTCCCCAAACCAGGCACTGTTACCAGGACATCGTATATCTTTCCAGAGATATATAAATATTATACATAGGAGAACTCGTATTTTCATGATTTTTTAAGATATAATTTTATAAAAATGATAGCATACTATCCTGCACATTGCTATTTTCATTTACTATACCTTAGAGATTATTCTATGCCAAATAAAGCCATTTCATCTTTTTTATCTACTGCATAGCACTTCATTATATCAATATACTATAGTTTCACATTTCTACTGATGAATAGTTTAGGTAGTCTCCTTTTTCAAACGAATTATTTTATATAATTTTATTTATTATAATTATTATTATTTTTGACTGGAGAGAGACAGAAAGAGCGAGAAAGAGAGAAAGCAAACCGCCAGGTCTGGGATTCGAACCCTGGTTGGCCATGTGCGAGTTCAGCACCTTATTTACCATGCCACCTGCCAGCCCCTCCTTTTTTTTAACAAATGATATAATAAAATACACGTGATTTTGCATATGTAAAGGTATATCTTTAGGACAGATTCCAAGAGGTGTAATGGCTAAGCCAAAGGTGATGTGAATTTTCAGTTTTAGTTATGCTAATCTATTTTCCATAGAAGTTTTACTCCCTACCAATATATGACAATAATTATTTTCTACATCCTTGCTGATAAAATATTAAGCTTTTTGATAATTTTCAATCAGATGTGAAAATAGTATTTCATACAGAATTTTAAATTCTGACAGCTCAAGCCTTCTTTTGTTTAAGTCATTTTTCATTTTCTGTGATCCATTCTACCATGTCTTCTGCCTATTTTCTGTTGTACTGTTCTTTTTCTCATTAACTTGTCTGTGATATCAAGTTGAAAACATTTTCCTATTTCCCTTAGTTTATACCTTTTAAATTTTTTTGCCATGTAGAGTTTTTTCCATTATTGAAATTCAAACACTATTAAGAGAATGAAAAGGCAAGCCATAGACTTGGAGAAAAATTTTGCAAAATTATTAAATATCTGGAAAACAAAACAATCTAATAGAAAAATGTGCATAGGATTTGAACTGATACCCCATGAAAGAAGATCTGTGGCAAATAAGTACATGTTAAGATAGTCAACTTAATTTGTCATTAGGAAATTGCACATTAAAGCAGCAATAAGATACTACAACACAAGAATTAGAATGACATTAAAAAACTTGACAACATCAACTATTGGTGAAGTTGTGGAACAATGGAAATGCTCATTTATTGCTAGTGGGAATGCAAAATGGCACAATCACTTTGGAAGACAGTCTGGCAGTTTCTTACAAAGCTGAACACACTCTAACAGTTATGTGTCATGATATTTAACCAAATAAGTTGAAACTTATGTTCACAGACTTGGATATGGATATTTATAGACGCTTTATTCTTAATAGCCAATGTTTGATGCAACCAAGGTATCTTTAAGAAAATGAATGAATAAACAAACAATGATACACTCATACAGTAATACAATAATAAGAATTGTGTGTATTAAGCCACAAAAAGATATGTAAGAAACTTAAATGCATAGTAGTAAGTGAAAGAAGTCGATCTAAAAAGGCTACATATTATTTGATTCTAACTATACAACATGTTAGAAAAGGTAAAATTATGGATAGTAAATCAGTGGTTATCAGGGATTCAGGAGGAAGGAGAAAAGGAAGAATGAGAAAGTGGAGCTCTGAGGATCTTTTAGGGCAGTTAAACTATTACTTGGTATGATTCCATAATGGTACTTATATGTTATTATACATTTGTCAAAACCTGTGGAATTGTGTACAACATGAAGAGTGAATGATAATGTAAACTATGGATATTAGTTAATAATAATGTATCAATATTGTCTCATTAATTGTGAAAAGTGTACCACACTAATGCAAAATGAAGTAATAGGAAAATTGAATTGGGTCAGTCTGTGGAAGCTCTCTGAACTTTCACTTATTTTTTTCTGTAAACCTAAAGTGCTCCAAAAATTTCTATTAATTTAAAAATCATTCCTTTTATTACTTCAATTTTTTGTGTCACACTCTTAAAGACCTTATTTGTTCTTTTAAAAAAACAAAAACCAAAAAAATCCTATATTTTCTTTTAGATTCTTTCTGGCTTCATCTTTTATTTATTTATTTATTTATTTATTTATTTATTTATTTATTTATTTATTTTTAAGAGGGTGAGTTTTGCTCTAGGGTATGTGAACTCACTGGAAAGGTAGAGAGACAGGAAGAGATCACTCCCAGTGGGGATGGCCATACCACAATCCTTTCTCTTCCATTCTCTTGGGATTTTGGGCATACACACATGCACCCAGTGTGTTTCAAACTGCCAGGTCTAGGACTTGAGCCACGGTCTGCTTTGTGGTAGTCCAACGACATGAATCATTATGCCATCTGCTGGTCCCTGTGGTTTCATCTTTTTGATCTTTAATCTTTATTTTTTAATGACAGTTATAGATGTACATAAAATTTGGCAAGGTATAACTGAGTTGCCACTATCCTGAACCCAGTTATCCTTATTACTAATATCTTATATTAGTATATTAGTTATGATTAGTGAACTGACATTGATATAGTAACTAAAACCCATACTTTATTCACAATATTTTTTTACCGTTTTTATGCAATGCCCTTTTCTGTTCTAGGATCCTCTCTACCATACAACCTTAAATTTATTTGTCATGTCCTCTCAGTCTACACTTGGCTGTGAAAGTTTATCAGAGTTTTCATCTTTTTTGGTGAGCTTGACTATTTTGCCAAGTACTGGTCAGGTATTTTGTAATGTTCTTCTATGGGGATTTGTCTGATGTTTATTCATGATTAGACTGGAATTACGGTTTTTTTGGAGGAAGACCACAGAAGTAAAGTGATGTTTTTATTATAGCATATCAAAGGTATATATATTATCAGTGTGACATAACTTTTAATGATTTGATCATATGGCTGAAGTAGTACTTGTCAGATTTCTCTGCTGTGTAGGTACTTTCTCCCTACACTCGCCCTTTCCATAGTGTTTACTTCACATAGTGTTTAAGTCATGGTACTGAGTCTATACCTAATGAATGTAGTCATTCTCTAGTTCCTGGAGGACAAATTATTACATCAATTATTTGGAATACTAGTGCTCTGGAGATTTGTCTCTTCTCTCCAGTTATTTATTCATTAAACCACTTATTTATGTCAGTGTGAAATCATAAGTTTTTATTTATTACTTTAGATTATAATCTTATAATATTACTTAATTTTGTTGCTCAAGTTCTTTCATTTTTGACCTTTGAGGGCTCTTTGAGTTGGAGCCTTTGTACCTTTTAACATATGCCCATCATAGCAGAATTTTTCTTTTCTTTCCGAATATTTTTTTATTTTCTAGCACTACAAGATGCTTCAGGTCTCTCTTACATAGTTCCTGCCTCAGTTATTTCTTCAAAGAACACTGGTTCTAAACTAAGAGAATTAATGGTATTAGAAGCCAAGACCTAGGAACTAGGTGTGCTTATTGCTGTTGGGATATTGTTGCTTCTAGGCCCTATCAGTTGATAGAGAAAGAAAATATATGTATGTATGGCTTAAGTTTTAACACTAAAATTTTTAACTCATCTTTATTTATTTATTTATTTTTGGTGTAATTGGGAGATAGAAACTCAACTTAATTTTTTTTCCATGGTTGTATAGACCTATACTAAGCCTTTAATTTGCCAATTCTTAACTGTGTAGTCTCAAGATACATTATTTAACTTCTTTCATTCTATGTATATTCACTAGTGAGGCTGGGTAATAATACAGTTTTATCTTTTAGGACTATACTAAGGATAAAATGAGATGATAACCTGGAAAATTTTATGTGGATTTGAAACACTTTACAAATTAGGGTGTAAACTTAATCATTGTTGTACTAAAAAGTACTCTCATTAGAACTGTCCCCTTAGGCAGCAAAGAACTGACCTTCTTTAATTGAGACCTCCTTTGTTTGCAGTACTTTCAATAAATTGTTAGTCTTTTCCAACTGAATGTCGAGTATACTATTTTTTCCACTGGTTTCTATCATTTTCTGTAGAAGAAACAGAATATATACTATTACCAAATCAGTGCTGCTATTTTGATTCTTCCACTAAGGACACAAAGACTAATGAAAATACAAACCACGTAATACTTGGCAGTTTATTAATTAAATCTGGCATATATTTTTAAATAAGCCAAATTCTGATACATCTTTTATTTTATAAGTAGTATGGTAAAATATTAAAACAGAATAAAGGTTATAAATCAAAAGTAATAATATGACCTAACTCAAATCATTATATTTCCAACTATTCAGCTCACTCCCATAGTTAATAATCTCTATATACATTTCCAAAATATTTTATGACTATACAACTATGGAAGATGACCTATTATAGTCTGTTTTGCACCTTGGCTATTCAACTTAAGACTATGATGTGGGAGATGATGTCATATAAGCATTCTTTTTAACAGTTGCATGAGTTTCATTTTTTGAACATGCTACACTTTATTTAACTAATCTCCTATTGATGAGAATGTGTGTGGTTTCTACTTTTTTTTTTTTTTTGCTATTGCAGACAGTGAATAAACATTCTTGACTTTATCTCCTTGGTATCTTTGTGTATAGTATAATAAGTTTCCATGTATTCTTTAAGTAATTTAAAAAGTCATTAATTTATGACTATTCTTGTGTCATATATACTTCTAACTCATTTTTCTTGTCTCAGTACTTCTGAATTTATTTCAGAGCAACTCCCTGATTGCAGCGTGACCATTCTCCATGGAGAGTGCTTTCACACTTTCCCTCTCTCTGTGTTTCTCTCTTGTAAACATGCATTCCCTCTGGCTAAACAAAAAGAGGAGAGACTGGAAAAAAGGGATAAGTTAGCCATAATTGCAATAGAAAGAAAACTGTGTCAACTTCAATTCTTACTAAAATAATTCCTGGGTTTATGGACAGCCTGAACATTTAAGCATTCATTTTTCCTTTAACTTGGGCAAAAGCACATCAATTATTTGTTCCCTTGCCCTAAAAACACTCTGATAAATTAGTATATAATAGTCAAAATCACATATATTATAGGACCAGCAGATGGCATAATGATTATGTTGCTGGACTTCCATGTAGTTGATAGTGGTTCGAGTCTCAGACCAGGTGGCTTAAAACTCACACCAGGCACATGTGTGTACATGCCTAAAACCCCGAGTGGAGAATGGAGGACAAGGGATTGTGGTATGGCCATCCCCCCAGGGGGTGATTTCTGTCTGTCTCTCTGGTGAGCGCACATGCCCTATAGCGAAAATCTATCTCTTAAAAAAAATTGTATATATTTTAAATGAAGACTATAAAAAATGAAAGAGAAAGGGCTTAGCAAAATACATCTTTATTATCTTTACCTTGGTCATTTTGAGGTATATTTTTCCTTTTTTTCCTAACTTCTTCCATTAGCAAAATCGATCCCATTTTTACTTACAGTGCATACTATGGCTGTTTGCTATCTTTACGTACCTTCTCTATCTGTAAGAAGTCATTGATGAGTTTATCAAGATTCACACTGCTAACCTTTTTCAAATGTCCTTCGTCGCTTTGATCCATGCCCGAACTAGTGAAGAGAACTTAATGTTAAAAATAAGCAGAATCTGTAGCATCACAGCAGTAGTTACAAGTTAAACACTAAAGTTTCTGTACTGTACTCATAGAACGCCTACTTAAGCTCCATCGTACTTAGAGAAATTTTATTATATCCACTATTAACAATGGTTAAACACATTAAATCTTCTCTATTCCTTATTACCGCCACCCCAGCCAAGTTTTCTCTAAGCAAATTTGAAATGAGTGCAATGACATATGCCTATATACAGAGTATTTGTTCCTATCATACAAAAAAAATGAAACAAAACAAAAAACTAATACCATTGTCCAACACTCATATCTTTGTCTTGGCTGGACTTCAAATCTAATGCATTATTAAACCTGAGGCATGACTATTAAGTGTAAATATTCTCAATTTAATGTGTTAAAAGTGTTTGTGTAAGCCTAGCTGTGGTAGCATGCACTGCTAAGATTCTATGCTACATAGACTGACACCACATGGGAGGCGTGGGTTTGATTTCCAGTTCAATCTAAAGGCCAGGGTTGGTGAAATTCACCTGTAATCCCAGAGACTTGAGGATGAGACTTAAAAGTAGGAGGATTTCTTTTTTTTTTTTCTTTTCTTTTTTACAGAGAGGTTTTTTGTTACAGGGTGCATGCGCTCGCCAGACAGACACAGGGAGAGACATAGAGACAGAAAGCGAGAAATCACCCCCCAGGGTGGATGGTCACGCTGCAATCCCTTCTCCTCCATTCTCCTTTCGGGATCTTGGGCATGCATGCACACGCACCCAGCGTGAGTATTTTTAAGCCACCGGGTCTGGGACGTGCTCGACCGCGGGCGTCCAGCGACATAGCCATTATGCTAACTGCTGCCCCCCCCCCCCCCCCCCCCCCCCCCCCCCCCCCCACGAACTGACCGATTTTAAGCCACCAGGTCCGAGACGTGAACCGGGGTCGACTACGTGGGAGTCCAGTGACAGCCATTACGCTAACTACTGGTTCCTATAAAAGTAGGTAGATTTCAACACAGCAAGACCCTGTTTGTTTAAAGAAAAAAATTATATATACCATGCCACAAGTATTTCCTGGTAGTGTGCTTATTTACCCTATTTTGTTTGGTAGTTTGTCTAGTAAATAAAGGACAAATGGAAATTAATGTCCTCAAAGCAATCTCTGTATTTATTCACTTGTAATTTTGTGGAAGATTAACCTTTGGGAATACCTAGCTAACTGTTAGAAACGATAAATGAAAGTTTCCATTTTAGAAATATGGAATCAATCATAAGAACTTCTTTAGAATCCCAGTGGCAAACTCACAGATTAATTTTTTCAAAGTAGCTAGAATTTACATTTGGGATGTAGGTGTGTCTAGAATGAATCAAGATTAACCTGAAAGTAAGATTAAAATAAAAATAAACTACCAAAACAAACATTGCCTGATAATATGTTTATTGGTCAAGACACCCTATTTCCTTCTTCTTTTTGTATTATTTTACATAAACGGCTACTAATAATTTTTAAATCTAAGGGTTTTTAGTTGCATAATATTTTCAGTTTATTGAATTATCCTCTGTATCACACATATAAGAGTCTATATAAAATTCTTTAAATAGCTAGAACTTTATCCTTACAGCAGACAAATAATTACAATGGTCTCCCATGAGAAAAAGAAATTCCTTTTGGGGTAAAACTAATAGTCACTGCTCTTTGATACTACTGTTATTTTAAAATAGAAAGATAATCTGAATTAGTTAATGCAAAATCCCTTTGTCTTTTTTCTTTTTAGTTCCTAACTTTTAAATGAAAAGGTTTTCCTAGGATTTCGTCTTAGAACCTGACTCCTGAACTGAATGTATTTTGTGTTTCATTTTCTCCCAATTCTTTGCCCTGAAAGACTCCTGCAGTTTTTTCCCTTATAAAACCATCACTAATATCCACTTGCTATCTTTGATTTCTATCCCTTTTGTCACACTGGCTGAGCCAGCCAATTCATTTCTGAGTGTCTTCATTGTTCCTTCATCCAGTTTCCTACGCCAAGATTCTTTCCTGGATATGGTCTTTTCTCCAGGTGAAACTAGATGACAAACTGGAGATTAAGTGCAGGTTAAATTCTTCAGCGAACAGCAGAGACAGAGTTGTGACTTCCAGGACCCAGCTTCGCCATCCTCACCGGAGAGTGATAGTCCCACTCCCTTTTTTGCCCTGCCTGCGGCCTTGAGTCTCAGGACTCCCGCGACACTACTCGGTTGGACCCTCGTCGCTCTCCCGCCCGGTTCTACACCTGGGAGCAGGAGGACAGGCTCAGGTCAACCCCGGCTCTCTCCCGCAGCGTTCCTACGGCTCCCGGTTCCCACCACAGCAGCCTCGCGCCCTCAGGGGCCCAACGAAATAATAGAAGTGACTGCGACCAACCCTGTACGGAATCGACAAGGAGGAAGTGCGAAGGAAAGACTCTCCTTAGCAGACGTGGAATTTCGAACCTCCGAGAGTTCGCAGAGCACCTGCGGCGGCTCTGGGACTCCCACAATCTCATTCGTCGCCACCACCGCGTGCGGATGCCCGGTCCGCTCTCGATTGCTGTCCCCGTCTTGGGAAGCAAGTTCCCGTAACAATGGGCCCGCCCTTCTCCTGGCCCCGTCTGTACCTGGTGCTGGCGTCTCCACCACCCGCTCTTGCCTGGTTGGCTCTGGCTCCCCTCATCATCCGCTGCCTCTTGGGTATGCTCATGAGGTTTCTAAAACAGGGATCAACATCCAGGGACTGTCAGGCCCGTAATCGTCTACCCATTCAAAGAATAAATCACACTTAAGTTTTGATTTGTGAGTCAGCACCTTCAAATAAATAATCGTCCACATTTATTCTCATAACTGATACTTTTAAAGTACTAGAGTCAGTTAATAGATACGGTTTCCCAAACAGAGTTTTGCCTTGGTAACTTAGTCATTAAGGACATGACCTCCTGGGTATTAACAGAGGCAAATCCCAGCTCTTCTGTTTACCAATTGGTAAGCTTGGGCAGGGTTTCAATTACATGTGCCTCAACTTCTTTATCTGTAAGAGAAATTAGTAAGAATGTCCACCTCATAGGGCTGTTGTGATGATTAAATGAAACGATGCATTTAGAAGGTGCTTAATGGAGTTCTTTGCTTAAAGTAAGTTTTCAAAAATATTCATAATTTTAAATGTTCAATGTAAGTTTGAAAGTGTATCTGCTGCCAACTTTGCCCCGTCTACTTTTTAAATTTTGAGCAGGAGATTTCATTTTGCTAATTATATTTTTCCATGGAATCCAAAATTTGGCAAGGAGAAAAATGTAAATGGCAAACATTGTGAATGGTTGTTTCCTGATCAGAAGGGGTCTGGCTCTGTCCCTGAAAGTTCGGACTTGGTGAGAGATAATGCTGCTGCAAAACTAGTAAAAGAAGAAAATAATAAAGAATATGTATGAAGTAGAGAGAAGAAAATAGAAGACTATGTAAGTGATGGCAGCTTCAGAAATATAGTGGAGAAAAGAAGTAAACCTGCAAATGTAGGAACCCTGATGACGGCAAGCAGTCAACACGCTTAGAAGAGGAGGAAAAGAGGTAATACTATCCAGGTTTGTTTTTATGAAGACAGAAGAACAAGGTAGAGTGGGATTAATAAAGGCCTAATGTTGAATTTCAGATTGAATAAGATAAAAAAAAAGAAATATTTCTAACTTTGAAGCCAGAATCAGAGTCAGGCTCTTCAGTTGTCACAGGATCATTTTTACCTTTTCTAGAAAATAGCTGGAATTTGCTTTTCTGGGGAAAAACACATTTGACCAGGATTTCTGGAATTTACTCTCACGTTTTCTTTTTTCATATGGTTGTTTTCCTTAAAGTTTTCTATGATTTCCATATTGTTGATTATTATTCATTCTTTGTCAGAATAAAGCTAGAATATGGATTCCCTGAAATTCTTCCTAAATCCCAATATATGAAATCAGCTACAACCACAAAACTTTGAGTTTTTAAATGTTTTCGTCTACTTTCAACCACTGGTGGTGCTTACTGTTACTAGTTTCCTTATGTACTTGGTTTGAAATATTTATCAGAAAGTATTGCTCATATCTTTTGTTTTTGTTTTTCCCTAGAATTCCCCTGATACTATGTCACTTGTATTTTCTTTCCATTGTATTCTCTCTCTCCTACTATGTCCAGAGGACGTGGATTACTATAAATGCTGTTTATAATTCATATTTCAAGTTGCACTGCATCAAGTGTCAGCGACAGCTATGGAATAACATTTATCTCTTCTCCTAATTGACCGACATTATTATGTGCCTTAGACATGTTTAAACTTTCAAAGTAGTGTCCTTTTCTCAGGCATACATAGTTCTTCTACTGTAATGACTTTCTCTTCCTGTAGGGAAGACAGAGTAACTGTAATTACTTTTTTTTTTCCCTTCTTTAAGAGAGAGATTTTTGCTACATGGTGTGTATGCCTGCCATAGAGACAGACAGAAAGTGAGAAATCACCCCTCTGTGGGGATGGCCACACCACAATCCCTTCTTCTCCATTCTCCTCTTGGGATTCTGGGCACACACACACACACACACACACACACACACACACACACACACACCCAGTGTGAATTTGAAGCTGCTGGGTCTGGGACTCAAACTACGGTCTACTATGTGAGCGTCCAGCAGTATAATCATTACGCCATCTGCTGGTCCCAACTGTAATTACGTTTAACAGTGTAATTTGCCTAGTCTCACAGCTATAGACAATTGAGCCAAAGTGGGTAATTATTCCCAGCTGAGTGAAGTCAGCATCTCTGTTCTGGGAATATAAAAGAATGATGCTGTCTGAAGATGGCTTGACATATAACTTCAGATAGTATCACCCCTCTGTGCGGATTGCCACATCCTCCTCCCTGGTTTCTGGGTACACACACACACACACACACACACACACACACACACACACACACCCAGTGTGAATTTGAAGCTGCTGGGTCTGGGACTCAAACTACGGTCTACTATGTGAGCGTCCAGCAGTATAATCATTACGCCATCTGCTGGTCCCAACTGTAATTACGTTTAACAGTGTAATTTGCCTAGTCTCACAGCTATAGACAATTGAGCCAAAGTGGGTAATTATTCCCAGCTGAGTGAAGTCAGCATCTCTGTTCTGGGAATATAAAAGAATGATGCTGTCTGAAGATGGCTTGACATATAACTTCAGATAGTTTTGGTGCTTGGAAACTGTGGTGAGTTGTGTTTTCTTCCATTTGCTAGCTATATGCCATACAAATTATCAGATAGTTTCATAAACATGGACAGAGAAACTGAAAATTAAAAAAGATGGATAGAAAGGAGCACAGATCAGAAGCAAAAAATATACTCCGTATAGCTATCTTTGATTCTAGTACCTTTCTGAGCTCCAGCCATCTCCTTGAAGGGCACTTTCCTATAGCATCATCTGCTTCTGTTATTTACAACTAAATGAGAGGGGCCATTTTGAAACTAAATTGCATAGTGGTTAGGGTGCTGGATTCCCACATGGTCAGCCACGGCTTGAAACTCATGCCAGGCATGTATTTGTGGGTGCCCAAAATCTAAATAGGAGAATGGAGGAGAAGGGATAGTGGGTGGCCATCCCCTCTGCGGGGAGTGGGGGGTGGTGGAGGTGTGGGGCTGCGGGGGTGATTTCTTGCTGTCTCTAAGAGACCAATTTAATTTATTAGTTCCAGTAATGAAATTTATGCTTCTAGCAATTCTGTGTCAAAGTACATAACTGATTTAACAAAAAGATTCATGATCATGGTGAAGAATTTTAATTTCTCTCAGATTGTGATAGATCAAGTAAGCAAATGTCACAAATCTAAAGAAGGGCCAGCAGGTGGCATGAGGGTTAAAGTGTTGGACTCCCACATAGCTAATCACTGTTTAAGTCCCGTGGTGGCTTGAAAACCACACTGGGCATGTATGCGTGCTTACCTAAAATCCCAGGAGGAGAATGGAGGAGAGGGGATTGCAGTTTGGTCATCTACCCTGGGGGCTAATTTCTCACTTTCCCTCTCACTGTCTCTCTTTGGTGAGTGAGCATAAACTATGGCAAAAACCTAAAAATATAGAATTTGTAGTAAAGAGATATGTGTTCTAGAACCAGATATTCTATCTAGTTGTGAGGCTCTAGGGAAGTCAGTTAAGTTCTCTGTGTACATCCAGGTAAGTGTATAATGCCTCTTTTACCTACCCTCTGAGTAGAAAATAAACTGTGTAGGACCGGCAGGTGGCATGGTGGTTAAGGTGCTAGACTCCCACATGGCCGACTGAGGTTGGGGTCCTGGACCTGGTAGCTTGTTTTTCGCTTTTCCTCTTTCTTCATGTCTTTCTCTAGTCAAATTAAAAAAAAAAATAATAGAGATGAATAAAATTAAATAATTCTAAAAAGAAAAAAAGAAACTTTATGTGAAAACACTTGGCTAAGGTAAACAAATGGAAGTCGATATTCATGTATAAGGTGCTATCATTAACTTTGCCTTAATATTTGGCTGTTATGTTAACAATTTGATTAAAGTAAACATCATATATTTGTAGGACTATGAAATTAAGTAGTCATACAAGATAAATTAAGCATTTAAGTTAGAAATTTATTACTCCATTTGTCACTTAACTACCATAAGAACTTTTAGGTATAAAAATATTCCTATTTACTATTGTTTAGGAGTTCTTGCCCACAGCAATGAAATGTCTGACATCAGTTACTGCTTTAGGTACTCCAAAATTCAAATTTTTCAGAGACTGTCAAATAGATTTATTTATTTATGTTATTATTATTTTATACATTCAATTGCTATACATTGTTTAGCTTATAGAGAGAATTTACTCCACATGAAATAAAGCTCAGACCGGCCCAGTTGAGAATACTATACACATTATCATCCGCAGGTAATCAACAATTTTTGTGTCTCACAAATGTCTTACTTCCCTATTTTTCTCCCTAATTTCCTCCCCTACACTTTTCCCTCTCCAACTCTCCTTCCACAATGTCTCCAGTGTCCATAACTATTTTCAATCCTTTTATGTTCTCCAATCGCTCAGTCTCTACCATAGAGTGTGGACAGTCAGTATATGTTAAGTGGAAACATACAATGTCTCTGTTTTATAGACTGACTTGCTTTACTCAGCAATAAATCTTTCATATTTGTCCACTTTCTATCAAATGCCAGGGTCCTGTTTTTTATGGCTGAATAGTATTCCATGGAGTATATGTGCCACACTTTTTCAATCCATTCATCTGTTAATGGACATTTGGGCTGGTTCCATGTCTTAGTGATTGTGAATAATGCTGTAATAAACATAGATGTGCAAGCTCTTTTTGACTGAGCATTCTCTTGTCCTTTGGATAGATACCCAGGAGTGGAATTGCTGGATCATTTGGTAGTTCTGTTTGAAGGTCTTTGAGGAACCTCCATATTGTTTTCCACAGTGACTGTGCTAATTTACAACCCCACCAAGAAGGTAGGAGAGTTCCCTTTTCTCCACAACCTTGCTAACACTTATAATTTTTGTATTTTTAATCTTCTCCATTCTGACAGAGGTTAGGTGGTATCTCATTGTGGTTTTAATCTGAATTTCCCTCATGATGAAGGATGTTGAGCATTTTTAATATGCTTTGTTCATATGTCTTCTTTAGAGAGTTTTTTGTTCATCTCATTTTCTCATCTTTTAATTGGGTTAATAATTTTGGGGAGTAAGTTGCTTGAGTTCCCTTTGTATACTGGCTATCAGTCCCTTATCTGAGGCATAGGTTACAAAAATATTCTCCCATTCCAAGGATTGTTGATTCACACTAATTACTATGTCTTTTGCTGTGCAGAAAGCTCTTAATCTGATGTAATCCCATTTGTCTATTTTTGAGATTATTGCCTGTGCTTTTGGGGGTCTTATTTTAAAAAAATCTTGACCCACTCCAATGTATCACTGAGTTTTCCCAGTGTTTGCCACCAGTAGTTTCATAGTTTGAGGCCTTAGGTTTAGATCTTTGATCCATTTTGAGTCGATTTTTCTTAATGGTGAAAGATAGGGGTCCAGTTTCATCTCTCTCCAGTTCTTCTAGCACCATTTGCTAAAGAGGTTTTCCTTTTCTTACTGGATTGACTGATATTCTTTGTCAAAAATCAGTTGGCTGTATGCTTCAGGGTTTATTTCTGAAGTCTCTAGTCTGTTTCATTGGTTCACATATCTATTTTTGTGCCAATACCATGCTGTTTTGATTACCACAACTTAATAAATATTTTGGCATCAGGGAATGAGATGACACCCACTCTATTCTTTTTGCGCAGGATTACTTTGGCAATACGGGGTCTTTTATGATTCCAGACAAATTCTGTTATTGTTTTTTCTAGATCTGTGAAGAATGGGTCTGGTAATTTGATTGGAATTGCTTTAAATATGTAGATTAATTTAGGTAGAATTGACATTTTGAGTATATTAATTCTTTCAATCCAAGAAGATGGGATGTCCTTCCACTTTTTTGTGTCATTTTCAATGTTTTTAAAGATTTTTATAGTTTTCCTTGTCAAGGTCTTTGATTTCCTTGGTTGTGTTTATCCCTAGATATTTTACACATTTTGTGGCTATGGTAAAAGGATTTTTTTTCCTTTAGTCCTACCTCAGTCAGCTTGTTGTTCATATATAAAAATGTTATCAATTTTTTCATGTTGATTTTGAATAATGCCACTTTACTTTGTTGATTTATTACTTCGAGAAGTTTTTTCATGAATACCTTAAAGATTTTTATAGTTTTCCTTGTCAAGGTCTTTGATTTCCTTGGTTGTGTTTATCCCTAGATATTTTACACATTTTGTGGCTATGGTAAAAGGATTTTTTTTCCTTTAGTCCTACCTCAGTCAGCTTGTTGTTCATATATAAAAATGTTATCAATTTTTTCATGTTGATTTTGAATAATGCCACTTTACTTTGTTGATTTATTACTTCGAGAAGTTTTTTCATGAATACCTTTGAATCTCCTAAGTATACCATCAGGTCATCTGTAAATAAAGATATTTTCAACTTTTCTTTGCCGATTTGAATGCCTTTTATATTATTCTCTCTTCTGATTATATTGGCTAAGACTTCCTTGCACTATATTGAAAAGAAGTGGAGAAAGTGGGCAGTCTTGTCTAGTACCAGTTTTCAGTTTTTAGTGAAAAAGCTGTCAGCTTTTCCCCATTCAGTATAATGTTAGCTATAGGCTTTTTGTATATGGCTTTTATTGTATTGCACAATGACACTTCTATAGCAATTTTCATGATGGGTGGTTGTAATTTATTGGATTTTTTTCCATAATCATATGGTTTTAATCATTCTTTCTGTTAATATGGTATAGTACATTTATGGTTTTCTGTATGCTTTTTAATTTTCCATTTATTTATATCTTCTATTTATTTCATCAGGTTTTTTTAATTTTTAAAAAATTTATTATTTTATTTATTTACTTATTTTACATTCATTCACTACATTTGAATTAGGAAGAAATGCACAACACATCAGATGACCAGAAATCACTACAGGGGCACAAGAATTATCAGAAAGCAAAATAATGCCTCTCCTCCAAGGGAAAAGAATAACTCCTTTTCATCCATAGACAGTACAATGGAACTCATGGAAATTTCAGGTAAAATTTTAGTATATTCATAGTGACAAAGCTAACAGAGATGCAAGAGAATAGATTCAATGAACTCCAGAATACACAGGAGAAAAGAGCCAATGAGTTCCAGGAGGTGAGGAGTTCTTGTACTACTCAAAGAGGAAATACATACCATAAAAAAGAATCACATGGAGATGTTAGAGATGAAGGCTGTAATACAGGAAATCAAAACCACCCTTGAAAGTATTAAAAGTAGACTAGATCTTACAGAGGATCAAATCTCAGATGTAGAAGACAGAATCACTGGCCTAGAAAAATCCACCATGAAGACTGAGAAGGTAGCCCTCAAAAATGAGAATAATATACGAGAAATACTAGATAACCATTAAATGTCCAAAAATCCAGATAATTGGTATCCCAGAAGGTGAAGAGACTAATAAGGGCATTGATATCTACTCCATGAAATTCTGGAAGAAAACTTTCCAAACCTAGAGAGGCATTCAAAGATCCAGTCCCAAGAAATACAAAAGACCCCAAATATAATCGACCTAAGAAGATCTTCTCCAAGACATATTATAGCCACATGGACCAAAACTACTAAGACAAAAACACTGAGCTTGGTAAGAGAGAAACATCAAGTTACCTACAAAGCATATCCCAACAGGTTAACAGCAGACATCTCATCAGGAACAATGTGAACAAGGAAAGAATGGGAAGATGTATTCAAAGTGTTAAGGTTTTATGTATGTTGAACTACTTTGCATCCTGGAATAAAGCCTACTTGGTTGTGATAAATAATCTTTTTTATATGTTGTTGGATATAATTTGCAAGTATCTTGTTGAGAATTTTTGCATCTATATTCATCAGAAATATTGGTCTGTAGTTTGCCAAATAGATTTAGCAGCCTGTCTGAGACAGAGCAGTCATTCCATTGGCTAGTGACAAGATTAATCTTGTCATTCTTACTGTATTGTATCTAACTGCATGAATAATGAATACATACTTTTCGAAATAAGATGACAAATAGATACTTCTTGTTTCATATGTGCCCAAATCATCAAAGATATTTACTTTATCTCCTATTCTACAATTAGCTGAGAAAAAGATTTTTTTTTTTTTTTTTTTTGCTGTGTTGCTTTTCTAAGAGCTGTAATTTTTCTGAAATTCTTTCTTACCAGACTGAGTATTGATGCAGAACAATTGATAGGTGGAAAACTTACTGTGGTAAATTAAACCACATAAATTATTATTTTTGAGTAAAGAATTTAACTTTTGAAAGTTAATCAGGGGGAAATATTTATCTTGTGCTTTAGTCAGCTAAAACCAAGCAGATGTAAATAAGAAAAACATGTCTTGTTTAATGTCCTTTGGCTGTACCACCAGAAAAAAATGACTAGATTTTGTTTCCCAGAGCAGTGGTTCAGCATTAGTGGTCCACACTTGGCAAGTGGTTACCCCTCTTTTCACATGTTGACCCTAGTAATCATTTACTCTTTCTTCTGTAATAGAGTCAATTCTGAATGCAATAAACTTACAGGAAAGTGGACACAGATATCTTTTACTCAATAGAGAAAATGAAGGAGAAAAAAGAAAGTCTAGCGTGAAAGAAAAGACACATTTTTTACTGAGGAAAGAAGAATTTTGCAAGTAGCTCCATTTGATATCAACTCCACTCACTTTCCCTGAAAATTTCCTTTTTATCCACAAAAGATGGTGTCTGCATTCCTGTTTATGGTATATAACCTTCCACACTGTACATCAGACAGTGGATTGGATGAACATGGAAATATGACTCTAAGTGGGCTTATTAGATTCTTCTCTCCAAATTATTTGAAATTGGTATTCAAACATTGTCAATCCTTGTATTAGGCTGAAAATGAAGTGATATCAACTGTGGAGTTATGAAGAAGCTGCGTTCTTTCTTCCAATTGCACTGAGAACAGAAAAATCAAGTTTGCAAGGGTACTGACTTGAGAAAGGGAGAGAGAAAGAGGGAATTGGGGTGGAGAGGGAGAGAAAGAGAGTGACAGAAAGAGAGAGAGAGGGAGAGAGAGAGAGAGAGAGAGAGATATGAGACGGAAGCCAAACAACAAGATGAAATTTCTTCCAAGGTCTTGATATCTTTTCAATTTCTCCTTTTAATTCTTAAGGTTTTTCACTCCTGTTTTTGAATGTAATTACTTTATAAATTGTTTTTGCTTAAGCCATCTTTTTGATTCTGTTACTCGTAACCAAGAATTTTAATAAAGACAAATGAACACTGAGGTTAGATCAGAGGGAAGGAATATATATATATATATATTTTTATTAAGGTGCTGTGTCCCACATGGACAATTGTGCAGTCTAATTCCAGACCTTGTGGCTTGAAAAATCACACTTGATGTATTTGTATGCATGCCCCAAAGCCCAAGAGGAGACTGGAAGAGACAGGATTACAATATAGCCATAACCCGTGGGGGGTGATTTCTCACTTTACCTCTCTTTCTGTCTCTCCCTGGGAAGCATATGTGCAGTATAACAAAACTAAAATACCACCCCTCAAAAAAACTGCTGAATATGTATATATATATGTGTGTGTGTGTGTGTGTGTGTTATATAATATACATATAACATATATATAATATTGCGTATATTATTATTTAATCTCTTTATGTAGAAATTATTAATTAAATAATCAAGTTTGCAAAGGAACTGACTCAAGAAAGGGAGAGAAAGAAAGAGGGAATGGGCAAAGGGAGAGAGAGAGATGAGACTGAAGCCAAACAACAAAATGGAATTTCTTCCAAGGTCTTGATATCTTTCCAATTTCTCCTTTCAATTCATTGTGTCAAGAATTGAAATAAATAATCTCAGAACTAAAATGTGTGTTAGGAAAAGGTCCTTTGTTGTTTTCTTGTCCCATGTTACTTTGTATTATATTTTAGCCATAATGGATTGAGTGAGACTGTAAGAGATGCAGATTTTGAGGGTCAAGAGGTCTGGAATATGTTTGACTACCCCTTCTAAAGTATTCAAGCTATTGCACCTTGAACTGTGAGTACTAAAATTACTTGACGACATTCTTTAAATTTTGGAAACAACATTGACTGTGTTTGAATATGCTGTCCTAAAATACTCATTTGGTAATCTGTTAGACTGCTGGAAAGGACCAGTCCTGTAGCCTACTGGCTAAGGAAAATGGATTCCACACGGCAAACCATGAGTTTGAATCCTGGCCTGGGATTCAGTGCTGGAAAGCACTGCAGGCATGTGTGCATGCATGCCCCAAATCCTGACAGGGTGGAGAAATGGAGGATAAGGGATTAAAACTTGACCAAGTCCAACGTGGGTTGCTTTCTCCCTCTCTGTTCCTCTCTAGTGAGTGAACATGCCCTCTGGCAATTAAAAACAAAACAAAACAAAATTGCCAAAAATAAGTGAATCCAGAGTCAGAAGAGGCATTTCAGCAAGTAAAGGATGCTCTGGATTAGCTGCTCTGTCCACTGGGAGTTTTTAACCCAGCAGATTCAGCAATACTAAAAATGTCTGTCATAAACAGGGCTTTGGTAAGGAATTTCTCAATAGCCTCCAGGAGACTTTTAGGGTTTGGAGCAAGAAAACTATCCTTCAGAAAGAGTTTGATACTGGACTCCAACCAAATCTAATGCCTATCCATAGGGCATCAAGTGACCATGCAACTAAGTTTTCGTTCATGTGTCAACCTATCATGGCTTGGCATTGGGAGTGTGCAGCAGCAGCTAGTCATCATCAAGAGGAAATGGTATAAAAGAGATTAGTCAAGGGCTGACCCCTGGCCTCATGGCTGAGTGTGCTGGATCCCCTATAACCCACCATAGTTTGTGTCCCGAATACACTTAGTGCGTGTGCATGAATGCCCACAATCCAGGATAGAGAAATGGGGAAGAAGGGATTATGGCATGACCACTCCCCTCTCCCATGGGAGATGCTTTCTCCCTGCCTTTCTCTTTGTTTTTCCCTTTCTGATGAATGCATGCACCCTCTGTCAATTACAAAAAAGTGAGAGATTCCGTTTGAGGAGGCATAGATGCCCAAGTCGTGTGCATGAGCAGATAGCTCTGACTCCTGCAGTTTGGCATGATATGCTGTCATCAGCCACAATCACGTCTATCCCAGAAACACAATGATGAAGGAAAATATTTCCACTTGGTAGAAATGTGAGTAGTACCTCTGGTCGTGCCTTTTCTTAACTTCCTACTAAGCCTTCCTCAAAGGCAAATAATCCAGGCAGATTATTTTCCTCTTTGTGCTCTTGTAATGACCTGTGTATAACGTTAATACCAATATCACTGTATCACAGCTGCCTAACTGTCTTTGAGCTGTCTCAGGTGTGATCTTGCAGGCAGAGTTTATAATGTATCTGCATCCTCTTCATCTCCAAATCCTTGGTGCCCAGAAGATGCTTGCTTTTAACTGCACTTAAAACCTCTTTATGGTATTGGCTCTTAGATGAATATGTGCAGGTATGTTTGTGTCTGGGATCAGGGAGGTGTGACAGGAGACGAGTATTAACAAAATTGGCTTTAGAGACAGAGGGAGAATCCTGACTCTGCTTTTCACTAGCATCTTTTACACATTGAGGAACCTTCCGAAGTGCAATGTCTTTAGTTTTCAACTATGATGGAGGATTACACTTACCTTGTACCATCTTATCAATTATCAGGGGAGAAGAAAGGGGGTGAGATAAACCAATTTTTGTGGAAGTCTAGTAGGGTTTTGCTAGAGGAGCCTGATAATCACCTTTTGGAGGAGGGATTTTCAGAACGGTGGGTCTGAGGACTGGGGAAGCTAGAAATTGAGGTATGTTCATGAAAGCAGCCCATTAAGGGTTCACTTTTTTCATGGTTGTTCACATGCTCCTATGGATAGATATGATCTTTCTCCAGTTATGTTGCAGTTCTCTCTAAGAACAGCCTTGTTTGAAGGTGTTTTTGTAAATGATGGGAAGAGCTAGTACCAAGAAATATGACATAGACTTCACCCATGTTCAAGGAAGTCTGTGGTCCAGTTCTGTTCAGTGGCCAATAGCACAGTTGGCACCAAAAAGAGAGTCACAACATGAAATTACAATGACAGTCTGAGAAACTCAAAAGTAGAGATTTGGCAATTTCCGTTTTTCCCAGATATGAATCTAGATGGTTATCTTGAAGGTATGGAAAAATAATGCTTGTGTTATAAAGTGGTTAGCAATACTGAATATGAACTGTCTATCTAGAATAATAAATGCTTAGTAAACTGGTTCTCTTTTATTATCATTATATATGTCCAATCTGGGCACAATTATTTGAAGGCAGAATAGCAATGACTACCGAGCAGGGGCTCTGGAGATAGAGTGCTTGTGTTTGAAACCTAGTTTTAATATTTATTAACTTTGTGACTTTTGTCAAGTTACTGAAATGATCTGACCTTAGTTTCCACATAAATAAACTGGGAATAATAGAATTTGCCTCATGGGATTGTTGTGAAGATAAATACATTCATGAACATTAAGTGCTTGGAACAGTGCCTGGGCATATTAAATACTTAATATATGCTATTATTGCTTTAAATACTACCTACCTGTTATCAAAAATGTCATGCAGTAGACAAAGTTGTAAGGTTGTGTAGAGCTGATTTGTACAGCCTTTTTAGAGCTGATTGTGCCATCTCTTCTCAACTTTGTGCACAATGGCAAAACATTGATAGCTTAAAATCATCATTTTGGTAGTATTTACACCATGGAAATTGACAGATGCTACCATTCTGGATCTCCTCCCATCAACAACTAATTATTAAACATTTACTAGTATGTCACTGGTTTTTTTTTTTTTCAAAAAAATAAACTTTTATCTTTGGCAGGTGCTTCTTTGGATTCCTAGATATTTTAAAACAATTTTCCATTTTCATCACACTGTGCATAGGAGAAGTTTTTTCTCCCATTAATTAATGTTACAGCTTGTATTGTTTCTAGAACTCTAGACTAGGTGAAAGATTTGAATTTACACCATCTGGCTCAATAACTTACTAGTTTATTTATTTGAGAAAATAATTATGTTTTTCTGAGCCTCAGTGTTCTCTTTTAGAAAATATTGAAAATAATGCATAACTTGCTTTATAACATAGAGTTTTATGTTTAAATGAAATGACACATATGAAAGTACTTTATAAAATCAGAACATTATGCAAGCTATTTTTATCATATGGGACCATCTGCAGGGAAAGTAGGAATAAAAATATTTTGCTTTGAGTGTTTGAAGGTTGTATCATTGGGAAAGCCAACGTGAATACAATTTCCCGATAAATGATTTCAGCCTTACAAAAAATGCTGCTAACATCTCTTAATGCCCACAGAGCAATCATGCAGAGATTTAAAAAAAATAGAAAATTGCTTTTTACATACTCCCACAGAGAGCGCTTGTTTGAGACTACAGCACAGATATCTGTTAATTTCAAAGTTCTGTCTGGGTAAATCTTAAAAAAATTAGCAGTCAGTAGTTAGAAATGAATCTTTTCTTTTTTTCAGGTAGTAACAGATAGATATTATTAATTTCATAGAAAAATATGCTCCTCATCCTCCTGAACAGTGATAAAAGCATTCTGTGGTGTTATAAGCCTCCGATTAAAAAAAAACAAACACCTGGGTGTACTGAGTTCAGATGGGAATTTATTAATTCTGGTAGATCTCGTGTGTTAATCATTCTCCCCTGTCTCTTTGAGCTGCAGAGGGACTCAAAGTCTGTTTCAGAAAACAGATAAAACATCATTGTCATAGAAAGGGATGAATGCTCTAGGACTGCTAAAGCCCTTAGTATACTATCGTTCCATATATGAAAAAAAGTAATATACTTCACCTGACATGAGAAGAATCTATGATTACTTTAATTACACAGATGCTTTGCTTTTTATTTTAGCAAGTTTAATTGAGAGAGAAAGAGTTCAATGGCATCACTCCTTTGTTCAGATTCATATTCATCTGAAATTTACTACAACTATACTTTATGCCTATGTGCTACTCTTCTTAGAGCAACTTTTCTTAAGTGTTAATGTAGTGATTATAATCATGGTTATTTTTCACCATTTTATATTTTCACTATTAAATAAATTAGAAAATAGTGTGATGAATTTAAACAGATTTTTAAAAACCGTAGAAGCATTAACCTGTCAGAATGCACTGTTGACTTCCATAAAGGGGTGTATAGTATGAGGGTGCTTTCCAAATTTAATCACAGAATCGTCCATTTAAGAACATTTTGGGTCCAGCAGATTGCATAGTGGTTAAGGTGCTCTCATGTGACTGACAGTGGTTCAAATCCGGAACTCAGTGGCTAAGAAACTCATGCTGGGTGTGTGTATGTGCATCCCCAAAATCCTAAGAGGAGGATGGAGGAGAAGGGATTGTGGTATGGCCATTCCCCCACCCCCCACCGGGAGGGATGATTTCTTGCTTTCTGTCTCTCTGTCTCTCAGTCAAGCATACACACCTTACAGCAAAATCTCTCCAAAAAAAGAGAACATTTTGGGACTCAAGTGTTCTCCACAATACATGTTGGTAAATACATTCTAAGTGTCTGTTAGGTGAACTAAAAGCAGAGTATAAAACTAAATATTAAAAGTGGCTCAGAGGGACCAGCAGATGGTGTAATGGTTACATTGCTGGACTTCCATGTCATTGACCATGGTTCAAGTCTGAGACCTGGCAGCTTAAAACTCATGCTGTGCTTGTGTGTCCAAAATCCTGAGGAGAGAATGGAGGAGAAGGGATTGTGGTGTGACCATGCACCCTGGGGAGATGATTTCTTGCTTTCTGTCTCTCTGGGGAGTGCATGCACCCTATAACAAAAATCTCTGTAAAAAACAATGGTTCAGAAATGGGTGGTCAATGGGTGGTGTGAGTTCTGGACCTGGTGGCTTGCTTTCTCACTTTCCCCTCTCTCTTCCTGGAGAGCACACATGCTCTAAGCAAAATAAATAAATAAAATAAAATAAATAATTATTTTAAAAAAATGTGGCTCAGAGAAGGACCTGCAGGTGGCATGGTGACTCAGGCTCTGACCACTGTTTGAGTCCTGCACCTGGAAGCTTGAAAATCATGCCAGGCACATACGTGTGCTTGTTAAAAATCCTGAGAGAAGAATGGAGGAGAAAGGACTATGGCATAGACATCACCCCAGGGGCTGATTTCTCACCTTCCCTCTCTTTCTTTCTGATAAGGGCACCCAACCTGTGGCAAAAACAAACAAATAAAAAACAAAAAAAGTAGTCCAGAGGAAGGAATGGCTACTTAGTGCAGGGAATCAGAGGAGCATTATGAAAGAGGTATCTGAACTGAGCCATAAAGGATGAGGGGAATCTCAACAGGCAGGATTGGTAAGTGGGAGTTTTTCAGGTGGAGGAAGAGGCATGAATAGGGACATAAGATGAGAAAGCACAAACTTCGTTAAGGGGAGGGAAAATGTCTCTTGCCAGATCTGCACGGATATCCTCTTAGGTTCAACGAAACATTCATCAGCTGACCACAGGCCACATTAGGTGCCAGTCTACTCGAAAGTAGAACAGGAAATATAGAGTGCATGGTAGCATATGCACGGTTAGCCGGTACTATTATAAGGCTGGTCTTTCTGTTTTAGAACTGTAGTCATGGCCACAGTCTACGTAGTGGTTTATATAGCTGTTACACAGCTATTTTTGGTAGCTATATGTTTTCCCCCTTTTCTCCAAGTGATAGCTGGAGTTCAAGGGAAGGAGATTCATACTGGTCAAAGGAGTCTACTAAACTTAGAAGCTCTCTGCTCCACTGGAGCCAATAGCTCTTGTTGTAATGCCATAGGCATAGCTTTGTGTCCCCACAGGGAATGTGTTCAATGACGAACATCATTTTACTCAAGTCCAAAGTACAGTTTATCCCCAGCCCCATTCAGGTGTAATTTACTAGAGATCATTTACAGAAATATTGCCCATATAACATAGTTGACATAATACTACCCTTATTCACATATGGGAGAACAGACCTGAATGTTAATCAAATGCCAAATTCTTATTCGGAAGCTGCATACTTTACAGCCAGCTCTTAAATATTAAACTAACGAAGGAACCTGGGGTTAATTATGTGGGGTCTTGGATTCTAAACCAAAGAGTTTGGGTTTAAGTAACTTCTAGTTTTGCCCCTAAACAAAGCATATGAAAAGTATGTTTTAGTATAAAAATATGTAATTATTTTAACACTTGAATAGATTTCAGTGTTGGGGAATCTTAGTAGCACCATTTGAGAAACATTTGTGGATCCACCTTCAACAAGCCATCAGTCTTCCGAAATAGAAAGTAATGTGCTCTTTTAACCAATGGAAGTGAAGCAACTTTCCTTTCCCTTTACTCCTACCTTGAAATACCCGATATGAGTGATTAGCCTGTAATATTATAAGGCTGATCTCATTTAGTTCTGGGAAGAAAGAAATATCTTGTGCTTACAGTGGTGACTATGATTTGCTTTGTTCTATGTTAAGGCAGTATACATTCCAATATTCCAGGGAAGTGAGAGATGTAATTTTCTAAACCATATTTCCAAATAAGGAAGCCCTGAGACTTCATTCCATGGTTCTTTCAAATAATGGTTGCTTAAAGGGCAGAAGGCAGCAGGTGGAGAATTTTTTTTTTCTATATTGAATGTAATCCTTGAGTATTATGAAAAGTTGTGACAGTTTACACTCGCCCTGCTGAAGTAAGACATACTTGTTCAGTGGGCTTGCCAAGGCTATCACCAGACTTCCACATTTTAGGACCCAGTGCTTGCAGAAGAACCTGTGATTCAGTAAGTACCCTGCCTGGAACCTGCCTCCTATAGTAGGTATCTATACTTCAAGACTTTACTGCTTCTGAAGCTCTGATAGGACCTGCTTACCCAGCCTCCCCTCCAGGTCTGACTTCTTGTTTTCCTCCCTTGATGACACAGAGCTAGTCTGACAAACTGACTTGTGCCAGTGTGTGAATGGGAGAGGAAGGGTTGTGCTGCCTGCTCACAGGCAACATGCACCCTCTAGAAATGTAGCTTAAAGTCAATGCTCAAGTGTCACTCTCCCCTCATCCTACACATACCCCACACCCATGTCACTCAGCTTCTGTGATGCACACAAAATATGGCTCTATGACCATGGGGAGTCCCAGCTTACGGAGGACACACAGTTCAAACAAACCAGCTGGACTCCTACCTCTTTAAAAAAGAGAAGCAATCCTACCTCTTCTGCCTGTAGATGTTGCAGCAAAAGTTCCATACCCATTGCCAATGTGTTTAAACCAAGTGTGCTAGGTTCCCTTTGCAATGAGAACTCAGAGATACAATCTGGTTTAGGATGTTTACATGTTGGTGTTTGACAATAAAAGCACACAGGAATCCAAGAAAGTCCAAGAAAATAAATTTATTAAACTTTGAAGGGAAAAATCCACAGACATAAAGAAAGTTAAATATAAACCAGAGAACACGACTAGTCATACTAGTGAATAATGGCTTGTGTGGCCAGCAAAGTACCAAAATGACATTCTGAGACTGGTTGAGGTATTTAGCTATTTTTGGCTATAGAAATGTCAGCCCGTTGTGAAATAATAAGAGCTCCTCCAAACACACAGCTTTAAATTGAATTAGGTTCTAGACTGATGATATTTTTATATGAAATATATTTTAAACGGTTTTGGAAAAAAACCATAGCAGCAAGATAGTAGAAAATCTATTAAATATCAATTACAAAGTAACATGTTGAACTTTGAATACTCAATTCTATCTACTTGTCCTTCTTGTGAGAAGGAGGGAATTTAAAATTACCAACCAATAAGTTTGCTTCCTAAAAACAATGTGAGCTAAATGGCAAATAGTACTTGAGTTAAGCTAACTTTAAGGTTTTAAGCTTTTTTTTTTTTTAATAAAAGATACTTAATATGAGAATTCTTCAGTGAGATGAGAGTTTTCTTTTTTTCATAAGCCTTTTAGGAGCTATGCCACAGCTCCTAAGAATGATTTTAGGTTATTAAAGGATCGAAAAATAACTTATAAATTATTTAGGCCCCTTCTTTTTCTTCCACTTACTTTGAAGCCAATCCACTCACAGGGGAAATAAAAAAATGATGAACTGTCTTCTTTTACTATTTTAAATAAATCCTATAGAAGGTTTGATGAGAAAGAAAGTTTCTGCTATTGGCTTAAGTAATTTTGAGTTTTGTGTGGGCATTCAAAACTTCTCTTCTTCTATTACCTTGATGAGTATGTGTCTAACTAGAAAACTCTGAAACAAACCTAGTTCTTGAACGTTTCGTTCAATTACCTGGTTAACTTCATTTGACCTGCTTCAACTTACAAAATGCGTCTTGTACCTTATTCCCTTCTTAACTAACCATGAAATAAAACCAAGCTGTGTTAGAAGAGATACTGCTACAAAGATTATAGAGTTTATCTCTCTCAATCTGCATGCACTAAAAAACTCACTCTATGTGAAACTGCAGCACGTAGGCATCCTGGTCAAGATGAACCAGCCATAAGAAGTATGCTTCTCTGAGTATGTAGCTCTCTCCATGAACCAACATTTGGTGAAGAGGTGTTTTTGTTTTGTGTTTTGGTTCATGTTATGTTAATCTGTGCAAACATTTTAAAGTTTCCTAAATTTATAATATTTGTTTAAAAATTCAGATAACATGAGTATGTTCCAATAATGCAAGTTATTACAATAATTTTAGAATTATTTAAGGAGTTTGGGGGCAATATAAAAAGGGCCTTGTAAAAAACTAACTTGTTTATTTGTATTTCTTTAGGTGCACTGACTGAAGAACTAAACCAGCTTTCAACTGCATTTGCTACATTCCTTAGGTAGACCATCATGAACTACAGTGTGTAGTGTAATATAAAATAGCCATGCTTGAAGTCTAAATTATTAAAAATATCTTTATCAATTTTATGTCAAAATAAATGTTTTACATATCCAAACTATTTTTTTTGCCTTCTTTCCTATGGTTTTAGTTCCCAATTATTTAAAAAAGAAGCAAATTAGCCTGTGCTATGATTTGCACGCAATTTTCCTGAACTGCAAAAGCCACCTGATTTTTTGCTTTTTCAAAAAGCATGATATACATTAAAAACATAGCTATTCAATACTTAGTGTCACAAAATTAACACCCACAACAACAAGACTATCACTGTCACTACACGGTCTTTGAGACAACTTTTAAAAATATGTACAATTCACAACAGGAATATTTATCTGATTAAGCATTCTTATTTTTTCTTTTTAATATCATGTTTCAACATTTCAGGAAAAGGCAATTAGAATCGCCAAGGTACCCTCCCCCCCTGCCCTCCCCGCTGCAAAAAAAAAAAAAAAAAA
>NW_006204238.1:2489375-2515729 GCF_000334495.1 Tupaia belangeri chinensis
CCTCCCCCCCCCGCTCAAAAAAAAAAAAAAAAAAAAAAAAAAAGCATTGTTTTGGTTTAAGCATTCATGCCCCAGCCAATTCTTTGCCATTAGATACACAGCTCTTGGGAAATCGAAGAACGGCTATGGCATGATTTTGTTCAGTTGGTCTGTGCTCACGTAGCCACATGAGAGAAACTCTTTCTCAGGAAAGGGCAAGGCAGTTGCGTTGAGGACGAGGCCCTGTGGAGATTGTACTATATGTATGGAGGTATAGTCTGGGACAGGCATCTCAGAACCTGGAGCACATTCTGCTGTCCCAGACCTCCCAGCAGAAGAGGTAAGGCTTTCTGTGGTGATGTAAGTGTCTTCTTGGTTAAAGCTTGGCTGTGCATGTGACTCAATCTCCATGTGAGGCGCTACAGTGATGCACTTTTTGGCATCTGCCTCACAGAAGTAGGTGTTGTCTGGGCACAGCGAGACCACTTCTGGATGCATGTCGCACTGGGATATCCCTGCCTTGTTCTTTTGGCCCGGGGAAAGGACCACACTCCCCGCTGGTGTAATGTCGCTTACCTGGGCATAAAAGTCAATGTTTGCTAGTGAACTCGGATTACTTAGCTGAGTATGGGCTGCTTGATGGGTTGATTCAGTTCCACCAATAAGAAGTGGTTGTGGTTTGCTTTCCTCTGCTAGAATAACACTGGGCTGCTTAGTAGCAGGGGAAGCTTCATGGTAAGATGAGTTATTTTGATTCTTCTGGTCAAGGCACAAGAGATCTGCTTCCCCTTTTAACCTCTGTGGCTGAGTAACCTCTGAAGTACCATCACACATGTCACTGGCATCGAAATCAGTCTCCAGAATGTCGGGTTCATAACAGCTGGTACGTCCAGAGTCGTCATCCTTTGCCTCGAGGTTACTAAGTGACTTCTGATGGTCATTGCTTAGAAGTCTGTCTGTGTCTGATCCTTCAGTCTTTTCATCAGGGTCATCAATGTCGAGCTCAATAAATTCAACCCAAGAGTCATCATTGTAGAATTCAGGTTTATAGGTATCATGAATGGCTAAGATTGTGTTCACCTCCTCTAATTTTCCTTCCTATGAAACAAAAAGAAAATAAAGATCTGTGAAAATAGACTCACAATGATTAAATAATTTAGCAAATATCATTTGGAGACTAATTATGGTTACGATGTTACAATAAGAATAATAGTGGGACCAGCAGTTGGCATAATGACTATGTCGCTTGACTCCTATGTAGTTGACCGTGGTTCGAGTCACAGACCCCATGGCTTAAACTCACGCCAGGTGCGTGTGCGTGTGTGCCCAAGATCCCGAGAGGAGAATGGAGGAGAAAGGACTGCGGCATGGCCATTCCCCCTAAGGGGCGATTTTTTGCTTTCTGTTTCTGTCTTTTTAGCAAAAAACTCTCAAAAATAAATAAATAAAAAGAGAGAGAGAGAGAGAGAGCAAGGAAAAGAATAACAGTAATAAAACTAAATAACAAAAAATAAATTAGTTCAGAACTTTCAAATACATATGAAATTTTCCTAATTTTAAGAGACGTAATAATTTTTTTCTCTAAGAGGGCATACAGAATTATCGAATGTGACATATAGTTTGCAAAAACTCTCATCACGTGACAGTATCCATCTCGTGTCTGCCAGTGCCATCTACAAGTTAAATAGATTCATTAAGTACCTTGAGGAGATCTGGATCAATTCCTTTAATTTTTGGAACTGGAACTGGGGGCAGAATTAGCATCTTAATCCTAGAAAAACAAATAAAATTTTAGATAGTTCTTAAAAGTTATATATTCTGTTACATCAAAATAAAGGAATAAAATATGGGCAGTATTATTTCTTATTCCAAATATTTTGGTACTTTATGTAAATATACTATGAGAAAGAGAAGGAAATTATTAAGTGGTAGATGACAAAGAAAAACTATAGAAGAAAGAAAAAAAATGACAAAAAACAACAAAAAAGCCCTCATCTGAAGTCCCTTTGAATAGAATGTGGGTTTTCTTCTTAAAGCTTCTTATTGACAGCCAACTTAAAAATGAAAAAAAATTTAATTCCATCTGAAGCCAATTTTCATGTCAGCTATAAGACAGGCAATTGTTTTTATTTATTTATTTTTATCATTTTTTTTTTTTTTGGAGAGGTTTTTGCTATAGTGCACGTGTGCTTGCCAGAAAGAGAGAGACAGAGAGATAGAAACTGAGAAATCACCCCCCCCGGGGGGATAGCCATGCCGCAATTCCTTCTCTTCCATTCTCCTCTCCGGATCTTGGGCACGCACGCACACGTGCCCACAGTAAGTTTAAGCCACCAGGTCTGGGACTCGAACTGTGGTCGAATACATGGGAGTTCGGTGACATAGCCATTATGCTAACTGCTGGTCCCAAGACAAGCAATTGTAACTCACATCTCATCATAAATTTTCAGAGAAAATAAAGAGAAAAAAGCCAATTCATATGGAGCTCAAATTATTGGTACCTTTGGAAAAGAGTGGAATGGGGATTCGTTAGCACACAGAGGTCACTTTAATTATAACAATAGTAAAGATGACTCATTATCCTGGGTGTTATTATGGGGTTCATTTCAGATGGAACTATATATATGTATTTTTTTTTTTTGAGAGGTTTTTGCTATAGGGCGCGTGGGCTCACCAGAAAGACAGAGACAGAAAGAGAGATAGAAAGCGAGAAATCACCCCCCAGGGGGGATGGCCACTCTGCAATCCCTTCTCCTCCATTCTCCTCTTGGGATCTTGGGCACACACGCACACGCGCCTGGTGTGAGTTTAAGTTACTGGGTCCAGGATTCAAACCGCAGTCAGCTACATGGGAGTTCAGCGACATAGCCATTACCCTAACTGCTGGTCCCCAGATGGAACTATATTTGACTCTCTCTAGTCTGTACAGAATTATTCACACAGTTTTGTATGATTCACTTAGATGTTCTGTTCTAAATATTTAAACTATTTTTTAAATTGTAATTAGTCTCAATGTCTATCCTGCCTGTCTTGTGCCTTGTTGTGTCTCCAGGATTTAATACAATTCTTGACACGGATTTAATACAATTCTTGACACAGGGACAGTGCTGATTGAGCATGTCCTGAATAAATTTAAAGAATTGACCTATGTGTTTAATAATAACAGGGTTTAGGTCTTAAAATCAACACTATTGCTCTGGAAAAAAAGCTTGAGATTACCCATTCCAACCAACTCTTTTTACTGTTTAAAAAGACTCCCAAGTGCTCAGAGATGGATACCTTTGGTCAGGGATAGTAAGCTGATGTTTGAATATCAGGTGATATTCCACTCATGTTAGTGGTCAATCTAGTTTCTTTAATAAGGAAGCTGTTTTCTGCATATTTCTCTCTGCTTCTGTCTGTCATTTTACTGAAGTCAAGGAACAGGCCAAATTCTTTTTTTTTTTTTTTTTTTTTTTTTGGCGGGGAAAGGACCACACTCCCCGCTGGTGTAATGTCGCTTACCTGGGCATAAAAGTCAATGTTTGCTAGTGAACTCGGATTACTTAGCTGAGTATGGGCTGCTTGATGGGTTGATTCAGTTCCACCAATAAGAAGTGGTTGTGGTTTGCTTTCCTCTGCTAGAATAACACTGGGCTGCTTAGTAGCAGGGGAAGCTTCATGGTAAGATGAGTTATTTTGATTCTTCTGGTCAAGGCACAAGAGATCTGCTTCCCCTTTTAACCTCTGTGGCTGAGTAACCTCTGAAGTACCATCACACATGTCACTGGCATCGAAATCAGTCTCCAGAATGTCGGGTTCATAACAGCTGGTACGTCCAGAGTCGTCATCCTTTGCCTCGAGGTTACTAAGTGACTTCTGATGGTCATTGCTTAGAAGTCTGTCTGTGTCTGATCCTTCAGTCTTTTCATCAGGGTCATCAATGTCGAGCTCAATAAATTCAACCCAAGAGTCATCATTGTAGAATTCAGGTTTATAGGTATCATGAATGGCTAAGATTGTGTTCACCTCCTCTAATTTTCCTTCCTATGAAACAAAAAGAAAATAAAGATCTGTGAAAATAGACTCACAATGATTAAATAATTTAGCAAATATCATTTGGAGACTAATTATGGTTACGATGTTACAATAAGAATAATAGTGGGACCAGCAGTTGGCATAATGACTATGTCGCTTGACTCCTATGTAGTTGACCGTGGTTCGAGTCACAGACCCCATGGCTTAAACTCACGCCAGGTGCGTGTGCGTGTGTGCCCAAGATCCCGAGAGGAGAATGGAGGAGAAAGGACTGCGGCATGGCCATTCCCCCTAAGGGGCGATTTTTTGCTTTCTGTTTCTGTCTTTTTAGCAAAAAACTCTCAAAAATAAATAAATAAAAAGAGAGAGAGAGAGAGAGAGCAAGGAAAAGAATAACAGTAATAAAACTAAATAACAAAAAATAAATTAGTTCAGAACTTTCAAATACATATGAAATTTTCCTAATTTTAAGAGACGTAATAATTTTTTTCTCTAAGAGGGCATACAGAATTATCGAATGTGACATATAGTTTGCAAAAACTCTCATCACGTGACAGTATCCATCTCGTGTCTGCCAGTGCCATCTACAAGTTAAATAGATTCATTAAGTACCTTGAGGAGATCTGGATCAATTCCTTTAATTTTTGGAACTGGAACTGGGGGCAGAATTAGCATCTTAATCCTAGAAAAACAAATAAAATTTTAGATAGTTCTTAAAAGTTATATATTCTGTTACATCAAAATAAAGGAATAAAATATGGGCAGTATTATTTCTTATTCCAAATATTTTGGTACTTTATGTAAATATACTATGAGAAAGAGAAGGAAATTATTAAGTGGTAGATGACAAAGAAAAACTATAGAAGAAAGAAAAAAAATGACAAAAAACAACAAAAAAGCCCTCATCTGAAGTCCCTTTGAATAGAATGTGGGTTTTCTTCTTAAAGCTTCTTATTGACAGCCAACTTAAAAATGAAAAAAAATTTAATTCCATCTGAAGCCAATTTTCATGTCAGCTATAAGACAGGCAATTGTTTTTATTTATTTATTTTTATCATTTTTTTTTTTTTTGGAGAGGTTTTTGCTATAGTGCACGTGTGCTTGCCAGAAAGAGAGAGACAGAGAGATAGAAACTGAGAAATCACCCCCCCCGGGGGGATAGCCATGCCGCAATTCCTTCTCTTCCATTCTCCTCTCCGGATCTTGGGCACGCACGCACACGTGCCCACAGTAAGTTTAAGCCACCAGGTCTGGGACTCGAACTGTGGTCGAATACATGGGAGTTCGGTGACATAGCCATTATGCTAACTGCTGGTCCCAAGACAAGCAATTGTAACTCACATCTCATCATAAATTTTCAGAGAAAATAAAGAGAAAAAAGCCAATTCATATGGAGCTCAAATTATTGGTACCTTTGGAAAAGAGTGGAATGGGGATTCGTTAGCACACAGAGGTCACTTTAATTATAACAATAGTAAAGATGACTCATTATCCTGGGTGTTATTATGGGGTTCATTTCAGATGGAACTATATATATGTATTTTTTTTTTTTGAGAGGTTTTTGCTATAGGGCGCGTGGGCTCACCAGAAAGACAGAGACAGAAAGAGAGATAGAAAGCGAGAAATCACCCCCCAGGGGGGATGGCCACTCTGCAATCCCTTCTCCTCCATTCTCCTCTTGGGATCTTGGGCACACACGCACACGCGCCTGGTGTGAGTTTAAGTTACTGGGTCCAGGATTCAAACCGCAGTCAGCTACATGGGAGTTCAGCGACATAGCCATTACCCTAACTGCTGGTCCCCAGATGGAACTATATTTGACTCTCTCTAGTCTGTACAGAATTATTCACACAGTTTTGTATGATTCACTTAGATGTTCTGTTCTAAATATTTAAACTATTTTTTAAATTGTAATTAGTCTCAATGTCTATCCTGCCTGTCTTGTGCCTTGTTGTGTCTCCAGGATTTAATACAATTCTTGACACGGATTTAATACAATTCTTGACACAGGGACAGTGCTGATTGAGCATGTCCTGAATAAATTTAAAGAATTGACCTATGTGTTTAATAATAACAGGGTTTAGGTCTTAAAATCAACACTATTGCTCTGGAAAAAAAGCTTGAGATTACCCATTCCAACCAACTCTTTTTACTGTTTAAAAAGACTCCCAAGTGCTCAGAGATGGATACCTTTGGTCAGGGATAGTAAGCTGATGTTTGAATATCAGGTGATATTCCACTCATGTTAGTGGTCAATCTAGTTTCTTTAATAAGGAAGCTGTTTTCTGCATATTTCTCTCTGCTTCTGTCTGTCATTTTACTGAAGTCAAGGAACAGGCCAAATTCTTTTTTTTTTTTTTTTTTTTTAGTGAAGAAACAGGCCAAATTTTTTTTTTTTTTTTTTTTTTTTTTTTGAGAGGTTTCTGCTATAGGGCACATGTGTTTACCAGAAAGACAGAGAGAGAGACAGAGAGACAGAAAGTGAGAAATCACCCCCCGGGGTGATGGCCATGCCACAATCCCTTCTCCTCCATTCTCCTCTCAGGATCTTGGGCATCAATACACACATGCCTGGCATGAGTTTAAGCCACTGGGTCTTGGACTCGAACCACAGTCGACTACATGGGAGTCCAGGGACATAGCCATTACACCAACTGTTGGTCTCTCATTTTTTTTTTAAGAGAGAGATTTTTGGTATAGGGCGTATGTGCCTGCTGGAGAGACAGAGAGACAGAAAGCAAGAAATCACCCAGTAGGGGAAATGGCTATGCCACAGTTCTTCTCCCCCAATTATCATCTTTGGGATTTTGGGCATGCATGCACACATGCCCGGTGTGAGTTTTAAGCCACTGGGTCTGGGACTTGAACTGCGGGTCAACTATGTAGGAGTACAGTGACATAACCACTAGAACATCTGCTGGTTCCCAAATTCCATTTCTTAAGTTTCTTCGAGTAGCCTCTACTTTGACTATTCAGTGGGTTAAGTGTTGAAAAACCTGTTACTGATAAATAGCAGGCATAGAAATAAATAAGTTATTGATAACTGCTATGATTCTTAATGTTTCTGCTAAACCCAAGCAGAACATACAAATTAATAAAGTAGGCTAACAGCAATGAGTTGTACTTTACACTAAACTATGGGTTGGCAAATGATGGCATATTGGTCACACCTAGCCTGACACTTGTTTTGGTAGGTAAATTTCACTGGAACACAACAACATTCATGGATTTATATTGTCAATGGCTGCTTTCATGTCATGGTGGTGAAGCTGAGTAGTTGTGACAGAGAATATATGGCCTGAAAGCCTAAACATTTCTTATCTGACTCTCTATAAAACAAGTTTGTTGTCTTTTGCACAAACATTTTATCTAATCCTTATGACTACCACCTTAAAACTGCCAGGGAGGCAAATGATACTGTCTATGCAAAGATTTGGAGAATTAAGGAACATGTTCAAATTATGAACTAATACTTGGCACAGCTGTCAGCTCAAACGCAGAGTATTTAACTCTAAAACTGAGGCTGTCTGCCAGTTCTGATGCTGTATCTTTTGGTCTGCATCTCTAAATGCTTACAGCCAGACTTCTGTAACCTTGGGATCTGTGTTATTAGCAGGTTCAACCAATCATGGATTAAAAATGTTGTCATTATTCCCTAAAAATTACAGTGTAACAACTATTTATGTGGCATTTACATTGTATTAGGTATTGTAAGTGATCTGGAGATAATCCACAGTATACAAAAGGATACGTGTAAATTGTATACAAATGCTACACCATTTTACCTAAGGAACTTAAGGATCTGAAGATTTTGACAACTGCTGATGTTTTTTAACTTGTTAAAAACAGACAAAAAAGGTGTATCATAACTCTAAATATGAGAAGTAAAGAGCCTTAAATGACTAACGTTTGACAGCATAATATGCACCTCTCCTTTTCGAGATGATGGTGTATTTAAGCAGCTATTAGTGGTTTTCTTTTTTTTTCTTTCTTTATTATCATCATAATCTTGTTTATGTTACATTGGATTGCATATAACTTTACAGTGTATTACATTGCTTTTTCAAAAGGGAATGCCATGCATGTCAGTCAATTCAGAGACATTAATCTCCCCACTTCATCATTCAATATCTTTTCATTGTTTTTCCCAATCATTATTATTATTATTCCAATTACTTTTTTAAATAGTCAATCACTATTTCTCATTTTGCTTGTAAAAAGGCTTTACCCATCATGAAATACTTCTCAGACCAATCCAGTTGAGAATACTATACATGTCATCATCAACAGGTAATAAGCCATATCTGTTTCCCACTAATATCCTGCCTCTCTCTTTGTTCTCTTGCTATCTTTCTCTATCCTCTTCTCTTCACACCCCCCCCCATTTCACACTGTCTTGTTTTCATTAAGTACTTTCACTGCTTTTATGTCCTCCAATATTTCGCTCTCTACCATGGTTTTCTAGGAGTTGCAGTGATCTTATGCCACAGTGATAGAACCTGAAGCCTAATATAGAAGTCTGAGTTTTTGTGTGAAAATTTTCCATTTTGTCAATACCTTATAGCAAAATCCTCTTTCCGAAATAAAAATAAAACACACACACACACACAAATACCTGCAGTTGAAATTTGGCCTTTAGTCTACAACTTCTGTTTTATGTTGATTCCATTATTTCTATCTCAGTAACAGCTCAAAGGGTGAGCGGGGTGTATGGTGAAAATGAGTATAAAGAACCTGGCTTGAAACTGTTTGGAATGTTATTATCATTTTTTTCAAATACAAATTGTGCTATGAGTTTTCGTAGCATTTACTCAATTATCTGGACTAAGACAGGTGAAGTTACTTTTATAATAATTATGGACTTACAAAGCTTCAAGGACATGTAGGACCTAAAAACCTTTACAGTCCTAGATTTCTGGGAAAGACTGAAATAAACACCTCATTCTTTGGAGTATCATTTTAATTGTTAGAACTAGATGTTCCTTCTGTAACTGCTGACAATTATTTTCTACCATTTCCTACTTTCATCAGAACATACAAATTTAGATAATTATAAGTGCTTTTATCAGCAAATGAAAGAAAAAAATTAATTTTCTACAAAGGATTCAATTTAGCACAGGAAATTTGGGAGTACAATAAATATTTCAAATCAATTTTACAATTTGGTAACTTTGACCAAGTGTTACAGGTAAGGTTTTTATTATTCATAGAAAACACTATTTAGACAAATGTTAATATATTTTCTTTGAAATCCTGTCTGTTGAAAGGATGTTTTTTTCTTCTAAATATTGTTAGCTAATAATAATTAAACAGCATAATAAATTTACTTGATCTTTACAATGACTCAAAATGGACAGTTAATGTTAAATGTGAATTGCTTTATATACAAAGTGAGTTTATCTACTACAATTACATATAAATTAACCTCTTAACTGTACAAATAAATAAACTCAAATGAATTGGCAGAACAATTTGGCTTTTTTATTATTGACACTTAACTACACAAATTACTTAAAAATTAAAAAATATATTTATTTACTTCATTTTCCCAATCAGTTGAAATACGTATTGTCCCTCTTATAATAGTTGTTTTTGTAAAAGAGTAAGTTGCTAAAAAGTTATGTACTAAATGAAATCTGTAGAACGAATTTATGCTTTCCCACTAGTTTACATTATAAAACTGGATATGAAATTTTAATAAAAATATCTTCTCTTACATTCAAATACAAATTAGGAGGCTTTTAGTATGCTTGGCACTTTAGAATTTTAGCATTCTTTTTTTTTTTTTTGGAGAGGTTTTCGCTATAGGGCGCGTGTGCTCGTCAGACAGAGAGAGACATAGAGACAGAAAGCGAGAAATCACCCCCCAGGGGGGATGGTCATGCTGCAATCCCTTCTCCTCTGTACTCCTCTCGGGATCTTGGGCACGCATGCACACGCGCCCAGCGTGAGTTTTAAGCCACCAAGTCCAGTAGGCGAACCACAGTCGACTACGGGGGAGTCCAGTGACATAGCCATTACGCTAACTGCTGATTCCCAGAATTTTAGCATTCTAAGAGTACATTCTAATAAAAATCTATTTTGAAGTTTACATACACTATGCTATCATACACACACACACACACACACACACGTTCACACACAAACTAAAAGCTTTATGCAATACAAGAGGACTTTTAAAAGTTTATGTAAATTTAGAATAAAGTATGAGATCATTATGGTGCAAAAAGTTTTTAAGTTTATACATAGTTTCTTTTTTTAACAGAGAATTTTACATTCTTTTCTCTCTTGTTTCTTCCCTTTGACTCTCTCACCCACCCTCTACCACTCACTCCCTTCCCTTATAGTCTCTGGTATCTACACTTATCCTCTCTACTCTCCTATCTTGGGATCTTTCAAATTCTGCCACAGAGTCCAGACATTCAGTATATATTGAGTATCTTTCAAAGTCTGGCTCATGTCATCATGTCACATAACATTAAGTCTTCTATATTCATCCATTGTCAATTAAATAATAAGGTCTCATTGTTTCTTAAGGTTGAGTAATATTCCATAGTATATGTGTTTCCCAGTATTTCAACCCAGTCATTAGTTTTTGGACATTAAGATGGGTTGCATCATAGTTTTTTCTTTCTCTCTTTTTTAAGGTTTTTTTTGCCATAGGGCATGTGCACTCACCAGAGAGAGACAGAGAAAGACAGAGAGAGGGAAAATAAGAAATCACCCTCCCCAGGGAGAGTGTGCAGCTATGCTGCCATCCCTTCTCCTCCATTTTCCTCTTGGGATTTTGGGCATGCATGCATACATACATACATTATTTTCAAGCTGCCAGGTCTGGGTCTCGAATTGCCATCATCCATGTGGGAATCCAGTGCTTTAACAACCATGCCACCTGCTGGCCCCTCCCTTGTAGTCCCTTGTAGATTTTTTTTTTTTTGAGAGGTTTTTGCTATAGGGCGTGTGCACTCGCCAGAAAGACAGAGAGAGACAGAATGTGAGAAATCTCCTCCTGGGGGCATGGCCACGCCGCAATCCCTTCTCCTCCATTCTCCTCTAGGTATCTTGGGCACACACACACATGTGCCCAGTATGAATTTAAGCCACTGGGTTCAGGACTTGAACCACAGTTGACTACATGGGAGTCCAGTAACAGTCATTATGCTAACTGCTAGTCCCTTCTTTGTAGTTTTTTAGTAGCACACATTTTCCATAAAGTATTTGAAGACCTTTTGTATCTTCACACAGATTCCATTTTGATTTGTAGGTGATTCTTGGCTTTAGCTAGAAAACTTGCTTTTAATTCTAGGTAGAATGCCCAACTGTTTTGGTTGCCCTCAATGAAGGGATTCCCTAGGACACAGGACTTGAATTACTAAAACTACGAGAGTCCCAAGAAACTTCTGGAGTGTTAGTCATCTTAGTTCTAGAAGAAGAAGCAAATTTAACCCATGAGACTTAAAAAAATACTGTAAATATAAGAAACTGGTAATCTATACTAATGCTTTTTTCCTATATTTTGTATAAAATTTTTCCTACCATATGTATTGAGTTTTCTTCAGGAAGAAAAATGGAATAATAGCTTCTCACAACTCATGGGAAATTTAAAAGCTATGTAACCTCATAACCATATATTACCCATGAGAATATAAAGGCCTAGAAAGGTAAACAGATTAAAAAAAATGATCAAACAGTAGTGGCAGGATAATAACTGGAACACAAGTCTTTGGAGTCCAAGAGAATGCAGAATGGAATCTCTTCAAACTTAGAAAAACTTCCGTGTCTACAAATGCAGGTCTTCAAATACTTTACAAAAAATTAGTACTGTTAAAAAACTACAAGGAAGGGGCCAGTAAGGTGGCATGGTTAAGGCACTGGATTCCTACCTGGCTGCAAAATTATAAATATCTCCAATTTTTTTTTTTTTTTTTGGAGAGGTTGATGCTACAGGGCACGTGTGCTTGCCAGAAAGACAGAGAGAGACAGAGAGACAGAAAGTGAGAAATCATCCCTCAGGGAGAGATGGCCATGCCGCAATCCCTTCTCCTTCATTCTCTTCTCAGGATCTTGGGTACGCACGCACACGCGCCTGGCATGAGTTTAAACCAGCAGGTCCCGGACTCGAACTGCGGTCAACTACATGGGAGTCCAGCGACATAGCCATTATGCTAACTGCTGGTCCCTTTTTAATTCTTTTTTCTTTTGTTTGGAAATATCCAAATAATTTAAATAAAACTTGATTTTTACCTAAAATTTCTCTCACGTGAAGTCTATAAAGGTCTTGTTGGATTGAATTATCCAGATGGCTTTAGTTTGCCACTTAAATTTGCCTGTACATAGGAACTGCATCAGACTCAGTCAAAGACTCAGTGATACCCTGGGATCCTGGAATTACCACTAATGTAACCCACAAAATGTCCTATATAATTTTCCAGATAGAATTTAAACCTGTTAATTCTCTATGACGAACATTACAAATTGAATTTTTCAAAAGAATTATTTTATTTAACTTTATTTATTTATTTACTTATTTTTTAATTTTATGAGAGAGAGAGGAGAGACAGAGAGCGAGCGAGCAAGCAAGCTGCCAGGTTTGGGGCTCAAACCGTGTTTGGCCTTGGCCATGTGGGAGTCCAGTGCCCCTAACCACCACACAACCTGCTGGCCCCACAAATTGAGTTTTGAATCATGGAAAACGTATAAGTGGAGATAAAGATTTACTGGGTTAATTAAAATTTCCACTTACAATTTGCAAAAGAAAACATTAAATAACAAATGTAAACATACATGGAAAGCTAAACAGCTGGCAAAATCATGAAAGTAAACCTACCTTTGCTGTTTAGAAAATATAAATACAAACAGCATCACTGTTAGCCCAAATATTCCAAAGATGACAATTAAGAACCATGGAAAACGAAAATCTGAAACATATAAAAACATTTAATTCACAGAATTATGAATGGCTGAGGCAGAGTTTACATTTCACTTTCCCTATTGCGTTCTAACTGAGCAAAGTCAATGATTCCCTTGATTCCTACTGAAACAGAATGCAATGGTTTAGGATTAATTTCTGTTCTAAGAATACTTCTGCCATTTTTTACGTCCTTTCATATTAAGAAAAACTTAAAAAATAAAGAAACTATATACAGTTCATACATGATATATGTTTTTTCAAAAATAAAATGACCTGTTCTAGACATTATGTACCCAGAGAGTATCATTACAGGCTTCAGCTCTAGGAAAAAGTCTTGCTGGCTAACACTAGCCCTAAACAGTGCTTGCTTGGTTCATTTTTTATTTTAACATGAGGTGATATTTTTTAGCTTCCAGATTGAGAAACTGTCAAAAATACAGGGGTAGAGTTTTAATTTATGATCATGGCAGAAACGTTTTAGACATGAGACATATATTGTACACATGCAGACATATACTACATATATCTACATATCTATATACCATGAAATATATATTTTATACATATACTTTTCCTAAATTAAATAGTTGGGAAACAAAACCCTCCTTTTGCAATGTATAAGACTTCTTATAGAGAGTGAGTTTCAGCTCTCTCAACCCTGGTATGTGATGTTAGTATATTTTGATCTAGACAACAGGCTAACTGTACAGGGATCTGTCAACTTTTATATTGACAACAGTTGTGTTAGCTGCCATTTAATTTTTTTTTTTTTTTACCTTCTTCACACGTAAGTGCGCTCATTTGAGGAAGAGTTACACAGAGCACCTCACTGAACTCGCCATATTTTTCAGAGTTTCGTTGTCTGGATCTCACACGCACTTCGTATTCTTTATCCAGTCTCAATGAGTACACTGGAACCGATGTTGACAACACAGGGTCCATCTTTCAAGATAAAATATAGAAGCTTATTGGCTAGAGTCACAGAGTCAGTGCAAACAACTCTAGGAGTATTTCTCCACTTGTATTCAGAATGGATTTCTATAAAATGGGAAATATTTTAAGGTGCACTGCCGGAGTTTGCTATTTAAAGGAAGATTATGCCAAATAATTATGCTAAGTATCATTTTGTTAAATGGGTAACTTATATATCAAATTCATTCTAATATAAATACAAATATATCATAGAGTGATTAAAGAAATGCAGCTATATCTTTAGAGTGGGATGTGAAATATTCTACTAAGATTGAAACACTAGAATGATTATAAATGGCAGAACTATAAGAACTACAGATATGCTGCCTACATATTCGTGGTATCACAGTTTTGTATATAGGAAGACACAAGAACAGAAAAACACAAACCTATTTCCAAACCAAAACAAATAACAAATCAAGCATCTACGTTCTTTGTAAGTTCTGGGTATTCCTTCATATAATCACAGAATTAGAAATGGTCTTAGAAAAATCATAGTTAACTTTATTAAACTTTTTAATGATTTTATTAGAAGCAACTATATCTCTAATTTTCTTGTTCTAGAAGGCTAAAAGGCTCATCAAAATAGTCTACTATTCAAAATCTGCAAAGAAAAGTCATTGGAGTCCTTTGGTGATGAGCATCAGGTTCTCACAACCTTTAAGCTCAGGATATACCTTTACCTCCTCAAAAAGGGTAGAGTGAAAGTATTAAGCTAATTTGACATATTATTATAAAAAAGGTAGACTAGTGATGTTTTCCTCCAGGTCAAATACTCAAATCGGGTATTCAATTTGCTTTTCATTTATTTTTGAGTAGTAAACCTTGTTCTTGTTTATGGAAGACTTGAAACATTCACTTTGTTCAACAGCATGGATTTTCACATAAATACAATTCTTATAATGTGTTTTATTACATCAGCAACTGAGCCTTTGACTTCCAAAGTAAATTTTCTTTCATACCATTTAGCTTTTACTCACAAAGTACCTCCTTTTCCTTCTGTATACAAGAAATGTTTTGTTTGGGTCTTTTGTAGAGACCTCGCAAATATGGAATGTTTACATGCCTAAAATGCTTTAAGGCAGGATGATGAATATTAAACTTAAAACATCCTTAAAAGCCTATGTTTCTATCTTAAAGCCTTAATTTCTCTGCTATTGTCACCAGTACCATTTCTTTACAGATTTTAATAAAAGAACTAGAAAGTAGCCCTTAGTGATTGGACCTGTGGCCCTTCTCCATCTTCCCTCAACCTCAACACTAGTCAAACCAAGCTCACATTTTCTCACACGGCTCCTACCTAGGCAAACCTAGCCACCTGCCTGCGTGGGGATACTTAAACCTCGTTCAGTCCTCAGTGTGAGTATTGAGTATTCCTGATCCTCTAAGCCTTTCACAAACTTTTCTTCATTCCACCCTCCCAGATACTAAACTTACTCTATTTCTTATCCTATTTCACTGCTCACATTTAAGTACACAGTCTTTCTATACTACACTGCAGATTTGCTGAGGAAACTCATTATCTTTCATTTCCAAAGCCCAGCACAATATTAACTATACAGTGGGTGCCCAAGATATGGCCTTGACATTGTGAATAATCCTATGACTTTTTTTTTTTTTTTTTGAGAGATTTTTGCTATAGGGTGTGTGCCCTCATCCGAAAGACAGAGAGACAGAAAGCAAAAAATCACAGGGATGGCCATGCTGCAATCCCTTCTCCATGTTCTTCATTGTTCTCATGTACCTGACCAAAGGTGGGAGTTTCATGGTTGTGCCTCAGCTAGGCATAATTACACGCCATGGGCTTCCAGAGCTGAAAGTATGATCACTCAGTCTACGAATGCTAATGTTCTGATTTACACTTTTGTCAAATGTTTCGTTTCAGGGCCCCTTAATGCTCTTAAAGTCATAATGGTCTTCAGTCTAAATTACTGAAAAGTCTAAAGATTATTATTTGGTTAGGTTATACCTATCACTATATACCATGTTAGAAATTGAAGTGAAAAAATTTTAGATTTCTAATTAAAAAATTAAAATAAATTGACTTTAGGTTAATATAAGTAATGTATTTTAATAAAAAATGATTAAAAAACTTACCAAGCAACAAATATTAGGGAAGAACAACACTTTTAACACTTTTGAAAATCTCTTTAATGTCAAACATAATATACGATGGCTATATTTTTATAACTGCTTTTGAATTAAATGTGTGTTGTAGTTTTGGTTGAAATACATGAATAAAATCTGGCCTGATACAGATATACAGTGAAAAAAAGGAGGAATATTTAATAATCTCTTCAGATATTTGTGGAAATTCTTCTTTCACATAAATATTCCAAAGCAGAAATGGTAGTTTGTCAAACATTAGCTGTAAAGAGACATTTGAAATCATATCAATGAGCCTTTCATACTTTGTTACATTAAAAGTCATTATTTCTCACCATGAGACCTGTCCTGTAAGAAATGTCTAAAGGGAATTCTTCAAGCTGGAAGAAAGGGATGCTAATTAGTAACACAGAAGCATATGAAAGTATAAAGCTCACTGATAAAACTAAGTTCATAGTCAAATTTATAATGCTCTAATACTATAATGGTGATGTACAAATCACTTATACTTTTAGTATGAAGTTAAAACGCCAGACAATTAAAAATGACTATAGTAATTTGTTAAGGGAAATATAATATAAACATACATTAAGTAAAATATGATAGTAAAAATTTAAATTGTAGGGAATTTTCGTATGGGATCAAAGCAAAATTGTTAGCTTAAAATATCCTGTTGTAACTATAATATGTTTTATGTAAGCCTCATAGTAATCACAAAGCAAAAGTCATAGTAGATACAAAAAAAAATAAAAAAAAAACACTAAGAAATCAAAGCATACCACTAGAGAGAGAAAAATCACCTATCACAAAGGAAGATAGGAAGTGGAGAAAGAAATAAAGGATCTACAAAGCAAACAGAATCCAATGAACAAAATGGAAATATGGTAAGTCATTAACTCTCAATAATTACCTTGAATATAAACAGATTACAGGAGTAGCCATACTTACACCAAATAAAACAGAATTTAAGTCAAATATTAAAAAAGAAAGACACTAGATAGTGGTAAGGGAACAATTCATCAAGAGGACATAATGATTATAAAACATGTGCACCCAACATTGGAGCATCCAGTTATATAAAGCAAATATTAATAGATGTAAATGGAGAGACAGACTATAATACAATAAGAGGGGATTTCACTATCCCATTTTAAGCAATGGAAAGACCATCTGTACAGAAAATCAAGAATAAACTGCACTTCGGACCAAATGGACCTAACAGACACATAAGAACATTCTACTCAACAGCAGCAGAATATAAAGTATTCTCAAGCACATAGAGAACATTCTCCTGGTATACTAAGGTCTCTGGACTTGAACTGAGAACCTTTCCAAGTGAGATTGCCTCACAGTGCTTCATTTTATCACTATGCCACTATCTAGATCCAAGACAGTAAAATTTAAGTGTTAGTAACACAGAAATAAGTATGAGGTAATGCATATATTATCTTGATTAAGCCATTCCAAAATGAGTACATATTTCAAACCATCATAATGTACACAATAAATATATACAATTTTTACTGGTAAATGAAAAAACTTCACTATTCATTTAATATTTTTAAAGTATCATTTCCTCATGTATGGTATTGGTTACATGATATATCGGTCATTTCAATAATATTCAATAATATTAGTTCACTGAGTTATGCAGATTTTCTAAATGTTTATATTTAGAAAAATGTTACACTTTTTTTTTTTAGAGAAAGACTTTTGCTCAAGGGCACATGTGCTTGCCAGAGGGACAGAGAAAGAGACAGAGAGACAGAAAGTGAGAAATCACACCCCAGGGGTGATGGCCACATCTCAATCCCTTGTCTGCTATTCTCCTCTCAGGATTTTGGGCATGCATATACTTGCACCCGGTGTGAGTTTTAAGCTGCTGGGTCTGGAACTTGAGCCACAGTTGACAATGTGGGAGTTACAACACCTGTTGTCCAATGTTACTCATTTTATTGTATAATGTAAATTTTTTCAAACTATTATCACTATAGATTTCATCAGAAAAGTCCTCAAACACTATCAAATTCATGTTCACAGAGATAAGTTTCCAAAATCTTTTTTACCTTGAATGCTCAAAAATTTTTAATTGACAACAAATTCTGTCAGTTGTTTCAGTTGAAGTGACACATTCACTTCATTCTTTATATTGTTATTATATTAAATTGACAAGTAATAACTATATTTATTTATAAGATATAGTATAATCTATTAATACAAATATACAATGTGTCATGATGAAATCAGGGAAATAATCGTATTGATCACCTCAAACATTTGTCGTGTGTGTGCATGTGTATGCGTGTTGGGAGTGTTCAAAATCCTCTTTTCTAACTTTATTGAAATACATAGCACATTGCTGTTTCATATAGTCCTCCATTCCTCCTATCTAGCTGTGTTTTTATACCCATTAACCAAACTCTCCCAATCCTTCCCTTGCTCCTGTCTTTCCCAGCTTCTAGTAACGAATGTTCTTATTACTGCTCTCTAATTCCATGACACCAAAGTTTTTTTTAGCTTTCATGCAGTGAGAATGTATGGTGTTTTTCTTTCTGGCTTATTTCACTCAACATAAGACTCATACATGTTGCCACATGCAATGGTTCATTGTGAGTGTCAACTTGATTAGATTGTACAGCTAGTGAAACACTGCTTATAGGTATGTCTGGGAGAGTATTCCCAGACAAGACTGGCATGTGAGTCAGTAGATGGAGAGAGGAAGATCTGTCTTCAAAGTGGGCAGGCATCTACTAATCAGTTTGAAGCATGGGAAGGAAAAGCAGAAGAAATGTTTTTCTGTTTCCTCTCTCCCTCCTTTTAGCTAGAATCTTCCTTTAAGACTGTGTTGTGTGTTCCACTCACACATATCTGACTGCTCTTCCCTACTCCTCTAGATCCTTGGTTCTGTTTGTTCCTGCCAGCTCTAGGACTCTGCGTCCCTTCAGCTGATTGGACTCCAAGTTTATTAACCTTTGGACTCTGTACTCTACCAGTGAAATCACAAGGTGATCAGGCACATGGCCACCTGAGGGTCTCCCCTTGTCCTTAGACTGGAACCACACTAGCTTCCCTGCTTTTGAGTTTTGCAGGTGTTTCGCTAGCTTTCAGACAGCCTACCATGGGATGTCACCTTTTGATCAGGTGAGATGATTCCTATAATAAATCCCTTCTTTTACATATGTTTATCCTGTTAGTTCTGTTTCTGTAGAAAACCCTGAATGACAAGATTTCATCCCTTTTTTAATAGCTGAGTAATAATCCATTATGTATATATTCCACATTTTCGTTATTCATCTGTTACGATGACCAGTAGAATAGGAGAAAATGTTTGAAAATTATACATCAAATAAGGGATTAGTATCCAAAATATACAAGAAACTCAAACAAGTCAACAGCAAAAAATGCCAAACAATCCAATTTAAAAAATAGACAAATGATCTGAACAGACATTTCTCAAAAGAAGACATACAAAGGACCAATAAGTATATGAAAAACTGCTCAACATTGGTAATCATCAGAGAAATGCAGATCGATATCAGAGTGAAATACCATCTCAGAATAGTTAAAATAGCTATTATCAAAACCAACAAAAACGCTGGCAAGGATATGGAGAAAGGGAACTCATACACTTCTAGTTAGAGTGTAAATTTATACACCGCTATGGAAAACTGCATGGCAATTCCTCAAAAAACTAGAAGTACCATATGACCTAGTAATTCCAATTTTGTGTATATTTCCAGAGGAAAGGAAGTTCTTTTTTGAGAAGGTATCTGCATTCTCACATTTCTCATATTTCTTGCAGTACTATTCACAATAGCCAAGATATGGATCAACTTCATTTTTTTTGAGAAATGTTTGGCAACTGAAATAAGAATAACCATCTACCATTTTATCAGCCATTCTTTCAAGGAAAAATGGTGTTATGTGCACAAAAGCCCCTAGTTCAGCTGGCAACTCAGTCATTTGAGAACTTTTCCTCAAGACAATCATTAGCTCCTCATTATGAAGAAGTCTTTTATATGTATTTCCCATGTGTAATACAGAATATTAAAACAATACATACTTGAAGATAAATATTTAATAAAATTAATAATTTTTACAGCTTCATCAAGCACATTCTTATGCGAAATTGGTTTTTTCTACCTTCTGTACTGTGAGCATATGGTGTAAAAAATACAGTGACTATTAGTAATGTTTGGTGCTATTGCCTGGATTTGTGCTAAGCTGTCAGCAGTCATCCTTTTGTAGCATCAGTGTAAATGTTAGCACAATGAAAACAGGAAATCACATCTTAGTATATGGTGAAAATAGTATTCTCCTTGAGGTGTTAGTGACCCTCATGGTCCATAGTTTATACTTTGATAACTGCTGTACCAAGTACCTAGCAAAGGCATTGTGCACAACATTTATTTCAATACCTGGTTGCTGAATAAATGTTTGACAGTAGCTTGGATTTAGAAAATATTGTTGACTTAGCATTCAACCAGGTTTTTTGCATCAAGTTATAGAACAAGTATCTAAATTAAAATGACTGAAAAAGTGTGACACATATACCCTATGGAATACTACTCAGGCATAAAAAAACAATGAGATCCTAGCATTTGATAGAAAGTGGACAAATATGGAAGATTTCTTCTTAAGTGAAGGAAGCCAGACTACAAAAGAGAAGCATTGTATGTTCCCACTTAATATATACTGTACGTCTACACTCTATGGCAGAAACTGAAATACTGGACAATATAAAGGCATGGAAAGCAACTATGGATACCACAGTGTGGGAGGATGGTGGGAAATATAAGAAGGTGAGAGGGAGGGAATCAAGGGGAAAACAAAGAAGTAAAAAATAATTAAGAAACACAAAATGAAAAATTATCTGTTGAAGATAATAAGTATGGTAATATCTTTGAGACAATATATAGTGTATTCTGGATAGGAAAATTCATTTTGTATGCTGTAATGATATACAGTGAATAAATGTAAAATTATAAAAAAAGAAAAGACTAAAAAAAATTTTCAGAAAACAGAACCTCAAAGATCAGCATCCTAACTGTTCAAAGCTGCTCCAAGCTATTTTCCTCTAATGACAAAACTGGCTTCTTTTTTGGTGGTTCACTGAATGGACAGGGCCTGGTGTCTCAAAATTCTGGATGTGAGCTGTGCCAGCTCTGAGAACAACCTGATGACTGGCCAGAAACTGCTTGGGTTGTCCAGGGATATGGTTATGGTTAGACTGATTTAGAATTAGTTATATTGCGAACAGCACAATAATCCCGTTTTTCTTCTTGTAGTGTGCCATGTGGAATTTATCTGAGTGCTGTGTTTCCATACACTTGGCAAGGAGAGGTTCAGAAGTCAACCAGCACCACACTCGCTGCTTGCTTATGTAAAACACTCTTGGCTTGATTCTTCTCTGAAAACTGTAACAAAAAATCTTTCTGAAACCTCAAAGGGACAAATTCTTTCCTTGCATTTCTCTTTAGGAAACACTTACAAACTCATTTTAATGAGGGTCTTGCAAGTAGCAGCAACTAAAACCGTGGGAGAACATTTGGCCATAGCCCACTGTTGACCTTGACGGATCATATCCCTTTGCCACATTCCCAAAGACCATTAAGAGGCCAGCCTATGACTGCTCTAAAGTTAGCATGGACATCAAGGATGACTAGACGACAGTTTTCTTTTTACTTCCACAGGGTTTTTGTTTATTTGTTTATTTGTTTATTTTATTTTTTTAAGGTTCCCCCCCACACACACACACACTTAGGGTGCATGTGCTCACAGAGAAGCAGTGACAGAAGCAGTGAGAAATCATCCCCTCCTCCCAGGGGTGATGGCCCCAGCACACACCACAATCAAGATCTTCTTCATTCTCTTCTCGGGACTTCAGGCGCACACACGTGCCTGGCGTGATTGCAGGCTGTGAGGTCCAGGACATGATCAACCATGTGGAAGTCCTGCACTTTAACCAGCACAGCACATACTGGCCCTCCTTCCATAGGCTTTCATGCATATAAGTTCTAAGCAAGCATCTGCTGTCTCACAGAATTACAAGAGGCTATTTTAATGATCGTATCTGTTTCCTTCAAGTAAGAAATTATGGAGCACATAGTGTGAACATGAAGTCTAAATATAAATGACAGAAGGGTTGTGGACACAGAAGAAATGTCAAAGTGCAAGACTTAGTGACATCTTACCATTTTCCACTGAGTTTCATTTGCTTCTTTGTATTGAAGTTCATATTCCAGGACTATCCATCCCTTATGAACATCTGCATTGGGTGGTGGTTCCCATCTCACTTGGATATCTGCATGAATCCCAGTTAAACTGATGTTCAGTAAAGTCCAATTAAGGCCAATGGGTGGATCTGGTTGCACTGTGTAATTCAACAGAGAATTAGTATATACAGAAACACATATGTGGATATTAATGGAGTACTTTCTTCTGAAGAGGTCAAATTAATTTCTTTAATTTTTATCATTCATATTTGTAATTCTTCCAGAATTCTTGTAACTCTCACTTTATAAAAGAATATCATGTTTATAAGAATGATCTATTTTTAATGAAGCTTCCAATATTCCTTTTGAGTCTAAATCTGATCTGTAACTTATTTTGAAGATCTGTCATATTTTACATTTCTTTTAACTTTGACAGCATTAATGCTTTTGGATTTTGGCAAAGGAATTCCTTTTCATTCAGAACAGAAGGAATAAAGGCAGAAAGACCTATAGTATTCAAACATGAGGCTACTTTGGAACAAGGGGTAGAGGAATTTTTTTTCTTCTACTTTATGTATGGCCCAGGGCAAGGAATTGTCTTATTCATTTTTATGTTTCTAGTACAATCTTTCTGAAGACCCTGCAAGTGCTTCTTAACTTTGTCATTTTCCTAGCCACATGTGATTATTTCTTCAGACATAAGGACAGCACTCTGTTATACTCTTAAATAGTAAAAATTCAGTGTTTTACTTTGTCTAACTGTCATATGAACAATTTGAAATAGAGTTTTGCTTGGTTTCTACTGATATACTCTATGTTCTCAGGGAAATCTGTTGCATTCTACTTATTAGAGTGATAAGACTGGACATGGTGTTGCCTGCCCTATGGCAAAAACCAGTGGCGTGATAAGATCACAATTTCACAAAGGTTGATGAAGAAAAATATGGATTTCAAAGCTAGGAACTATACTTAAAATTATTCTAGGTAGTTCTGAGTAAATTATTGTTAGGTGTCATTAGTGAGAACTTTGAAAATCATTTGTAGATAAGTACAATGTAAAAGTTACTTTCCCTTTTGCCATACGCAGGTCATTTAGAATGTTGTGGAATGGATCCTGAGGTTTGATCAGATATGAGCCTCTAGATGCATGGAGTGAGGAGCTCTTATGAGCAGTCAAATCTGGTAGCTAGAGAGGGAAGCTCTGGTATTGATCCAGAGTGGAAACAGACTTTACAGAGGAGGTACATGCTATTGGCCACTTTGAAGGAGATGACACTTTTTTTTTTTTTATTAAATGGATAAGTCCAAATTTGACTAATAATGATTACATTTTGGAAATTACATTAGAAGAATGGGTAAAAATGACCAAATTATATGTGCCCACATGATGGCAGTAATACCTTACCCTTCTGGATTTGTTGGGAACTGAGGACTCCTGATAACCGAAACAACCATTTAAGTTACCAAATTATCAAAATGTTTTTGATGGAAACCTTCCTAAAATTTATTACTCATGTTACCTCTTCAAACTTTCATTTTCCATTTTAAATAGGTGATATAAGACAAGGTGCTCCTGGAGTCTTATAATCTCTACATTAAAATTGCAACCTTTCCAATGCCCCTATTCTCTTTCTCTACTTCAGTGTCTCTTTCCATTTCGCTGAGATGAAATCTTACTAGGGTAGACACTTTCTGTCTTCAGCACGTAGAACACTGCCTCTGGCCCACGGAAAGGGCACAATAAATATTTGCTGAATGAAGTGAATGGATGGCAAATTTAATATGTTGCTTTACATCCAAAGAATAATCCTGTGAGCAAGTAGGATACATAATACACAAGGAAATCAAGGCTTGTAGTGACTGACATCTTTCTCTAGTTCTGTTAGTCACTTCAGTTCTTTGCTCTTTCTCACTCTCAGCTTGTCCCCTCCCCCACTATTGTTGTATTTCTGCCTCTCATCATCTTTTGATGTGATTATCACAAAGTCTTCCAATCTATTTAGTCTGTCCTTATCTAATATACCCCTCCACATGCAGCGAGATTAATTTCTCTGAGATATTAATCACCTGACAAGTGGAACTGTGTAGCCTTGGAATTAAAAGCATGGATTCTGCAACCATGCTGTTTAGATTTGAATCCCCGTTCTACTTACTGTCTGACCTTGAGCTGGCTATTTAACTTTTCAGCTTCATCATCTGTAAAATGGAGATTATCCTAAAACCTGTCTCACAGGATTATTCTACCTGACACACGGTAAATCCTTTGTGAGTGTTAGTTATTACTATCCTCAGGTCATTTTCCTGCTTAGACACCTGCAAATGCACCCCTTGGCAGTAACATAAAGTTCAGACTCCTTTGTGGGCCACACAGATGGCTGATATTTCCAGCTGACCAGATGAGCCAGCCTAACTGCTCCTGAGTCCCTGAACATTCTGCGCTGTTTGTCACTTTTGGTACTTGGTAGTTGTTGGAAAGAACAGTCCTGGGACCAGCATTTAGTGTAATGGCCATGTCGCTGGACTCCCATGTAGTCGACCGCGGTTTGAGTCCTGGACCTGGTGGCTTAAACTCACACCGGGCGCGTGTGCTTGCATGCCCAAGATCCCGAGAGAAAAATGGAGGAGAAGGAATTGCAGCGTGGCCATTCCTGGGGGGGTGATTTCTTGCTTTCTGTCTCTCTGTCTCTCTCTGTCTTTCTGGTGAGCGCATGCACCCTATAGCAAAAACCTCTCCCCCACCCCCCCACCCCCCCAAAAAAAGAAAGAAAGAACAGTCCTGTGATACCTGTCAGCTCTCACTCATACTTTAGGAGGTAACTGAATTGTCACCATCTCTGTGTCACAATTTGTTAACCCTCGAGCCTAATCATTCATGCCTTTGGTCACCATCTCAATCACTATGCACCCCACACACCTCCAGACCAGCCCCCATCATTCTGTACTGCAGTTATTTGTGAATATGCTTGACTTTTCTACTTGACTGTATCTTACTCATTTTGTAACCACCACACCCAGAACTGTACCTGACACACGACAGGTCCTCAGTGAAAACCCAGTAGATGAGTAAGGCTAGTTATTGGCAGAGATAAGGCTAAAAGTTTTTCTGAACCCAGATTCTTACTACTACCCAATTTTGTTTTAGTTCAATAGTTATACCCACTGATGTTAAGAGATGTAATAGTCTCTCCAAATGGTGCAATAATATGATCTTTTCTGCTTATTACAGTTTTCTCAATCTTCTCCCTCAAAGTCAAGCTATCAAATTTTATTTGTTTCTGTCTGCAGCTTGTAGCCACATTCTCCCAATCTCTTCCAGGCTGCTGATGCTTGGGAAACCACATATAAGAACAACACATCTGGGAGAAGTAATAAGGAATTCCTATATGCAACAAACAAGATTTTGTGGATAAATTTTGAGCACCAAGGTCATATACTCAAAGTCCTTCTTTGAGTCTTTCTAATTTGCTGTTTATACTATTAGAGTATAAACATGTATATACTAATTACAGTTGTTTGTTTTGCTTTGTTTTTCATTTTCCCTCAAGTCCACAAGAGGGGCAAAGGATCATCTGTTTGGATCTTTTACTTCATTGAGCTATCTCCAATGTTTGTTTTGAGATCTTATAAACATGCCTTTAGACTGACTGTGACTGTTTTATAAATGTAAAATTCCAGAGTTATTATGCTTTATGATAAAGAAAGTCTAGGCTTTGATTATAGCAATATTAGATTCAAAGTTGAAAATATTTCAGCAGCTCTGAATAGAATAATAATATCAAATAATTAGGAAAGAAAGAATCTTAAAAACACATTGAGTTTACCATTTGCAGTAACACTCAAGAATTCAATCTAGCTAGGGAACCAGCAGTTAGCGTAATGGCTATGTCGCTGGACTCCCACGTAGTTGACTGCAGTTTGCATTCCGGACCCGGTGGCTTAGAACTCACGCCAGGCGCGTGTGCGTGCGTGCCCAAGATCCCGAGAGGAGAGTGGAGGAGAAGGGATTGCGGCATGACCATCCCCCCTGGGGGGTGATTTCTCGCTCTCTGTCTCTATGTCTTTCTCTGTCTGGCAAGCGCACGCGCCCTATAGCAAAAACCTCTCCAAAAAAAAAAAAAAAAAAAAAAAAAAAAAAAAAAAAAATTAAATCCAGG
>NW_006204238.1:2515834-2545141 GCF_000334495.1 Tupaia belangeri chinensis
CCTCTCCAAAAAAACTTCTTAAAAAAAAAAAAAAAAAAAAAAAGAAAAAAAAGAATTCAATCCAGGTAAAAAGAACTCCTAAAGGAAAAGATTCCACCAAACTCCCATTCTTTTCTTCATATTTACTGCTAGGCTGCTTTGTGTTAGAATCAACTTAAATGCCAGCTGATCCCATCTCCTGTAAAATAGATCTCCATGCACCCACAGAGCATTACTACAAAGTCTCCCTACTTGATTATACTTGGATGTTACAAGCTTCCCCATTTATTTACTCTAAGACTGTGTCAGATGAAGCACAAACCTGTCATTTACCTATTTGGTCAACAGAGAAACACTTCTGATCCACAGTACCACCATTGTTGATTAGCTTGATGCAGTAAGGTGTCCAGATAGAGGTATAAGATGAATTAAAGTAACAGCTATTTTCTCCTGCAGAGACATAATCGGGACATTCTTTCCATTCTTGAGGCCTTTCTTGAGTGATCCTGAAATGGAAGGTAAAGTATAAGGAATTGTTCCAAACATCACACAGGGCCTGGAAGGAAGGGCAAGGATGAGAAGCTGGGAGAAGACACATAATTATTCCCTTACAGCTGTTTTCCAGGCTGATCTGTTTGGCACAAGGAGAAAACTTGTATAGTATCAGAGAGGTCTTGAGACAGCTGCTCATCAGCTGTTGGAAAGAACTTGGAATGAAAATGACAGAGACTCCAGGGTCTGAGACAGGGGATTGCTGCTTACAATCTGGTTGAGATTCTTAAATGTTATATACTCTCGGATGAAAGGGAAATACATTCCTGATGACAAAAGTAAGTGGGTAAAGGGCAGAAGAAAGGACAAAATGTGTTTGTGTGTATGTGTATTTACAGCAGTAGGGAAAAATTTTTAAAAACTAGGTATAGGTTAGTCATTGAAGTATAGTATGGCTTATTTGGTCTTGACTTTTAAACTAAACAGAGTGCATTAAAAGGAATTTAATATGACTGCCCAGGAAATGAGGCTTGATATGATAGGAGATGGAATACCAAATGTTATTTAGCATAACTGATAGTATAAAAGTTACTAAACTCAAAGTATTAAGATGTTTCAAAGATGCAGGACACTGCTTAGCAGGTCTGGATTTGTAATAAGAAGGTTATCTCTGCTGTGTTTCACATGGTTTATTAACTCTGGCAATGTCAGGACCCTGAGTCCCATGAGGACTGTGTGAAAAATTCTGTTTAGATTATCCCAAATCCATTAGCTTACAGGACAAACAACTTAAAGCACTTATCTTAACTATGATGAATCAGGAGTAGCTCATTCAAAACACAACTCCCAGTTTCCTTTTTTATTAACCAAAGTTGTATCTTATTTTAAATAAATATTTAAAACTTATTTTTTAAACTATTAAATCTTGACAAGAAAACAGACTCATAAAGCAGATAGTCTGTCACCTGCCCTCACTGGGTTGAATTGCTATAGAGATGGTCAAAGCCAACTTACGAAGTTCTCTCTCCTCTTACTCTCCAAAGCTAAGTGTTTTAGGTTTGTTCTCAGACTATCTTATGAAATAGGAGTGGCAGTTGCAGAGACTATCATTAAAAATGAGGTAAAGAACAGAAGAAATGCTTTCCATCTAGAGGAAGTTAGTTGAAAAGGAAATCATAAAAACAAAAACATCTTTTATATTTTAAGGGCAGCCATTTTCATTACATGCAGCTTATGCATTTTGGCTTAGTATTTGACCCTTTTCTTAGGGGAAAAGAAAATGCTCTTTCTCTCTTTCAATTTCCTTTATAATCTTGCGTGAAAAAAATTTCTTTTAAAAGGCCAGGGTAGGGGCCAGCATGTGGCGTAGTGGTTAAGGTGCTGGTCTTCCACATGACAGACTATGGTTTGAGTCTTGGACATGGCAGCTTGCTTTCTTGTCTTCTCTCTTTGTCTCTCTCTGGTCAAATTTAAATAAATAAATAAATAAATAAAATTGAGAAATAATTCTTTTTTTTTTTTTTTTTTTTTTATAAAAAAGGCAATTAAAGCATTCTTACAGAGGTGAGAAAAAAATTTTTTTTTTTTTTTTTTTTTTTTTTTAATAAAAGGCCAGGGTAATTTCTGGAGGAGGGCTAGTGTGGGGGATGGCAGAGAGAGGGGGTACAGCCTTAAAGACTAAGCATTTGCAGGCTCACTTCCTTTAAAAACAAGGTATTTACAAGCAAGAAGCTGAGAACAGAGAAACTCTGACATGCTTCACAGAGGCTGCTTTGGCCATGCCTGAGATTTGTATTCATGCCGAGTCCCCTCCAAGCTCAGAGGCTGAATCTGGCACCATCTCCCTCACAGAGGGCAGAGACTGTTCTGAATCAGCTGCCTTAACACCCCAAGGCTGCCTCTTCTGCCAACTCACCTGGCAAGGAGCAGAGCCAAGCAAAACACACAGGCCTGTGCCTACACTGCTGACAGGTCTGCTTAGATCTTGTTATGCCTTAGGTGCCAAGGCCAGGCCAGTGAATGGACAGCCCATGGCACTGCCCCCTTCCCTGACTCTGGTTTTGGAGAAAACCATGTGACAGTTTTGTTTATGTGTCAAGGAGATGACAGGGATGATTCTATAGTTTCAGGAGTTGCCTGGGAACTGAATTCTAAGAAACAATGGCAGAAGGCAAAATGTGCATTTGTGCTCTTTGTGTAAGTGGTAATGAGAAGTCTAATACATTCATATGCTAAAGAGTGAGGTCTAATTCTGATATTCCTAACCCTTTGGTTCTACCCTCTCAGATATACTGGGTTATAGGCTTAGGCCAGTTTGTCTAAGATATTCAATATAGTTCCATTTTAATAGAGATAATACAACATAACAATTTTTCAAGTATGGGATGGCACATAATCAAGAGATTGTACTTGAGGTGTTTAAGGATATTAACAATATCTCCACACTGATGGGCTTTCAACCACCAACAGGGAAAAAACTCAGTCACCCCTGTGGGTTATGTCTGAGACTTTTCTTCCACCTGATCACATCTTCAGCAACATCCTTGCTAGTGCAGAGCCTGTGCTGGATTTAGGGATGCTGAAAGGACTGGGGTGTGCAGGAGTGGGCTATACTGAGAGATGTGGTCCTGATGGATGACAAGTATATATTTGTGAGGGCTTCATACCTTTGGGTCTACCTTTTGTTCACTTAAATGTGATGAATATTGCGGTGGCATAAACCTAGTTTCACAAAGTGGGTCCAGCTTAAGAGGTAATTCTGCTATTCCTCTATTCAGATTGGTTAAGTATACCTATAAAAATATCTTTTCAAATTTGTTTGATTGAGCTGGCTCTTCAAGTTGCTGAAGTAAAGCATGGAAATTATACCTACTATGACTCTCTTTTTCCATTTACAAATAACATCATTCCATACATATTCAAGAGCATTGTCATTTACACAGCATTTACTTTGTATTAGGCATTATTTGTAATATGAGATAAAAAGTAGATGACAGTCTATTCATAACTTAGGTGCAAATACAACACAATTAAGAGTCTTGAGAACTCCAGGATACCCATGTCTGGGGTGGGGCTGGGGGTATCCTGGAACCAATCCCCTATGGATACTAAGGGACAAATGCATTTATTATAAGTGAGACATTGTGTCAAGTATTTTTCATGTATGTCTAATAAAACTCTTAAAGAAGCCACGGGACAAGTCCATTATTTGCATTCTGCAGAAGAAGCTGAGCTTGTGCAGACGGACTAATCTGCCAACCATTGCTTGGTGAGCAACTGCTAAAGCCAGAATGAAAGGCAGATTTCAGGCTCTGAGTTCATGTCCTTAACTGGTCACTGCCATTTCCCTTCCCTCTCCCATCTCCTCTGTGGGGTAGACATCATCATCCTTGGACTGATGAACAACAAGAGCCCCGAAAAAAGGGTCCTCACTACTTCTCTAGGGGCTGGGTAGAAAAGTGATAAAGAACTGTTTAAGCCTAAAATTCAAAAAGGTAGAAAGAAACAACATAAGAGTAAATACAAAAGGAAATAATGTCAGATGAGAGGGTAGTAATAAACTACTTAGTGACTATAATGAAAGGTAATTGTTTTACTCTTTCCTATTATTTCAGGTCTTCAGTAAAAATGGATGAGAAAAGCAACATAGTCTCTTAAGGAAAGTAAGTAAAGAGGAACACAGACGCTCTACATAGAAACCTGAGTCTTTAAAAACATACAGCTTTTCAGAACGCACCTATGCCTTTTCGCCATAAAGAAAGTACAATTCAAAGCCTACCACGTCCTACAAGGTTTAGCACAGTCCCCCCTGAGGAGCACTCTCATCTTTTCCCAGATCACTCCCATTGTCTACCTGGTGCCCCCTGTGCTGTGCTGACGGGCTTTCCTCCAACGTGCCAGCACTGCCTCTGGGTCTTTGCACTGGCAGTCTGCTCTGCCTGGACAGCCTTTCTCTCAGAGTTTCACGCGGCCTCTCTTCCTTCATTTATGTCTTTGCTCTAACACAACATGCCAGAAAAGCAGCCTGTGATCTCATCCCATTTCAAATAGCACTTAAGCGTCTACCCGCACACTCAGCCAAACTCACACATGCACAAACTCATGCATTTCCATACGCACTCTCACCTACATATTGACACACTCACTTTCTCATGCACACACATAGATGGATAGTGTTGATACTCCTTTTTCTGGTCTTATTTTTCTTAATAACCCATAGTATCAACATTTATTTTATTTACTTATTATTATTCATATCTCCCCAGCTGGCAAAAAAACTCCATGAGACCAGGGACTTTATCCTTTGTAATCACTGTTGTACTTCCAGGGCCTAAAACAGTACCCAATACATAACAAGAGTTTAATTACTCTTTTTAAAGTAAAAGAATAAATACATGTACTAAATCTCTGAAATAAATCATATCCATTCCTACACTGCATGTGGCTCATTATATTTTCAATGACAAATGTGTGGAGGGAAAAATCAGAAAGGCGTGAAGGCAGCACCTTTTAGTATAGAACAGCCGCACGGATCCTGGGCTCCTTATGCTATGATGAGCCCCATCTGTCCAGTGGCATGAAAAGGTCTCTAGCTCAGGTGAACGGCACTTGGTGAATGTAGGCTTATCAGAAGAATCTGTAGAATAAAAAAGAAAAAGGAAGGCATGAAAACAGGAGGGTCATATACGTTCCCAATGAGACACATACTTGTGCAAAACCAGACTACTGGGATAAAGACAGCACTTATAGCATCTGGGCAGTAATGCCAAGGTCTTCCAGAAAGGTCTTTTTCCTGGATCATAGATTCAGAGCCTGTAACTTACCAGTGTCAACCCTTGATTCTAAAGACAAACCACTTTTTCTTTCTTTCAAGCATTACTTCTTAGGGCTTATTTAAGAAACTAGAGCTAGAGAAATGGTTTGCATACAGGTAGCTCATTTGGAAGGTGATTGATCTCAGGAACTAGAAGTGAGGGAATGTGGAGAGAAAGAAGGGGAGGGAGAACAACTAATAATCTGTGTGTTATAGAGCTGGTTACCCCAGTTGCCAATTGGGACCTGACCTCACTCTAGTCCTTCCAAGCAGCTATGTGGAATCCGTGTCCTACAGAAATATGGGAGGCTGGGATGTTCTCCTACAAACTCCACACTCATCCATGGTTGAGGGTTGCCTTGCAGATATTAACTTCCATGAAATTGAAGGCAGCATTTGCACATGGGCTGAGGGTCCTTGTCCAGGCAGGCACGTGAATGTAAGGTAACCAATAATGTGTATGGTGACAACTGTTCACCATAGATGACTGTGCTGGTAACAGATGGAACACGGGCGATGTGGAGTTGGGACCACAACATTCTCCATTCACCACAGCGAATTTTTCATTTTATAGATTTTTAAAAAGTCACATATGCTTATATTCCTTTAAAAGATTTATCCAATAAACTCATTGTATAGATGCCATCTCTAATCAGTATACACCTATACATGTGTCAATTTTAATTTGAGAAGTATAGAGAATGCCTGTGTGTTAGAATGTTAGCCAACATTCTTTGCATCTATGAAATCTGCAGCTCTCCATGTGCAACAGACAGATCTGACTCAACACCCATTTTTAATTCTTAGTGGTCTGGGATCCATGGCTATTTTAGAAATGGTATCTTTTCTTTTACTTATTTTTTAAAGAGATTTTTGCAATAGGAAGTGTGTGCTTGCCAGAGACAGAGAGACAGAGAAACAGAAAGTGAGAAATCAATTCTTAGGGGGAATAGCCATGCCACAATCCCTTCTCCCCCATGTTACTCTCAGGTTTCTTGGCATGCATGCACACACCTGACACGAGTTTGAAGTCAACAGGCCTGGGATTCAAACCATGGTCAACTCAGTGGGAGTCCAGAGATGTAACCTTCATGTCATCTGCTGGTTCCTCTTTTTCTTACTTTTTAATTTTTTGCTCCTTATATAATTAGTTTTCAATTTTATTGTAAGCTTTATCTATTTGTCATCTGATCTATAACTCTCATTCTAGAACATTAGGGAGGTTCTCAATCTTGAGGTATCTTTATGAATACTTTAAAAGAGAATTTGAAAATAAATAATAGGCAAAGAAATAGGAAAAAATTATTGATTCCATATTTTAGGTACATACTTGGTGTCTTGAATCAAAATATGCCTCCTTTTCCTCTGACAATGAACTCCTGAGAGATGGGATGTTATAAACCTTCTAAACAAATTCATTGTTCAACTATGCATTCAACAAACATTTATTAAACATTAATTTTGTGCCAGACTCTGTTTAAGAGACAGAGCAGTGAACAAAACTCATAAAAGTCTTGGTCCTTGTGGAATTTCTATCCAGTGGGGGAGTAAGGGAGGTAGGGATCCTATAAAGAGTAAAAGCAGAGAAAGAAAGAGATGATAGGACTAGGAAATGAAGACCTCATTCCCCTTCCATTCACAGCCATATTAAGGTAGTGAAGAAGCTCAGCTTTGCGAAATGTGTTCTTGTTTAAGGACATCTGCTGCCCTGTATAGTTTGACCACAAGCAAGTGAATCTTCAGCAAATCCCGAGTCGCGCACATGTCTTTGTTCCTGGAAGCAAATGTTGGGGACAGCAAGAATTATTCTTGAAATAAATTCTATGGTCAAACCATTGTTAAGAAATAATTTCCTGTCTGAACTGAGAAATTATATGAGTTTGGGGGCATGGATAGGCACCGTCTTGGTACCAACGGGCAGATGGTCAGCCCTGTGTTGTTTGCTAATGTCTCTTAGAGCACTGAAGTATAAGAGCCTGTATAATCCATTAAAAATTAATACAGTGAAAAAGATGTGTGTTTTGTTAGGAAAGCACCTATTATCAGCAAAGGACTAGGAAGAGTTCCTTTATTAATTGGCAGAATCATCGAAAACATTATTTTAGGTCCTTTAAGAAAATTAATTATTATTCAAACATTTATTTTTCTTTTATAATTATTTTTTCATATTCAATTGCTGTATATCATTATAACATACACAGTGAATTTTCCAAGAATAAACATATTTAAACCACCACTATTTTAATGCCTGCAGTTTGTGGAGAATATTTTACATGTTGACTACTCAATTGCACAGAAGGTAAGAAGAGAAAATGCACTAGACAAGAAGTTGAGAGATTTGCACTCTAGTCCTGGCTCCAAAATTATTTAACCTTGACCTTGACAAGTTACTTGGGCCTCAGTTTTCTTAATAGAGAGCCTGGAATAAATGATATCTAGGATCCTTTACAACATCATTTTTACAATTAAGTTACATATAGAACCATTAATAGTAGTGTACAGAACCAAAATATAATTTTGCCATGTGGGCTGAGACAATCAGAGGCTATCACATGCAAATGCTGTTCAGGGTCTTATATTCCCTGTGTAATGTATGTCCCATAATGGCAAGAATAATAAACCCAACTCCAAAACTTGAAACAAACAAACCCAAAAAACTTTGTTTCCTGGAAAACAAACAAAACAAACAAACCTTAATGAAAAAAATAATTTCAAACACATTTTGCTTATTTAAACTTAGCATTACTATGTTTATTCTGTTTCCTTTAAACTCCAGATGTATAGAAAGCTCCTATTATCTTCTTATTTTAAATAAGAAATAGGAAATCCATGGTTATGGTGCTAATGTGATAAAGTGTGTATCTACACAGGGGACCCTGACAGAGACATCTTGTAGCCAAGCTATTTTCTAGTTTATCTTTTTTAGGTCTATCCTTCCCTGCTTCTTTTCCACTTTTGCATTTCTTTCTTATTGCTTGCATCCTCCTCTTTACTGCTTTCCTTCTTTTGTGGCTGGGCATGTGCTGTTAAGTGCTATAGTAGAATCCCTGAGGTAGCTCCCAAAGATTCCTGCCTCCTCTTACTTAGCACTTTACCTATCTCCTTCCCTCGAGGAACTTGCTCTAGCCAACAGAATGTGGCAGCATTGAAGGGTGTCACTTCCGTGATTAGGTTACAAAAGACTGAGACTTCAACCTTACTAGAAGACTCACCCTCTGGCTGGTTTTGATGAAGCAAGATGCTGTATGGGTGAGAAGCACATGGCAAAGAACTAAGAATTGCCTCTGGCCAACAACCAGCAGAAAGCTGGTCTAACAGCCCATGAGGAAGTGAATCCTGCCAACAACAATGTAAGTGAGCATGGAAGCCAATGCTTTCCCAGTCCAGCTTTCAGAAGAGACCACAGTCCTGGCTGAAATTTTGTAGCTTTGTGAAAGACCCTAAGCAGAGGAGCCAACTGACAGGTTAATTTGGAGGCAGGGTAGGGACTCTTCTTAACTGTACTAATTATTTGAATGCTATTGATAGAGAATGAATAAATCAAATGTAGCAGAACATGAAAGGAGTGTTCAAGAATGATACAATCCATTTTCTTACCAAAGTCAAAGCGTCATAGTGAATGAGGAAAAGTGGGTAACTTCTCTTGTGGAGGTAAGAAAAACTGCAATATGACTGGCTGCTAGATGCATCTTTAGTCACTTTCTCTTGCAAAGACTTTCAACAATCCTAAAGACCATTTTTTTATTGTAATTTTGAGGTTTCCAAGTCTGAGAGGGACTGGCATAATCTTAAAATGAACACCTTTTGGACTATGTGTGAAAACCCTATTAGAATTGTGTTTCTTCAAGCTGGGTAAATTCACTTTACAAATTGCAGTGATGTATAGTGACTGAATGTATAAAGTACATTTTAAAAAATAAAGAAAAAAAGAAAAAAAACCTGAGACAAGACAAATATGTCTACTTTCTCAACCTCTATTCTGCATCATACTGGAAATCCTAGCCAATGTAATCAGACAAGAAAATGAAATAACAAAAATTCAAATTGGAAAAAGAAAACAACAACAAATTGTATTCTTTTCACTTCAAAAACCTACAATAGATTCTGAGGTCCTCTCTGCTATGCTACTTAGGATAGTTCTTTCTAAACTATTAATATTTTTAAATCTTTTTAAATGTAAACCTAAAGACAATGTGGTTTACCATATATTTATGGCATCTCTGAAAATCAAGAAAGCCCGCTTTTGTCCATAAATTAATTCTCATGGAGAGAAATGGGTATCCCTACTTAAGTGTTCCCACATTCTGAAGAAATGTTAGATTTACAGTGCTCAGCTCTTAAAAATTTTGATGACAGATTTGAGATTTATTTTAATTTTATCTTTGGAAAGTTCATTTGGAAAATGAGGATTTTGACTTGTAGTTGCACATTTTATTATTTTTATTTTAAATATACTTTAAAGTTTATTTTACTCATGATAGAGTATGCATACACCATATGTGTACAAATACAGGGGAGAGAGATGCAGAGAGACACTCAATAGGGTCTTGCCATGCTATGATTCTCTTCTGTAGCCTTCCAGCTGGCCAGGATCTTGGACCAGGCATGTGCAACATGGGATGTGAACCTGCAGGTATCTACGTGGTGGCTTCTAGCACTGCAGGTTGGTATGCTATCATCTGTATTACCAACACAGGGCCTGTATTTTTATTTCAGTTATTACTACTATGTTGTATCATGTTATATATGACATCATGTTGAACACTTTACACATATGATATCATTTAACACTGACATTCATTCCAGGAGGTGAGTATTACTTCCATTTAAAAATGGATAAGGCCCAGCTGCTCTGACATATGCGTAGCACCACTGTGTGGTAGGACAAAGTTTGATTTCCAGGCCAACGTGAACAAGCAGGTACAGTTGTACATGCCTGTAATTCTGCTTAATTGGGAGGTTGAGGCAGGAGGATTGTTAAATAGCAAGAACCTGTCAAAAATATCAATGTCTGTCTCTCCTTTTCTCTCTCTCTCTCTCTCTGAAATGGGTGAAACTGGAGTATAGATAAGTGAGTTACCCATTTTTATACTCATGTAGGTAGCAAATATCAGATTAAAAGACAGGTCAGTGTGATTTTAAAGTCTAAATTCATTTAAAACATTTTATTTATTGATTTGTTCTATGAGTGAGAGAGAGTGAGAAGCATCTCCACTGGGTCTGACTCCATGATTCACTCCTAGATCCAGCAGCCCCTATCATGGACATGTTCTTGCCTCTAAGCCTCAACTCTAAACACTAGCAAAGAATAGTCACTGTTATTGTTACACAATCTCTTTTATAGCTCAAAGAATTCAAAGAAGGGGAAAACGACAAGCTGAGATGTCCTCTTGATTCAACTCTCAGAATTTAGAAACCTGGTAATAAGTCCTATAAGCAGCCTTTCCCATCTGTAACAACATTGAAATCAACTGAAGAACTTTAAAAAATACCAATGCCTTGGCCTGCTCCTAAACATTTGAATTAATTTGTTTGGGGTGCAGATAGGGTACTGAGATTTTAAAAAAATTCCCCAGTTCTTGCAATATATATCCCAGGTTGAAAACCACTAATATAGAGAAATAAAGTTGTATGTAAGACCATCAATTCTGGCAATGTTAACTACGGAGGATGAACAGTTGGTCTAAACTCTTGAGAATCTAGTTCAGGAGATTGTGTGGGCAGAATCTAAATACTAAATTACTTCAGAAGAATAGTAATGTTTCATGATGACTACTTGGAAAATGAGATATTTTAAATATATGTGCAAAATGCTATGTCTAAATGATAACCCTGCCTAAACTTCTGAAGGACTACAAATTGGCACTAGAAATGAACAAATTAAGACACACTTGAACTAGTTTTCCTACTGAAATTGTTGTTTAGAGAACTTGAAGAAAGTTTTACTAAATTTGAGTTTTTGAAAGTGGATAAAATTTGCTATTATGCCCAAACCCACAATGACAGAAATAGCATCAGAGGGATCTGGGAAGCACTGCTGGTTGCCCCACATCACCTTGATGGTGACCATGACTGTTGGTCAGATTATCTGGGCAGACCAAAGTCTCCTTTACTGCCCAGCGAATTTCTTGTAGGAGAAAGGTCTTCCCAAGAGTGCACAAAGGGAAGACATCAAGCAGCTGTTATATATTAAAGTATTAATTTATATTTGTATTCTTTGTTCTCTCATCAGAGATGCCTTCATATCCTCAACACAAAACAAAGCAGAAAAAAAAATCATATATAAATTCCCAAAGTTTTCTTGGAGTTCAGGGCTAAGGGATAACAAAGAGGATAATCAATTAAAATGGGAGGTGATCAATTAAAATGGGAGGGGAAGGCTGGAGGGAAAGAAGTCTTTGAAGGAAAAGGACAATCTTTTTCATAGAATTCCGGGTTGTGGAGCAGAAGGCACTTGGTCTCCATTTGCACTTAAATATAGAACCTCCATGGCACTATGGTTTGTGGACCATCTGTTGCTGACAGTCCTGGCATTGTTATTAACATTGAACAGAGGGTAAAGTACTTAAATACCAGAGGTCTTCAAAAAGTTCACTGAAAATGCATATTACAAAAAACCATGCATGAAGTGGGGACTTGAAGGGAAAACCTTGCCCCCTGAGCAAAGTACAGCTAAATACAACTAGCTGACAATTTCCTTTTGAGAGTTGAGGTGGCCGCAGACAATAAGGAAAGGAATAATATAAAGCAAAATAATAGTCTTCGATATGATTAAGAAAGTTCACTAAGTTAAACTTTCCAAAAGCATACTAAAGAAACAATTTTATACAACAAATGATCTTCAAATGTGATTTTCATCTAAAATGATGAAATGATAAGACCAAACAAGAGCATGTAAATATATCATATAACATGTACATAAGAAATAAGGAAAATATTATAATGAAAGGAAAGTGCATTGAACCAAATGACTTTTGATCCATAATTTGGATTTGGGTTCTGCTAAGAACCCAAATGTATAGTCAATCAGGGATCCGTTTTAGAAAAGAACCATCACAGCGTGCTCACTAACCCTGATCCATTTAAAGAATGGTTAATGCTGAACATAAGCCAAAGTGAAGAAATACTTAAAGTCAACTGAAATAGCTTTCATATGTCCTGAGGATTGCATAAGCACACTGGTTCAGGCCAAGTATGGTGAAACTGTAATGTTCTTTCCACAAATAATAAATAAGAGATGGTGATTCTAGCAAAGCTAGTCTATTTCCTAGACTATGTCTGCATAGGCTTTCCATAAACTCTTGGAGTGACTGATGAGGCTGAATATATCAGAGATTTAAGAACATTTTTGTTATATTTGGGTAAGGCAATATTACACAATAAAACTTGTATGATCCTTGACGATTTGATAAAAAAAATGTGAGGATGCAACTCTCCCAGGAAAGATATAAATTACTGCATTCAACAGTACTGTTTTTTTCCAATCATTCTCAGGAAGAAACCGAATGGAAAGTGAGGTGACAACATGTCAACTAAGACTTCTTGGGGTCACTATGTGACAGTCACTATTCTGTACATTATATCTATCAATTTCTTTCATTCTTACAACTGTGGAATGAGGCATGTACTGTTATTCTTACTATTGTATAGATGAGGATATGTGTATGTGTGTGTACATGTATGTCTCAATAAATTCTAATGCAATAAATTCTAATTTATTCTATTTAAACTTATAAATGACGCAGCTTGCAGCTCATAAATAAATTTGCTAATAGATTCCTATTTTCAGTTAGTGAAACATTACATCTGAAGCTAAAGCTGCCTCTATGAAAATTGAAAATTAATAGAAATGGTATGTAATTCCCAATTGGCAAGTCTATAGGTTAAAAAATAAAAAAAGTTTTCCAATCTTTTTCAAATGTGCTCTTTGACACTATATTATACTATATTATTTATAAGGTAGTTCATTTACTTTTGAAAATAGTGATAAACCAAGAAATTTGCAGATTTATTTTACCGTATTTCAATACACTAACATCCATCAAAGACATGGCCTTTATTGAAAGGAGGCTTTAGATGAAAGAATTACTGAGTTTCTGATGATCTTCAAATAGAAGAGTGCTTTGAAAATGACAAGAGTACTTTGGAAAAGGGTGCATGGCCCCAAAACAGAGCTTTAAAAGGGAGACTCCAGCAAGCTGAGCAAGGCATTCATTTCTTTCAACCGAAGTGTTTACTGTAGGCCCATTGGTTATGAAACTACAAATACCCAGTTCCCCAAATGGTATAGGCTCTTGTCTTTAAATTAATGACGGGAACTGGTGAAAAAGTTTAATAAAATGTTTTCTATTGAACAATATTACATATAAAATTTACAAATTTGATTTCTTCCATGGTTTTCAATAGAACTGAAAAAAGCACAGCAGTTAAATATACCTAGGTACTTACTGACTTTGAGTTGCAAATGAGAGCTCAGAAGCTCTTCTTTTTATGTCATTTTAAATTAAAATGTTGTAAGTTTTTTGAAAATGAATTCAGGGTGCATCCTTTTTATTTTTAATTTTTTTCAGGGTGCATCTTTTATATTATATTTTATTTTTGAACTTATTTTTATTATTATTTATACATCAAATTGCTATACATCATTTAGATTTTTTGTTTTTTTAACTTTTTTATTAATTTTAAAAATTATTATTCATACATTAAATTACTATACATCATTTAGATTTTTTGTTTTTTTAACTTTTTTATTAATTTTAAAAATTATTATTCATACATTAAATTACTATACATCATTTAGATTTTTTGTTTTTTTAACTTTTTTATTAATTTTAAAAATTATTATTCATACATTAAATTACTATACATCATTTAGATTTTTTGTTTTTTTAACTTTTTTATTAATTTTAAAAATTATTATTCATACATTAAATTACTATACATCATTTAGATTTTTTGTTTTTTTAACTTTTTTATTAATTTTAAAAATTATTATTCATACATTAAATTACTATACATCATTTAGATTTTTTGTTTTTTTAACTTTTTTATTAATTTTAAAAATTATTATTCATACATTAAATTACTATACATCATTTAGATTTTTTGTTTTTTTAACTTTTTTATTAATTTTAAAAATTATTATTCATACATTAAATTACTATACATCATTTAGATTTTTTGTTTTTTTAACTTTTTTATTAATTTTAAAAATTATTATTCATACATTAAATTACTATACATCATTTAGATTGTGAAAAGACTTTACCCAGCATGATACACACCTCAGTCCAGCCCAGTTGAGACTATTGTACACATCCTTGTCAACAGATAAAAAACCTAATCTGTGTCCCACAAGTATCTTACTTCCCCATTTTCCCCCCAAATTTCCTTTCCTACGTTCCCTCACATACTCTTTCCACTTTGTCTCTAGCGTCCGTTACAATTTTTAATGCTTTTATGTTCTCCAGTTTTTCAGTCTCTACTACAGAGTGCGGACTGTCGGTATTGTTAAGTGGAGATATACAATGTCTGTCTTTCATAACCTGACTTGCTTCACTCAGCAACAAATCTTCCATAATTGCCCACTTTCTATCAAATTCCAGGGCCTTGTTTTTTATGGCTGAATAGTATTCCATGGAGTATATGTGCCATAAATTTTCAATCCATTCGTCTGTTTGTGAACATTTGGGTTGGTTCCATGTCTTAGCAATTATGAATAATGCTTCAATGAAAATAGCTGTGCAAGTGCTTTTCTGACTGAGTGCTCTCCTGTCCTTTGGGTAGATACTCAAGAGTGGAATTGCTGGATCATATGGTAGTTCTATTTGAAGGTCTTTGAGAACCCTCCATATTATTCTTCACAGTGGCTGGACCAATTTACATTCCCACCAACAGTGTAAGAGTGTGCCCCTTTTACCATATCCTCTCCAGCACTTATCATTATTTGTTTTTTTAATCTTCACCATTCTGACTGAGGTTAGGTGGTATCTCATTGTGGTTTTGATCTGCATCTCCCTTACATTGAGGGATGTTGAACATTTTTTTCATATGCTTTTTGGTTGTTCATATGTCTTCCTTAGAGAGTTATTTGTTCAGCTCATTTTCCCATCTTTTAATCAGGTTAATAATTTTCTTCCAGGTAAGCTGCTTGAGTTTCCTGGGTATTCTGGTTATCAGTCTCAGGGTGCATCTTAACAATTGATTTGGGGTGCATTTATAAAATTGTGGGGTTAGGGTCAGCAGGTGCTTAAGGTGCTGGACTCCTACATGGTAGATCATGATTTGAGTCCCAGACCTGGCAACTTGAAAATCACACTTGGTGCGTGTGATTCCTCTAAAATTCCAGGAGGAGAATAGAGGAGATGGGATTGTGACATGGCTATCCCTCCTGGGGAGTAATTTTTCACTTACCCTCTCAGTGTCTCTCATCTCTCTCCAGCAAGCACACACGCTCTATGGCAAAACCAACAACAACAAAAATTGAAGGACTGATCCAAATAAAGATACAGTCTCATAGTCTTTATTTGCAGTTACTTCAAGATGGATGTCAAGTCAACTAAACTTTGTACTTGAAAAAGTATTTACAGCACATGTGTTAACTGAACACAGCCGATATTGTAATTCATATTTTTTAAAGTTTTGGCCATAGTTCATTTTTCTAGCAGTGTCAGGTGACAGATGGCTGTAGATGTATTACTACTGGCATTTATCACTTAGCTTTTCACCAAACTTTCCTTTTGTTGTTTTATTTCATTTTCATGGAACACTTTCTTCATGAAATGCATTGTATTTATTGTACTTCCCTTAGTAATTGTGGTTAAACATAATTTATTCCAGTTTTCAACACTCAGGGGCATTAATCAATCATCTTACTTTTCTTCTTTCCTTTCTTCTTTGTAATATTTATCTAGTACATTTTATCATTGTTTTTCACATTATTTCATTTAATTGTCCTGGACAGAGTGATCATATGATTCTCTGTCTGATTTTAACTTTTTTCTCTTCTTTCTGATTTCAGATTCTGTACCCACTCTTAAAAGCAGAGTGACTGCTAATAGGGCTTCTTGAATAGATGAGTCAGGGCACTATTTTCTTGATGTTCTTTTCTCTAGAGAGGGACCTGCCAATGCAAATGCAGCTGCCCAAAGTTTCAATAACGTAGACTTTTGGAAGACAGAAACAGGCACACAAACTTAAAGACACACATTTACTGCTTTGCAGAACTGACTTAGGAAATAGAAGTGCTAGTGTTTTATTATAAAAAAAAAATGTATCCTGCAAAGCATGGTTTTGTGATGTCAAAAACAAGTACACTAAATAATGACACAAAAACAACCAGCATTAAATTTAGTCAAGTTTATTTTCTGTTTAGTTAAGAAGCATTGTAGATAATATAATTAAGTAACTTAAATATAAAGCAAGAGGATGTAGAGTAATTAGAAGTCTCATACGTGCCTTGCAAAAATGTAAAATATTACTATCATGGTGGAAAAGCCATTTGGCCATTCCATAAAAAGTTAAACACACAGTTAAATATAACCCAGCAATTCTGCCCCTAAGTATATGTCCAGGAGAATTAAAAATATATGTTCACACAAAAACATGTACAAAATGTTAACAGCATTACTGACAACACTTGAAAAGTAGAAGCCACTCAAATATCCATCAATTGATGAATTGTGAAATAATATGTTGTATTATCATGCAATAAAAATTAGTCATGAAAAGCAATAAAGTACTGGTATATGTTGTAATATGGGCACATCTTAAAAACCATTTTGCTGTGTGAAAGAAGCCAGGCACAAAGAGCTATATATTATTATATTCCACTTGTACAGATTCAACATTCAGAATAGTCAAACTCATAAAAACAGAGAGTAGATTAGTGGTTGCGAAGGAAGAGGTGAATAGGAAACTGAGAGTGACTACTGATGGGTACAGGGCTCCATGTTGAGGTGACTGAAACCTTCTGGAATTACTTGGTCAATGTGAAGTCTCTGTCACTGTCACAGAAAAGTCTGAACTTAAGTCTAAGAGAAGCATTCTATTGCCAGAAGAAACAACTGACAAATAGGATATTATTTTCCCCACCTTATAATTTTGTTGAAGCCATTTAATTGCAATTGATGGTGATACATTCTTTTATGTAGTTTCATTTCTAAGGTTTGAAGTTTCAAGTGCAACAAAATAGTTCTTTATATTAAAAGGCTAGACCAGTTCTCCTGAGAATGAGAATCCACTCAGTCAGAGTTTCTTAATAACTTTTGTTCTGTGTACACTCTTTTGCTTGATGTTATTGCTACCTCTACATATTTAAATTCCTAAGTTTATAGTCAACTTTAAAACATGTTTTATACACATCTTACACAACTGCTTCTTATAAAAAGAATGACCAATATGACAACCATAAAGATAAATCTAATACACATGGGCATGGCCTCCAAAACGAAGGAGCAGAGATACTTTTCCTATTAGTACTTGCAAATAAACGTATTTCTTAGAACAAGCTTGTCGTGTTTAATTTTAGGTATATATTGGTACAGTAAAGCAACTATGTTTTAATCTATTTTTTTTTTGTTAACCAAGGTTCTCAACAAGAGTGAGATTTCTTCTCAGGAGACATTTGGCAACGATTTGAAGACAATTTCAATTGTCAAGACTGGGGGAAGGTTGTGATTCTGGCATCTAGTAAGTAGAAGCCAGGGATGATGTGGACAGTTGCCACAACAGAGAGTAATCTGGGTCAAAATGTCAACAGGACCCTACTCTAAACAAATAAACCTGTTAAATGACAAAAAATAGTTCTCCACAATTTACATATGTACCCAGAGTGAAATAAGCTATCATCAAAATCGAAAATCTCCAATCTGCCCTACCTCTTGGCCTGTTTAACCTTTCCTTTTCTGTTCAACAAAGAAAAACATTATGGTTTTAAGTTCTTTGGATTTTTTTTTCCTGAGATGTTCATATTGGGCATTTTCTGTTTCAATTAATTAATGAATTTTAATGCAGCACCTGTTGTGTGTGAGGCACTCTTTAGGTGCAGTGAGAAAAACAAAAATAACATTTTATATATAGTTTCTGCCATTAAAAAGCTATGACTAGAAGAGAAAATATGCACATGCAGAAGTGGGCAACTGTAAAATGCAGTAAAAACTAACAATTGCTTGAGTAAATCAGAGAAATGAGTAATTATAAGGAACCAAAGCGTGAAGGAAGGTTTAAAGAGAGGTGTGAAAATAGGGTGATAAACTCATCCCAGTTTGCCTGGGTTGGAAATACGCTAATGATGTTTACCAACCAAACATACCAGTGCACATCTATAGTTCAATTTTGGTTTACTTAGTCCCATACTGTCTGGATCAGAATCTACATTCTAAGATTCTGGGATATCTGTATGCACATTAAAGGTTGAGAAGCATTCACTTGGCAGCTCCTGCCAGCTGAGGGCTCTTTCTAGTTGGCTCAGTGGATCTCAACTCTGGCTACACATTACAATCACCTGGGGATATTTCTCAAAATACCTGCCAGAGGTGTAATTTAATTAGATTGGGGTGATGCCTGGGCATTTGTAGGTTCCAAAATGCTTCAGGTGATTCTAATGTGCAGTTGGGATTGAGGACCACTGAAATAGAACAATGAACTTCTATGTTAGATTAGTACAAAGAATCCCTTTAGCAAATATATTAAAGGGCCCCTCAAATATTAAGTCATTTGAAAAACAAACCAAATAAAATTAGCAAGGTAAAGCCATATGCATTGAATTCCCAGGGAGAACTGGGCCAACCCCATAAAATGAGGATGTTAAAAGGATCTGCATTATCTTTCAGGAGGTGACAGTGTTGGAGACAATACCAACTCTTCCTATGGGTAATCTTCCTGGAGTCTCCCAGCAAGGTCTAGCCTTAAATTCCACTTGTATGGAACAGAAAGAAGTATATGATCACAGTTGTGTTTCAGAGGTTTTAAAGTTGCAGTTTCAAATACATATGGTGGTAGGAGTGTAGCTACTTTAATTGGGGTAGTCATGGGAGTTAGTGTGAGATTCTTTGATGTAGGTCCTTAGGATCAGAGTCAGTTTCAGGCCCAGGATGGCCCTGTGTCAGTACAAATAGGATAGTGATGGATGCCTTTGTGGAAAACTTCGACAGAGTACATCATGATTACCCATCCTGGTACCACTTTCCTGCAGCAAATTTTCTTAGTCCTCAGTTATTCATTCACATGCTACTTCAGAAACTCTTTGGTGGAATACTTCAATGTATACAGGCATCACCAGGGAGTCATGTTAAAATGAATATTCAGTAGGTGAGGCTTGAAATTTTGTACTTTTGATAAATTCCCAGATACTGCTGATGTTACTCAGGGGATCATATTTTGAATAATGAGAGTTTTGATCTGCGTTGTCCAATATGGCAGCCCTAAGCTTTGCATATCTACTGAGCTCTAGGAATGTGGCAATGTGCCTGTGAAATTAAATTTTTAATTTTGTTCAATTAGTACTAAATTTAAATTCAAATTTAAAAATGAAAGCAGTGCAAAATATATTTTTTACAAATTTAGCTTTATTCTTTTGCCAGGGATACATTTCACTTCAACTGTTGAAAATTTAGTATCCCAATTAAAATGTGTTACAATGTTAAAATGTGCACTAGATTTTCAAGATTTAATACGAAGAAAATGTACGATATCTCATTAATAATTTTTTAAAGAGATTTTTGCCACAGGGAGCCTGTGCTCACCAGAGAGACAGAGGGAGCCAGTGAGAAGGAAAGTGAGAAATCACATCCCAGGGGGATGGCTATGTTGCAATTTCTTTTCTTTTCTCTTCCTGAGATTTTGGGCATGCGTACACACGTGTGTCTGGCAAGATTTTCATGCTGCCAGGTATGGGACTCAAACTGTGGTTGGCCATGTGGGAGTCTAGCACCTTAACCACCATGCCACCTACTGGCCCCTCAATAATAATCTTTTCATTACATTCATTCTGTGTTAAAAATAATAGAATTTTGGATTGGGTAAAATTAGAATCTGTATTATTAAAATTAACTTCACCTGTTTCTTTTACTTTTCTATGGCTACTAGAAAATTTATAATTGTATAAGTAGCTTACATTATATTTCTATTCACAGTAATTATTTACATGATAGACTATTTGGAAGGAAAAACAGAAGGGGACTTCAAAAGCTTCATGAAAAATGGAATTAAAATATGAGTTTATTTTGGTGCAAAAATGTTTTACTTCATGCATTGTTTTTTAATAATATATATTTTGCATGAACTTTATGAGGATTTCTTTATTTAAAAAGGATGAATTCACAAATATATTGCTTCAGGCTTTAAAAGGAATATCTAGAAAATGTTGCTGAATTGGCATATTGAACATCATGGCACAGTGCTAAAACACTCATTTCAATGAATCGTCTTCTCTGCTCCATCCTCCTGAGAGAGCTCAGAATTTTCATCTAGTTTATAGACTCAAGGGCCCCTCAGCAGGAGAAGCAACTAACTTTCCTGAGCAGAACAAGCCCCTAACATTCTCTTTTAAGAAAGTTAATTTTTTCCATGAGACACACACACACACACACACACACACACACACACACACACACAGACTGAGAAAAAGGCACCTCCAACAGCATTTGCATGTGGCAATCCACCCCCAGTTTCAGCCAACCCAGTTCATGGGCATACATGCTTATACACCATGTACTACAGGAGGTCCTGGTCTGAGAACCCAGAACCCTTTCCATGTGGATCCACTGGATGAAACGGCGACCACTACTTGGCCCCAAACCACCAATATTCTACACTTTCCTACCTTATTTTCTTTAAAATACACCCATTTGTCATTCCAAGCTCAGAGCCTTGCTAGGTAGAGGTAGTATGGAGTTCTAGAAAGTGCTATATAACTTATTAACTTACTAGCAATATCATGCAAATTCTCTAAGCCCAGTTTTGCCATATTTAAAATGAGGGCAAAAGACCTGTTTTACATGGTTGCTAAAAAAAAATCCAATTATTTATATAGGACTATGTAGCATGTGGTTAGTCTTTAACCATGAACCACCACTATGACTATAGAGGGAAAAAAAAAAACCCACAATTTTTTGTGAATTAACAGATGCCATCATCAAATGATCTCTCAGAAGATTTTTGGAATAGAACATGGCCTTATACATTGCAATGCCTTAGCCTAAAAATATGCCTCACAATGAGAATCTGAAGCACTAATCACTTAGATACTTAGGACTAGGAAAATCCCTTCATAACCCATCTAAATGGAAGATGCATTCTTCACTGTACATCAGATCAGTCTTAAATATAAAACATGTTTAGGTCTGAGGCAAGGGACTCCCTGGGTTCCATGGCAGTTTTTCAACCTCTGTACTACTGACATTTTGGACCAGATAATTCTTTGTTGTGGGATAGATCCTGTGCACTCTAGGATGTTTATCATTATTTCTAGCCTCTACCTAATAGATGCCAATTGTACTTCCCTCCCTCCACTGTGACAATTGAAATGTCTCTAGACATTGTCAAATGTCCTCTGGGGACAAAATTACTCCGGGTGAGAACCATGACTACACAGATATGTAGCCTTCACTTTATAATACAAGGTATATTTAAGTTGTATAATTACATTTAAATTGAATAATTCTTATTGTATATTAGCAAAGGCATTTACTTTAACATGCATACCAGTTCTTTTTAACTACCACTGGTTGAGCTCCTACTAGGGCAAAGTTCTTGACATGTGCTTTCTCATTTCATCTTCATAGTTTTGTGTGAAATATTGTATAATAGCATGATAGTCCTCATGTTACGAATAAGAAAATCTAGCTTCAGAAACATTAGATCATTTTTAGTTTAAACACAAAAGTAATAAGTAGCAAAGCTGATATGTGAATCCAGATTTTTCTCACTTTGAAACTCCCTTCCACCCCCATATCCTGCACTGCCTCTTTCAGTTTTACTTGGGTTTTCTCTATGGTAAGGTTGCTTTTTTGACATTCCTATGAGCTGTTAGTAGTTTGTACAGACTGGAGCCTGAAGATTAACTGTCCTGTACTTGATTTGGGAAGGTCCTGTACTTCACTATTTACTCTCATGTCTATGAAGCAAATAGGAAAAAAAAAAATATCCGTATTAACAGAACTATAAGCATTCCCTAAGCAAAAGTGCTAGATCTTCTCATGGAAACAAGAAACTAAAGACAGTTTCTGCCTCTGACAAATCTTCAGTTTGGTTGAGAAACTAAGATGTGCACATCTGAAACAATTTGAAAACAAAACATTTTAGTACGTAATGGAGTAGCTACATCTAATTGTGTAAAGGGAAAGGGAAAGGCCAATTTAACTTATTACAGACATAGAATACTTCAAAGAGAAGTTATGGTAGGAAAATGGGGAACAAAGAGGACTGCACTTGAGGAAGTTGATTATTTTTACTAGGTATTATACTTCTAAACTCACAGTGAGTCAAGAAAATAGGTTAGATGCATATTTTGAGTATCTATGTATTCCTTGATGAATTTATTCTTGAGAGTTGAGCAACATTCCATTGGTAAATGCTCGTCAGAAAGACACAGAGAGACAGAGATAGAAAGTGGGAAATCACCCCCAGGGGGGATGGCCACACCGCAATCCCAACAATGACCATTCCATTGGTCAACTCTCAAGAATAAAGGGAATAAATTCATGGCCCACATTTGGCTCTCCCTTTTCCAAGTCAGGATTTGTGGGCACTTATTTATTTATATTTTTTATATAAAGTGAAAAATTGCAGATGTTTTTTAATAGAAAATTTTATGTACTTTTGTCTGCTAAATCTCTCTCCCCTTTGCCCCTCCCACTCACCCTTAATTAAGCACTCTCCTTTCCCTTATAGTCTCTGGGATCTATGCTTATTTTCTCTACTATCATATCTTTGGATCTTTCGAATTCTGCCATGGAGTACAGACATTTGGTATATATTGGGTGGGGATATACTGTGTGTATCTTTCAAAGTCTGGCTTACTTCACTTAATATTAAGTCTTTTATATTCATACACGTAAAATCAAATGATAGGGTCTCACTGTTTCTTATGACTAATGTTTCATACTATATATATGCCATAGTTTTCAACCCGGTAATCAGTTTTTGGACACAGGTTCATTCTATGTCCTAGTAATTGTGAATAATGCTACAATAAACATGGATGTTTACTGATGTTTTCCTATCCTTTGGATAAATACCAAGGAGTGGGATTATTGGGTCTATGGTAATTCTATTTGTAGGTTTTTGAGGAAACTCTGTTATTGTTTTTGACAGAGGTTGGACTAATTTTCATTTCCATCAACAGTTTAAGAGGGTTCTCTTTTCACCACAGCCTTGCCAGTGCTTGTTCTTTATTTTTTGGATCCTAGTCATTATAACTGGGGTTAAATGGTATCTCATTGTGGTTTTAATTTGCATATCCCTTATGACAAGAGACTGAACATTTTGTTTTTAATCTGCCTTTTGGACATTCATAAGTCTTCCTTAGAGAGCTGTCTAGTCATTTCACTTGCTTGTTTTAAACCGGATTATTCTTTTTTCTTTTCTTTTCTTTCTTTTCTTTTCTTTTTTTTTTTAATGGATAAGCTGCTTGAGTTCCTATATATTCTGGTTATCAATGTCTTGTCTGAGGAATAATGAGAAAATATGTTCTCTCATTCTGAATGTTGTCTTTTCATTCTAATTGTTGCTTCCTTTGCTGTGAAAAAGTTTTTTTAGTTTGATTTAATTCCACTTGTCGTTTTGTTTTGTCTTGGCATTGTTGCTTGTACTTTAGGAATCCTATTTAAGAAATTGTTGCCTACTGTAATGTCTTTGAGAGATTCCTTGTGTTTTCTACTAGTAGTTTTATGATTTAAGGCTTTATGTTTAAAATTTTTATGCATTTTGAGGTGATTCTTATTAACAGTGAGAGACAGAGGTCCAATTTCACTTTTCTGCAGGTGGATATGCAGTTCTGCTCACTTTTAACTGCAACAAAAGGATGAATAACCACAGAGATAAGCTAGAAAAGAAACATTTATTTTGGACATAAAGAAGATTCTGACGGGACCAGCAGTTAGTGTAATGGCTATGTCGCTGAACTCCCATGTAGCCAACCACAGTTCGAGTCCCAGACCTGGTAGCTTAAGCTCACACTGGGTGTGTGTGCATGTGTGCCCAAGATCTCGAGAGGAGAATGGAGAGGAAGGGATTGTGGTGTGGCCATCCACCAGGGGGTGATTTCTCGCTTTCTATCTCTCTTTCTCTCTCTGGCGAGCGTACATGCCCTATAGCAAAAACCTCTCAAAAAATTATTAAAAAAAAAGAAGATTCTGAGAACATGACTTTGTCAGATAAAATAATTTCTACGTAGTCGCAGACTTCTAAAGCTGGAGGAGACTTCAAAAGTCACCTAAAACCACTATTTCATTTTATGCATATGGAAAATAATGTTCCAAAAAAGAGAAATAAAATGATACTCCCCAAAGAGCAATGAATTCCCTAATGTCATAAGATTGGTAAAAAGTCAGGCCAAGTGTTTCACTTCCATGAAGTGAAAATCATGGTCAGAGATGACTTTGTTTTTTAGAAATATTTATTTAACTTTTATTTATTATTATAACTATTATAATTTGCTATAGGGTGCATGTAAGAGAGAGAGTGAGAGAAAGCAAGCAAGCCACTAGGTCCAAGACTCAAACTGCAGTCAGCCATGTGGAAGTCCAGTGCCTTAACCATCATGCCACCTGCTGGCCACTGAGATGACTTCTTGATTAATATTATTATGTATTTACTTCATATTCATCAACCACTAAGCAACTACTCAATTTCCAAGTTTCACATGTACAGAGGATGAACCAAGCTTGATTTCAAGCCCTAGACTCAGCAACACAATATTAAGATCATGTTCAAGGCCACAGTGATATGAAAGAAAGGACCCTGAGAAGTCAATTTGAAACCTTTTAAGAAACTAAAAAGAAAAAAGGCCATTTCAAGTACTAATATTCAACCATGTAATGGGTTCAGAAGTCCATGCAAGCTTGCCATGGCTGTCGAAAAGCCCAAGGAAGGAGTGAAGACTGAGAACAACGATCATGTTAATTTGAAGGTGGTGGGGCATGATGGCTCTGTGGTGCATTTTAAGATGAAGAGGCACACGCCACTTAGTAAACTAGTGAAAGCCTGTTGTGAACGACAGGGTTTGTCAATGAGGCAGATCAGATACCAATGTGATGGGCAACCGATCAATGAAACAGACACACCTGCACAGTTGGAAATGGAGGATGAAGATACAATTGATGTGTTCCAACAGCAGACAGGAGGTGTCTACTAAAAAGGGAACCTGCTACTTTATTCCAGAACTCTGTTCATGCAGACCAAGAATACATTCTCAATTAGAAAACCACAATTTGGTTTCCCCACATCCTGACTACTGCAGTATAGTTTTCTCTATTCTTTCATTTTCCCTTCCCCATTCCTTGATTGTACATAAAGTAACTGTGTATGTGCACAAGCATATTGCTTTTTTTTTTTTAACTAAATGGCCAATGGTATGTTTTGATTGACATCAAATGGAGATGAAATGGGGAAAAATACTGGTTCTGTGAAAATACCCCCTTTCTCCATCAGTGGCGTGCTCATTCAGCTCTTATCTTTATATTCCAGTAAGTTATTTTGCTCTTACTGTTTTAACAAAAATAAAAAGAAAGAAAAAAACAACATAAAAATCCTTGCATACCTTGTTCGATTGGAGAATCTTAATGTTTTTCATTTATCATTGTAAAACCAAAGACAATTTTATAACTTTTTTGTACGTAGCTGTTACTTGTAGGGCAATCTGTCTTTAAGTAGGGGTAAATTACTCTTAAAGAAACGTCTTGTTGTTTAAATAAACTTCTTGTTTAAAATGAAAAAAAAAGTCCATGCATAATCACACATTTTATGACTACAATAACTCTTGTGATAGAGTGGATTGAAGGAATCTTTCTAAATAAATAACTTAGTACTCTTGAAGTTGTAGGCCACAGACAGGAAATACTCTTGATTTAAAGTAGAACACAGAGTTCCTATCTTACAAAAAATGTTATGGATCAGCAGCGGCAACAAGTGGTTGGGTTAGCTGTTGAATTGTACATCTTCTGTGGAGAGAGACAGCTTAATAGCCCCCTGGAGCAATGGTCCAGCTGATTCAAGAAGCAATATCTCTTGATTAGGAGAGATGCCACAGCTACCGTTTCCTATACTGACCAAGATTTACTGGGTGGTCTCCCACCAGGTCATTAATTATTAATATATTTATGGGCTTTGACAGGCCTCAGCATGGAGGTTAAGTGAGGGGTTAGTCACTGCACCAATACAGCTGCATTTCATTTGTACCATGTCTATGATGCAATTTCACAAGCTTAATATTACTTTGCCCACCTCTGATTCTTATTTTGATCAATGAATGGGAAAGGGCTGAAAAATCCTTGAGTTTATAACAAGATAGCCATAGTAGAAGGAGTTGAGGCTTTGGGACCAGTATACTCTGAGTTTGAATCTTTACTTATTTGATTTTAGAAAACTATGATCTTTCCTTGCTCTCTGAGTTTCCTTACATTCAGTGAAATGGAGATGGTAAGACTAACCTTACTGAATTATGATTGCAAAATACTTGAAAAAAAAAGCCTGCTTACCAAATGCTTATTATCTCTAATCTAAGATATTTCATTACCAAAAGCCACATACTAAGATTGACTTTTAATATGTTTATTACAATGACAAGAACTAACATTTTGGGGGGCACTGTTATCTCTCAGGCCCTGCTCTGACAGCTTCTGGTGTATTATCTTGGTCAGTCCTCTTAACAATAACATGAAATGGGGCTGACCGTGATCCCATGGTAAAAATGACAAAACTTCAACCCAGAAATGAGAAGCACCATTCCTAGGAACTTCTACTTCAAAGCCCACACTCTGTCTCTTAATACTGCTTCCCATTAACCTAGAAAAACCATTCTATGGGAAGAAGATTTAAGAGGTGCTGTAGCCCAGTGATACAAAACAAGGGCATCTGAGTCAGGATGCATGGATCTGAATCATGGATCTGCACTTCTTATCTGCATGTATTTTAGACAAATCACTTCTCTTGCCTGGGCCTCGGGCTCATCATCTATTAAACAAGGATAACAGTTTCTACCTCACAGACTTGGAATGAAGGCTACTAATTATTTAAAACATGTGAAGGTAGGCTGACAGTAGTGCAGCGATAAGACACGACACTCTGTGAGGCTGACCTGCAAGGAAAGGTTCCTGATTTCTCTCTAGAGAACTCCCTAAGCTCACTAGGCATGTGTGTGCCCACGATTCAGGGCTAGCTGTGGCTGGGGGTGGATTATGGCTCTGTGAGGCTGACCTACAAGGAAAGGTTCCTGATTTCTATCTAGAGAGCTCCCTAAGCTCACTAGGCATGTGTGTGCCCACGATTCAGGGCTAGCTGTGGCTGGGGGTGGATTATGGCATCAAGACCCAGTTGGAGGTGCTGCCCGTCTGTCTGTCTCTCCGTCTCTTCGAATCATGAATGAAATAAACTTTAAAAAGATGTAAAGTGATTAGGACAGCAGATGGTAATATTATGTGAAAACTACTATGTTAATAAAATGTTTTCAGGTGATAAGTCTGATTATGAATGTGACAACATTGGAATCTGTATTTTCTTGCTCTTCTTTCTCTCTTAGTTGCTAGAGGGCATGTGTGATCGCTGGAGACAGAGAAAGTGAGAAGTCACCCCTCCGCCCCCCCACCCCCATGGGGAATGGGAGTGTTGCAATCCTGTCTCTTTCATTCTCCTTTTGGGATTTTGGGCATACACTTACATGTGTCTGGTGTGTTTTTCAAACTACTGGGTCTGGGACTCAAACTTTGTAGTTGATCATATAAAATCCAGCTGTCTAACATCTCAATTTCTTAATGCAGTAACCCATTTTGGCCTTTCTACGATGTGACCAGCACTAAAATCCACTTTAGGTCAATGAAATCACAGGGTAAGAAAAAGGAAATAAAAATATGGTTTTTTAAAATTAGGCATCATCATTCCAGAGACTCCATCTGACTTTCAACCACATGGCCAGAGAGTGTCAACTCCACCACACCGACCGCAATTTTAAAAATTGTTCACTTGGGGACTCAAAGTCACTTCTCTCCACCCCACTGAGAGCAGGCTGTGATGCAGCAAAGTTTTTATTCATTCTCGACCCTGCCTGGATACTCACTATTCACACTATAGCAGTGTTATTTATCAAGGACAGAACATTCAAGTTGAGGATATGAAAGTTATGAGGTGACCTATGAGACAAACATCTAGTACTTTGATTTCACCTATTTAATACATGGAGTAGGATGTACGCAATGCTTTATTTAATTATTGCAGCAGGTAATTCACACGTTTTAATTTCAAACTTCTCTCTGGCCCTATGAGTCTTAGCTTATGATATGGAATTTGAAAGCTGTCCATCAGTACAGCTATACAGTAAGAAAGAACAAACATATTTCCTATTTGAATGATCCTAAATTAAAAAACAAAAACAATAACAATTGAATCATGTGCCCAAATAGTTTAAGATGGAGCTTACTTACATAATTTTAAATGGTATCTCTTTCTTTTGTACTGTTTTGGCTAAATGATGTTATAAAAACATCTTTAAAAGCAGGTCAGTTTTTTAAATTGGAAGTTTAATTCAAGAGTGAGACAAATATACTATCAAATTTAGTACCACATGAAAAAAAAAATCACACTGGAACATAGAACTATGGTTGAGAGGACAGCAGAAGTCTCACCAAATGAAATCTGCTTTCCCTTTTAATAAAAACAAACAAACAAATGACAGAAACAGAACAAAACTACCACCCATGTTCTGGATTGATAATTTCAGTCTGGAAAAAACTGCTAAAGAAATAAAATTACTGGACAAATGTGAGAGGGGGAATAAGTGGAAATCGAGCAGCAGAGAGAGGAAAGAGGGA
>NW_006204238.1:2545618-2548164 GCF_000334495.1 Tupaia belangeri chinensis
AGTGAAAAGAGTGAGCTGCTCTAAGAAGCTTGCCCTCTCTCCTTTCCCACTGCTCCAGGACACACTGGCTGAGAAAGAAGCCTGTCTCTTCGCCCACGTGCGTTTACTCACTCGAGGGCCCTGGTCCACTTCTCTCAACCCCCACGAGAGCAGGCTACCACGCAGCCAAGGTTTTGTTTCATTCTCAACACTGCCGAGGGTGGACGCTTCAGTTTAACTCAGCCTTGAGAACCTAGGAGTTCTCTAACCCCCTTTGGATTTGCAAGATACTGGGAAGACAAAGATGAGAGATGTGTTTGGGCAGAATTTAAAGGTAATTTAGGGATCAAACAATTACAAAAGAAATAGAGGCTAGCATAGTTTCGAGGAACACATATGCCGTGTGACTTCTCTAAGCATCTACTCATAGGAGGTCCAAGTTTGGTCAACATTCCTCAAAGTACCCCGGAATCATCCAAGGGGGACCTTAATATATAAGCAGGATTCTTTTCATTGGGATGAGGACACCAGGCAAACCCTATTATTGTTACTACCTTTTCTTTATTAGACAACGCTGCTTTATTCTCTGCTAATTCCTTATGGAGCAGACTTAGCTGTTAAGTTCAGTTTATCATCCAAAACCTGTAACTCTTCAGACTTTAAAATCACGTTGGAGTTTCCAACTATAAACTCTCAGAGGCTATTTGCACTCATGACTTGACAATGCTTGGAAAGGTGCTCAGAATAAATGCTTTGTTACACCTTAGGTTGGAGAATCTGGGTCAGGGCCCTAAAAGGTCAACAAAAATTACAAGCAATGACATGTTTCATAGAGAAAGACGTCCATGTGCTATGTATTGTCATTGTGTCCACTAATCTCACAGATTTTATTTTAACTATGGGTATTAGGCTATATGACTATAGAGTAATGAAACTTATGATTTTAATCATTATGCCAGTACTTATATTTAAATGTTATCTGTAAAAGTGAGTACCTTGGGAAGTTTTAAGTAAATTCTAATAATGTTGTTAGGGCTCAAAGGATTTGTCAAACTCTTCTTTCACAATTATTTTCAGAGTTATATTAATTCCAGAGTCACATAAGAAAACAATACTTATTACTTTCTAGCCTCAACCAATCTAATTTAACAATATGGTGAAAGTTTTCAGAGCAAATAAATTTACTATCTGGAGCTGGCTGGTGCTGGCATTTTTCTTGTCCTTGCCTGCAAACCCCTCAGGCAACGGCAGATATTGTGGTAGTAAGATAATGCGAGCATTTCGGTATCACCGCTGTTTTCTGTAATATAATCAGTAAATTTATGTGCCCTGTTACATGACTTTGAATAATATCCCACCGTAAGAAAAGTGAGGGTGTGGGGACCAGCAGGTGGCATGGTGTTTAAGGCGCTGGACACTCCCACATGGCTGACCATGGTTCAAGTCCCAGACCTGGCAGCTTGCTTTCTCTCTTTCTCAAAAAAAAAAAAAAAAAAAAAAGAAGAAGAAGAAAAAAAGAAAAAAAAGAATGAATAAATAAAATAAATAAATAATTAATTATTTTAAAAAATTATAAAGTGAGGGCGAGATCTCATAGATTGTAAGCACTTCAGATGTAGGGGCTATAACTTATTTCTTTACAATCCCATCTACTTTCTGGGTCACTTATATGATTTTATTCTTGTAATAGGTGCTCCCCAACTCAACACTAGGTTGATTAAAATATGCTTCTGATTTTCTCTTCTAGTTGAAATTTATATTTTTTAAAGGAGGGATTCTAGAGTTTCTCTCCTGGATGACTGGCTCATCATCAAAATAAACAAGATTTTTCAAAATATTTTCAGTTTTCTTTTCAACCTGTCACATTGCTTTGTAGCAATCAAATTAAACCCTTGTATTGGGCTCTTTGGTTTTTAAAATGTTGCAGAAACCATCCTCTATACCTTTCAAGTGCACACTTTTCAGATTTAGTATTTTAATTAGTTCTGACAGATCATTTCATCTCCCTATTCTTTTGTGCACAAAGAAGTTGCTTATCCAGAGTGAGAAATAAAGTTCAGGAAAATATATGACTGTTTTCTAGATGTCTGTTGCCAAGAGCCCTTTAAAGAGGACCAGCCATTTTGTCTCTGCCTGCTTTTAAAGATAATTTTATGACTTCTGTATTACTTTGCAAACTTTTAGTGCCTTGTGCATTTATTATTTTGACAATTTCCTGTTTTGCTGAATACTTATCTTTAGGTTATTTTTTCCCCCAGATTTATTTAAAGTATTTTCTTTCTTTACTTAAAAATAAATCACTGCTGGGAACCAGCAGTTAGCGTAAGGCTATGTCACTGGACTCCCACGTAATGGACTGTGGTTCACGTCCCGGACCCGGTGGCTTAAAACTCATGCTGGGTGCGTGTACATGCATGCCCAAGATCCCGAGAGGAGAATGGAGGAGAAGGGATTTCGGCGTGGCCATCCGCCCTGGGGGGTGATTTCTCGCTTTCTGTCTCTATGTCTCTCTCTGTCTGTCTGGTGAGTGCATGCGTCCTATAGCGAAAATCTCTCAAAAAAAAAAA
>NW_006204238.1:2548728-2553851 GCF_000334495.1 Tupaia belangeri chinensis
ACCTTCTTTCTCTCTTTCTCAAATAAAAAAAAAAAAAAAAAAGAAGAAGAAGAAAAAAAGAAAAAAAAGAATGAATAAATAAAATAAATAAATAATTAATTATTTTAAAAAATTATAAAGTGAGGGCGAGCTCTCATAGATTGTAAGCACTTCAGATGTAGGGGCTATAACTTATTTCTTTACAATCCCATCTACTTTCTGGGTCACTTATATGATTTTATTCTTGTAATAGGTGCTCCCCAACTCAACACTAGGTTGATTAAAATATGCTTCTGATTTTCTCTTCTAGTTGAAATTTATATTTTTTAAAGGAGGGATTCTAGAGTTTCTCTCCTGGATGACTGGCTCATCATCAAAATAAACAAGATTTTTCAAAATATTTTCAGTTTTCTTTTCAACCTGTCACATTGCTTTGTAGCAATCAAATTAAACCCTTGTATTGGGCTCTTTGGTTTTTAAAATGTTGCAGAAACCATCCTCTATACCTTTCAAGTGCACACTTTTCAGATTTAGTATTTTAATTAGTTCTGACAGATCATTTCATCTCCCTATTCTTTTGTGCACAAAGAAGTTGCTTATCCAGAGTGAGAAATAAAGTTCAGGAAAATATATGACTGTTTTCTAGATGTCTGTTGCCAAGAGCCCTTTAAAGAGGACCAGCCATTTTGTCTCTGCCTGCTTTTAAAGATAATTTTATGACTTCTGTATTACTTTGCAAACTTTTAGTGCCTTGTGCATTTATTATTTTGTCAATTTCCTGTTTTGCTGAATACTTATCTTTAGGTTATTTTTTCCCCCAGATTTATTTAAAGTATTTTCTTTCTTTACTTAAAAATAAATCACTGCTGGGAACCAGCAGTTAGCGTAAGGCTATGTCACTGGACTCCCACGTAATGGACTGTGGTTCACGTCCCGGACCCGGTGGCTTAAAACTCATGCTGGGTGCGTGTACATGCATGCCCAAGATCCCGAGAGGAGAATGGAGGAGAAGGGATTTCGGCGTGGCCATCCGCCCTGGGGGGTGATTTCTCGCTTTCTGTCTCTATGTCTCTCTCTGTCTGTCTGGTGAGTGCATGCGTCCTATAGCGAAAATCTCTCAAAAAAAAAAAGAACTTATATTGGATCAATTTGCATATCTAAACACCAATTTGCTTGTTTATTTATTAATTTATTATTATTATTAATTTTTTAAAAATTCAAAAACCATACATTATTTGGCTTGTAAAGAGAGTTTACCTAACAAGAAGTACACCTCAGACAAGTCCAGTTGAGAATAATTGTTATTATTTTATAAATATTCCATGTTCCATTTACAAAATTCAAAATTAGTATTTCTTTTTAAAAAATATTCTGAAGCATTCAAATCTTGGATTTAGTATATTTATATATTTTTCTGGTATTAATGCATTGTAATAACTTACAATTACACAAATTTTCAGAGCTGGACAGAGAAAGGAAGGAAAATAACATGTGGCTCAGTGGAATGTTTCATGCAAGTCTATATATAGGTACTATTGATCCTTGTTTATAGATGAGCAGCTAAAGACTCAGAGGTTAAGACTTGTCCCAAATGACACAGCTAGGAAGTAGCAGTGTCAGAACTGAAGCCACATCCGTCTGTTGGAGTCCAAGTGCTCTGATGTGGCTTTTGAGAGACTCCTCCTTTGAGTTTCGTTTTTCTTTTTTTTTTTAAATTTAAATTTATTTATTTGCATTCATTCACTGTACATCATTACAGCATACAAAGTGAGATTTTCCATCCAGAGTACACTGTATATTGTCTCAAGCACATCAACAAACATGTTATTGTCAGCAAATAATTTTCCATTTCTTGTTTTCTGTATGTTTTCCATTTTTTCCCCCATCCTTGATTCCCTATCTCTTACCCTCTGCCATCTCCCATTCTCCTCCCACACTTTCTCTGGTATCTATATTTGCTTTCTATACTGTTTTCCCCCCACATTTTATTGAATTACTAAAGACCTTAATTAATCTAAATATTTTCATAGCAAACACAGCTGATATATACATTTCCATGAACACAAGTCTAACTTTACACATCCTATAAAGTAGTACCTAGCTAGGGCCATATATCTTACTGCAGTCATTGAATAGATTTTTTTCTGAAACTTTTTTTTTTTGTAACTTAATTTACCTTCTTTTCCTAAGCATCATCGCAGTTCCCCTAAGCATCATCACAGTAATGAGTTTTGTTTTTCAAATACTCCTTTCGTTTGAAGGAAAGGTTAGGAAAATTGGCTGTGCTTTTTGAATTTCACAGACAGAAAAGATTATCATTAATTTTTAAGAAGCAAGCAATATCGAACAGGTTTAAGAGGCAAGATCTTAAGGGCTAAAGGTATCGCAAGTTGTAAATGTCTGTTGAGAAAGCTACCAAATAAGCAGTCAGAGACAACCCCAATCTGCAGGCAATTGCCATGTAAGTTGCCATTCAGGACTTGGGAACCTTTCTTTATAACTATATTTCTCTTCTCCCTCCCCTCCATTCTCTTAACTATTAGTGCTTATTATTATACTTATTATATATTTAAAACAGAACAAGAGTAGGGTAAGACAAGGAGAAATGTAGTCACAGCTTTCTGAAATTCCCTGCCACCTTCTGCAGCTGTTCAGAGCAACCCACCATTTCCCCTTCTTGGGAGTAAAGCTCAGAACCCTATGACTGACAGATTCCTACAGCATTTTTAGGGAATATCCACATCTTTTTTTTTTTTCTGTGTTTAAAAAAATTGACACATAATGGTATTGATTTATGGGGAACAATGCGGTTTTTCAGTACATAAATACCATGTGCAATAATAAAACCAGGGTAACTAGCTTAGCCATCATTGCAAATTTTTATCATTATTTAGTGTCAGAAATAATCAAAATACATTCTTTTCTTTTAGCTATTCTGAAATATATAATATTGTTAACTTTAGTTACCCTACTGTGTTACAAAACACTAGAACTTACTCCTCTTATCTAGCTGTAATTTCATATCTACTAACCAGCATCTCTCCCTTCCTTCTCCCCATCCTTCTTAGCCTCTAGTCGTCCCTATTCTACTTTCTACTTCCATGAAGAAAACTTTTTTAGTTTCTATATATAAATAAGAACATGTGATTTTTTTTTTCTTTTTCTGTTCCTCGGTTATTTCATTTAACATAATGTCCTCCAGGCTCATGCATTTAATTTCAAAAGACAGAATTTCATCCTTTTTATGGCTGAATAGTATTCCAGTGTATAAATCTCATCGGGAAAGGCATGACACATTTTTGCATCATTTGCAAAAAATGCGTCATGCCTTTCCCGATGACCCAATACCTTTTCTTTATCCATTTATCTGTTGATGGACACTTGGGCTGACTCTTTATCTTGTCTATTGTGAACAGGGTTGGAACTTGTTCATCCTTGTCACACTTGATCCATAGAAAGGTGAGAATGTAAATATCAATATGCCCATTTTGAAAATAAAAAAAATAAATTTAAGAGAGAAATAATTTTTAAGTGGTAGAACAGGTCCTCTAGGCCAGATTTTCTGATCATGCTCTTTTTATTTCTTTATACTTATTTTTTCTTGGTAGAGGTTTTTGCTATAGGGCATGTGTGCTCATCAGAAAGACAGAGAGAGACAGAGACAGAAAGCAAGAAATCACCCCGCAGGGGGATGGTCACGCTGCAGTCCCTTCTCCTCCATTCTCCTCTCGGGATCTTGGGCATGCACGCACATGCGCTTGGCGTGAATTTAAGCCACCGGGTCCGGGGCTCAAACCAAGGTCAACTGCATGGGAGTTCAGTGACAGAGTCATTACACTAACTGCTGGTCCCATATTTCTTTGTATTTCTTGTTGTTGGATATCTCCGGTCTTTAAAAAATATTTTTAAAATTTCATTGAGATAAATTTTATACATAGTGAAAGGCACAAATTTAAGTTTTCCTTTTCAGTGACCTGACAAATGCACACAGTATCACCAACACCCCAATCAAGATATAGAACATGATCTTTAAATTATGGTAGCATAAAATCTAGAATAACTGGACTAGGCTGTTAAAGAGGTAGGGCAAGTTGAGGGAAATAAAAATTTTAAATAGACATTTCCAAGCCAGCAGGTGGTGTGGTGGTTGAGGTACTGGACACTGTCTGTCTTTCTCTGGTCAAATTGAAAAATAAATGAATAAGTAAAATTAAATAATTCTTTAAAAAAATAGATACTTGATATACCTAGGTAAGCTCCCTTTGCCAAAAGAGAAGAGGGAAAAAGCAAGCTAGAATGTTAATTTTTCTAATTTCTCCTTCATGAAGTAATTCATGCTTACTTCAAGTTGGTGGACTTCTTACTCTGCATTGGACTTTTAAATTATTTTTTTTATTTATTAATTTGAATTATTATTTATACATTTAATCACTATACATCATTTATAGTGTAAAGAGACTTTACCCAGCGCGTGCATTAGAGTTTTATAGATTCTTAGGAGATATGACAATTATACAAGGGCATTTGACTTTTCCTACACTTTCCCTTTGGCCCATGATTTTATTATATTGTTATCATCATACTACAAAGTTCTCAGCTGTAATTGGCTACTCAGTCTTATTCATACTGAAAAGGGACCATAATCCTACCTTAATCTTTGCACTGTGGAGCTCCGTGTCTCCTGCTCTGACAGTTCTCAGCCATAATGTTATCATTATACCATTTTCTAAGCAACATCACCCACATAGTATAATTACAGACAAAGCTAAGGCTATATTTATAGTGTACTTAAGCAGATAGAATTGTTTCATTTGAGGTAATTCATTTACCTCCTCTGTTGGTAACAGAAATACAGAGTAATAGAATAGTCATCATCTAAATATGCTTCTCTGAACAATTTCAGAAAGCAAGAAACCGAAAAAGTAAATAAAGTCTCAGAACCCAAAACCCCAATATGAGAAAGAATGTAAGACAAGATTCCCAGCTAGGTACCATCATAACCCTTAACTTAAAAATCTAAGCTGGTCAAGGTCGTTCTGGCTCGCATGCTCATGGCAACGGGGGTATGCTAGAGAATACCCACACTTGGGTTGCTTTGCTTCAGCCCTCAAGTAAGTTTGTGGCATTAATATTGTGGCAATATA
>NW_006204238.1:2553882-2560366 GCF_000334495.1 Tupaia belangeri chinensis
TATCTAGATCTGAGCCTATGGATCACCATTCATTTATGTGAAGAAAACTTAAGAATATTCTTTCTTTCTTTTTTTCTTTTAGAAATATTATTTCTTTTAGAACATTTAGAACATGTTATAAACAAAGCAGAAATTCCTGTTCTCATGGAACCTGATCTAATGTTTGTTAGACTTATCTTTTGCTTACTTATCTGGATCAATAAAAATAAAGCTTTTATTTTTATTATAAGTGATGAAGAGTCACCCATAGTAGCTCGCATGCTAAAACATAACCCAATCAGCTACTGACTGAAACCTACCATTTTCTTGATATGTGGGCATAAACCCCATCTAGCAAAAAGAATGGAGAATGAGTGTGGCATGCTGGGGTTAAATTTGCTGGGTTCGTTTGTACTCAGTTGTGAGATCGCCTTCTAGCCTTTTGACACTGATAGGAGTGAGACAGACATTTCATTTTCAGTACATTTCCCCCTTGCTTCTCCAAAGCCTCTGGTATAAAATGTTTGATAAAACCTTGATATTCTTTGACTTATCCTACTCCATGGAACTTAGGCGTAGGAGGAAAAGAAGATAACTTGTATGAAACCATGAAATGGTAGGAGACCCATGTCTAGGCACATGTCTCCTGGTTGCATTTTAAGAATTATTTTTAGGGGCCAGCAGGTGGCATGGTGTTTAAGATGAAGGACTTCCACACGGATGACCATGGTTCAAGTCCCGGACCTGGTGGCTTGAAAATCATGCCAGGTGTGTGTGTGTGTGTGTGTGTGCCCAAAATCCTGAGAGGAGAAGAAGGGATTGTAACCATTTCACCTGGGGGGGGGTGATTTCTCACTTTCCCTTTCTCTCTTTTTCGGTTTCTCTTTGGTGAGTGTATGCAACCTATGGCAAATCCACCCCTCTACCACCAAAAAGGAAAAGAATTATTCTTAATTATTCACACACACACACACACACACACACACACACACACACACACAATTTCTTTTAGTAGTTAGCCAAGTAATGAGCTAATTTTGGTAACTTAAGCCAGCAGATGTATGTGGTATAAGTGATTACTCTCCTGGTTCTAAGCATCTAAGAGCTGCACCCAAGGCTCCTAGAAATCAGTCAGCAAAACCAAGGGAACTAAACAGTCTTTGAAGTGAAATCCTGTTCTTTTTGGTTAGCATTTGGATTTCATCTTAATTTTGTGAGCTTGAGTGACTATGCTACTTTTAGTGCTCTCAGCATCTAAGCTCTTGACTTGGCACGGTGGGTCAGAGGAGAATGAGAAGAAAGCAGGCTGAGCAGCATGTTGAGAGCAGGGGCGGCTACATTTCAAATGTTCACTAGCGGCCTATAAATGTATAACTCCGAAGTTATAATTTCAAGGGCAAAAGTAGTTAGAAAGCAGACATAAAAGACGACACTTAGAAAACTGCAACTAACTTGTTCTCTCCTCTTTCTTTTAAGTTTGTGATTAAATCAAAAGCCTGTTAGTTATCAATTTTTTTTTTTTGAGATATTTTCGCTATAGGGCGCGTGTGCTCGCCAGACAGAGAGAGACATAGAGACAGAAAGCAAGAAATCACCCCCCAGGGGGGATGGTCATGGCGCAATCCCTTCTCCTCCATTCTCCTCTCGGGATCTTGGGCACACACGCACACGCACCCGGCATGAGTTTTAAGCCACTGGATCCGGGACGCGAACTGTGGTCGACTACGTGGGAGTCCAGTGACATAGCCATTACACTAACTGCTGGTTCCCTCAACATCAGCTCTTCAGGATCATGTACTTCAGTATGACTCATTCAATGTCTAGTTAGCTAGAACTCAAACCATTTTCCGGTTTTCCAACAGTAATTTTTTAAACTAATGTATTCCTATAAAGGCCTTTATCACTTTTCCAAGAACTCTGATCACTAGTAAGACTAATTTTGTGGGTTCATCTGGAAGGATGAATTGCATTTATTAATATTTTGGGATGGGAGTTGAGACCATCCTTTCATCACCGATCACTCTATTTTTGTTCGAGAATGTGCAAATAAATACAATAATAGAGAGCATGGTTTGATGAACTCCTATAGGTTAAAAATCCAGGTTGGCCATGCCACAATCACTTCTCCACTCTTCTCCTGGAAATCTTGGGCATACACACACGTGTGCCCAGAGTGATTTTCAAGCTGCCAGCTCTGGGACTGAACCAGTGTCTTAACCACCATGCCACCTTCTGACCTCTAAAAATTCAGCTTTGGACTTTATCAAAATTTTACTAATCCTGTTTGATGTACTTCCCCTATCTTTTTTTCTTTTGGAGAGGTTTTTGCTATAGGGCGCGTGCGCTCGCCAGACAGACAGAGAGAGACAGAAAGTGAGAAATCACTCCCCAGAGGGGATGGTCACGCTGCAATCCCTTCTCCTCCATTCTCCTCTTGGGATCTTGGGCACACACGCACATGTGCCTGGCGTGAGTTTTAAGCCACCGGGTCTGGGACGCGAACCGTGGTCAACTACGTGGGAGTCCAGCGACATAGCCATTATGTTAACTGCTGGATCCCTTCCCCTATCTTTTTAAAAAGATATACTTTTGTCCATAGTCATCAAGATATGTATATCTAAAAGTTAAAAACTCTCTCATTTAAAAAAGTAATAAAAGTATCAGACCAACAAATTAAAAATAATTTCTGAATCGAATCTAATACCCCATCTGTAGTCAAATTTCCAAAAATATTTTAAAAAAAGATTGATCTTCTGAAAATTCATTTGTTTGAATCAGAATCAAATGGGTCCCCATAATATCTCTTAAATCTGTTTAAATCCATGGTGTTCTCTCTCTTTAAGTTTTTGTTACCATTTTGTTGTTGGAGAAACCAACCAAATAGTTTCCTTTAGCTTACGCCATTATTGTTATATATTTTTAAGAGGTTTTTGACATTGGGTGCATGTGTTCACTGAAGAGAGAGAGAGAGAGAGACACAATGAGAGGGAAAGTGAGAAATGATGCCCTAGGATTGCGTGCTGCAATCCTCTCCTCCATCTTCCTCCTGGGATCTTGGGCATGCACTCACATGTGCCCAGTGTGATTTTTCAAGCCACCGGGTCTGGGACTTGAACCATGATTAGCCATGTGTAAGTGGAACAATGTAACCACACCAACACCTGCTGACCCTAGCTTACTGCATTCTGAAAGAGTCATTTAAAATCTTCTTCTATCCCTGTTATTTCCTGTAAGTGGGGAATTACACCTAGGAACTTAATTGAATTCAGTTCAATTTTCTTGGAGAGAACCCATCATGTGGTACTGGGAACTCTTATACCAGGAGACATACAATATCATGTGATAAGCCTGATCTGGGTTCAAGATGTTGTCAGCTTGGTCTACCCAGAGGAGAGTATAACTAAATATTTTATCACTCATGATCACCTTGCCTAAATCCAGTATGTCATTAGAGGTTATAAAGTGATGCTTTTTCTAATCATACCATTTCTCCTGCATTTATTAGCTAGAATATATCTACTTAAAGAAACCCTCAACTTTCTTTTATCAATTATTCTGTTACCTTAAAATGCAATTCATGTAAAAATTTAAGTAATTTCTTGACTATTTCCCATACACTGTCAATTTTTAGAATAATGAAGTCCCTTAACCTCTAAAAGCTATCTTCTGTTTCATTTATTTATTTATTTATTTATTTTAAACAGTGGTATTGTGAACACATGAATGAATCATGTTCTGATGTCTATATTTGTTGTAATGAAATTGTGGGAATAAAAATGAAGAAGTCATCTCTCTCTTTTCAGATTATGGGCTGTTTTCTTTTTCTTGTTGTTTTGTGTTTTGGAGAAGTTTTTGTTATAGGGTGCGTGTGCTTGTCAGAAAGCCTGAGAAACAGATAGTGAGAAATCACACCCCAGGGGCGATGGCCATGCCCCAATCCCTTCTCCTCCACTCTCCTTTTGGGATCTTGGGCATGCATGCACACATGCCCAGTGTGAGTTTAAGCCACTAGGACTTGAACCACGGTTGACTACATGAGAGTCTAGCAACATAGCCATTATGCCAACTACTGGTCCCATATAATGGGATATTTTCAGGATAAAAGAACAATGGTCACCTTTCCCCTTGCGTTCCTATTTTTTTTATCCCCATTTTATCATGCTAATATCAGGCTCTCTATATAAAAACAGCCGAAGGCAAGAGTAGAGACTAGATGACTTCTAAAAATCCATGCCCATATGTAAGTCCTGTAGGAAAACCATTGTAGATATTTAATAAAGGATGTGATCATAGTCAGGGAGGGGGCAGTATAGACATTCACCCACTAATGTGCTAATGTTAGACCATTAATGAAGACTCATGTGCCTGACCCCCGCCATGCCCACATTACTGAGCATGGTTATGTAAGTGCCATGGTCACTAGCAGTTTGTACTCCTTTGAGCACTACATTGAAACATACTAAGTAATCCCTTAAAAAGAGGTTTCTGGGTCAACTATTTCCAGGAAGTACTGTGGCTAATTTCTTTCTCTGGTATATTCATAAAGCGCAGAAGCAAATTCAGAGCCTACAAGAGGTTCTGCAGTAATGATGCCTACTTAGCTTTGCGTGTCCCATCATTTTCTAAGCACTGGATAAATGGAAGGCTAAATCATTTAAAGATTTATATGTGTGTATATATATATTTTTTTTCTTTTTTTAAAGAGATTTTCGCTATAGGATGCATGTGTTCACTGGAGAGACAAAAAGAGACAAGAGACAGAAAAAAAGAAATCACCCTCCAGGGGTGATGGCCATGCTGCAATCCCTTCTCCTCTCAGGATTTTGAGTACACGCACATGTGCCCAGTGTGAGTTTTTGTTTGTTTGTTTGTTTTTTAGAGAGAGTTTTGCTATAGGGTGTGTGTGCTTGCTGGAGAGACAGAGAGAAAGAGAGACAGAAAGTAAGAAATCAACCCTGAGGGGAGATAGCTATGCCACAATCCCTTCTCCTCCATTCTCCTCTGAGGAATTTGGGCACACACTCATTCGCTGGTTCCAGGACTCAAACTGCAGTTGACTACGTGGGAGTCCAGTGACATAACCATTATAACCACCTGCTGTTTCTAAGGGCAGTATTCTTTAGAGGAGTTGAGGAAAATAATTTGTGGAGGGCTCCCCCCAACCCCAGTAGACATATCATAAAGATATATCCAAGTCTTAAACTCTGGTACCTGTAAATTAAGTTTAGTTGAAAAAGTGGCCTTCACAGATACAAGTAAAATAAAAATCTAAAGATTAAATCATCCTAGATTAGGATAGGTTCTAAATTCAATGATGTGTATCCATATAAAGGGCAGAAAAGGAGAAGAGACACAGAGACACAGGGAAAGGCCAAATGAAGGTGAAGACAGAGATGAGAGTGATTTGACTACAAACAAAAGCAGTCACCAGAACCTAGGAGAGAGGCATGGAGTAAATTCTCTCTCAGAGACTCCAGAAAGAACCAACCTGATAACACCTTGCTTTTGGACTTCTGGCTTCCAGAACTGTGAGAGGATAAATTTCTGTTGTGAAGTCACTGAGCTTATGGTAATTTGTTACAGCATCTCTAGGAACAAATACAATATGCATCCATCAATAAAGGCTGATTCAGTATGTCTCAGGTAGAGCTCCGGCATTAGTATTTACTGAAAATAGCCACAAATAATTCTGATGGGCATACTAACCAAGAACTTCTACTTTGGGATATTAGGGGTTTAAGCATCAGTTATCTGTCTATATTGACACCTCATTAGAATTTTAGGCTCTTGCTGTGACTTTCGCACTCACCAACAAAGTTCCCTGCCTTTATTTCTATGTCATTTGTTTTCAGAAAAGGTAGTTTCAAAGAAAATAATGTTGAGTCATTCCCAGATAGATATAGAAAAACCAGCCACTTCTTATAGGTGGTGATGATGGTCAAGGCCATGTGAATAGGAGATAATTTGGGTTCAGAGAGGAGAGAGAGAAATCAGCACTTGTTAAATTAATCATACAGATCTCACGTTATGAGGATTGTCACTCAACAGGTAACTCTTTGTTTCTTTTGGAAACTTGGGAAATCTTGGTCTTTTGTGACTTCTCATCCTTCTAATTCACTTGTAACCCTTCTGGTCTGTTATTTTCTTTTCATCAGCTGCCTGGGAAGGCAGCGTCTTTCTTCCTTAGATTCTATTCATTTGAACACATTTCACTTCTTTTCCTAATTGTTATCTTTTTAGAAACCTAGCCCCCTGGCTATCATTATTAGAAAGTTTATTTATTTACTGAAAGAGAAACAAAGAGAGAGAGAGAGAGAAAGAGAGAGAGAGAAAGAGAGAGAGAGAGAGAGACCTCTAAGAAGGTCCTGTTATGCTATGATTATCGCCACCCCCCCAATCTTCTAGCCAGTCAGAATCATATGCCCACAGGCACTCCTAGAGTATTCAGACTGACTAGTGGGTTCAAACTCAGGTCTTAGCATATGGCTCCAGCAGGAATTACTTA
>NW_006204238.1:2560397-2625929 GCF_000334495.1 Tupaia belangeri chinensis
GTAAATGAAGTTGTTTATAACCTAGAAAAAGAAAAAAAAAAACCAGTGGATTGTTCACCTGAATATACCACAGCTGAGAAAGGTCCTATCGCACAGTTGGGCCTCCTGGCTATTTTTGGATGTATTTCTTCCCTCTCAGTCTTTTGGTTTCTTCAAGAGGAGCCAACAATGTCTCTCTAGTCCTGTCGATAACTAACAACTACTCAATAAGGCGCCTGCTCTTATAAATATTTCAGTAAGCAAAGATTGCAGGGAAGGAAGGAATTGGTGTAGATTATTTTGGTTTTCTAGTTAGAGGGTGTCTCACTTTGAGGTTGACTATACCCTCAGACATTATTTACTCATGACTTAATTATTCAGTCAAAAACTAAATTTACAGGAAGGTACCAAAGACAAATCTTGCCTAATTGAAAATTTTTGTCCCAGCTGGCCTTTCATGCAAAAAAAAGGAGGGTATGTAGGGTGGAATGTATAGGGAAGTAGGGATAGTGAGGGCAGGATGACAGGGATATCTTTCCCCTCACGTCCCACAGAGCTGCTGACCTCACTCCCTCAGCCAGCTAAAGTTCACCTGTAGCATGAGGCAAATAATATGTCATGGGCTCACATGGACACCTGTCTACTAGACAGTACGTTATTTATTGCTGTTGTTAAAATCGATCCAGGACATCTTCTGAAGCAGAAACAAATGTTAAGCTATAGAGTCTAAGGGCACATACAAGAATCCTATCAATGAAACAACACATGATTATGGAGAAATGATTCAGCCAGGCAGCAAATATTATAAAAGTAAGAGAAAGGAGCTCTGGACTGAGTTGAGTCTAGTAAGGGGTAAATTTGCCCTTTGAAAATGGTAGAAGTGTGTTTAATAGCCTCTTCTAGCTGTCTATACAACCTCATCTCTTTTATACCCAAGGACAGGGAAAGAAAAAGAACAGCACTCTTCCACATACCTTGATAAATATTTGATCTAATCTTATTTAAGGGCAGTCTTCAGGGAAGCCTTTAGTGGAGAAGTGATTAAGCCAGTTTCCAGGCTGCCTCTTCTTTCTGTACTACCTGTTTGTCTGGATGTCTGTCTTTCACGGCCTGGTGCCAGGTCTCGTGCTTTGGCCATTAGGAGTTTGGGGGCCTCCAGGCCTCTCCTTTCAATATCTCTACTTCTCCACCTGAAAACGAAAAACTTAACCTATTGTCTAGACTATGAGGCTTATGGAAAAACGTGAAAGTTTGATTTTCTACATGAGGGTGTTCCTGCCTGGAAAATAAAGCTTTGCATTTATCTGTAGAAATAAATGCCAATTGAAAGATATATCCATAACATTAAAATTTTATTTTTTAAAATCATGTTTCCCCAAATTGGGCTGTACAAATATTCTCTAGGGTTCAATGAGAATTCTATTTCCTGAAAAATATACTACTCCAATATGAGATACTGGGGAACTTCAGAAAATTCATGAAAAAGTGGGATTAAACTCAAAAGCTACAGATTCATGTGTAGAAGAATCTTTTTTAAAAAATAATTATTTCTTCCATGAGAGAGAGACATATACATATAGAGAGACAGAGAGACATGCACTCCCAGCAGGGCCCCTCATACCACAGTCTATCCCCAGTCTCAGCTGGCATCGACTATGGGCATCCATGTGTGGTGTGTGCCTACAGTTGAGAACACTCAAGGAGTCCCAGGACATGAACCCATGTGAGTTCAGCTGTGCTACCACTGTGTACCGTCTAGCCCCAAGATCTTAGGTGATTTATTTATTTATTTATTTTCGGTTACAAGCAACTTCATTTATTATTTCATTCTAAAATATTTCTGTATTTGTAAAATACCAGCTACAAATGTCCAGGTACTAAGAACAAGACAAAGAAGAAACTCTTTTGCTTTGGAGCTTATGATCTCTTAGAAGAAGCTAGCAGGAGAACGAAGTCTAGTATACATGTTATGGACAATATTGCTTTGGCATTAGAATATCACCTCATTCTCTCAGTTGCCATCCTCAGTGTGTTATAACAACAAAGTCCAAGAGCACTTCAGAAAGTTTGTGGAAAAATGGAATTAAAGTATGAGTTTGTTTTGGTGCAAAAACATTAAAATAAACACACAGTTTTAATAATATGCATTTTCCATGAATTTTTGAAGACCCAGAATATACTATACTCAGTGCAGTCTTTTTTATTCTCTTAGTAAATATATAAATAAATCTAATAGGGGACAAGCTTTGGTGAGTGGAGTGGGTAGGTAGAATGCTTCCAGTGGTGCAGGACACTGCTACTCTTTTAGGATTAGTAATAGTAATAATAGTAGCAGCAGCACGGAAAGCAATAAAACACCTAACATTTACGCCGTGTCTGTTTTTTGCCAGAAACTTTACTATGTACCCATTTGTTCCTCATAGTGACCCTTTGAGATAGATGTTGACCTCTCCACTTACAGAAAAAGAAATTAAAGCTTGTGGTGTATTTGCAGCATGCTAAATATACAACACTGAGCAACTCATGGTCTCCAGCTCCCTGACTCCTGGTCTTCATTCTGCAGCCTGTAGGACCAACCGAAACCAAGGCCAGTTTGCCACAGCTACTACTATCTGATAAAAACAAATACCTCCAAGACTTTTGTGGGCCCTTCTTGTTTACTTTGACTCCATGAAAAAGAAAACTGCCAGAGGAGGAAGTGCATCTACTGCTCTCAGGCTTGAGCAAACAGTTTTATTACTTATCTGGGTTAGTCTTTGCACTGAAGAAAAAATGCCAAACTCGAACATTATGAAACCTAGGCTGATGCCTCTCCTTTCTCTTGCCTTTTTAATTTGTTCTCTGTAATTCCTGGAACCTAGTATGTACTCATTTAACAAATATTTATAAGCTTTATTTTGTGCAAGGCCCTCACTTGCATGAGGAGGGGCGCAGGACAATTAAAGATGAGAAAGACTCCACCCCAAAAGAAAGATACCATGTGTATACACAAACCACTTGCGGTTCAAGGCAAATGGTGCACAACATCAAAGGTTTTGGAATCTGCAGAAAGAAGTTCAGTCATAGTCAGGATGGCCTCAGGTGTTTCTCCATTTCTCTGAACACTCGCTTGGATTTGCCCAGCAGAGCTTCATGGTGGCAGGTGCACACAGCCGTATGTGCTGACAACACAGAGCACAGATGGGCTCTCCACAAATATTTGCTTTCACAGTGATTCAAATTTGGGGTTTTAGAAATGTTAAGAGAGAGAGAAAAAGGAAGAAAAAGGAAAGGCTGCTTTTCCAAGACACATGAAAAATCAAAAGTTAACCTACAGCGGTAAAGACATGAGTGACACTTGAGAATTCCTCAAGGACTTATGAGTGGTCTCATCTTTGAAAACATGTCTATTATGATGCTGTGGGGTTCCTTTCAGGTGTATGAGTCTTTTATAGTGAACATTTTCTTATTCTTCAGCATGAATTCAGTGGTAGCAATCAGTTTATGCAAGATCTACAAATCCGTAATGTCAAGTTTGCCCCTAATCAGAGCTGCATGTTATACTAACTTTCCATGCGGTACCTGTGATGTGATCATGACAACATGCTCTGGACAGGCCAGCTTCAAATAACTGTCTGTTATACACATCAGAAGCGTTTATAGGGGTTGAGCTTTCATTTGATGGAGTATATTTAATAATAATAAATATATTAATGTCCCCACTCATTAGCTGATATAGTTAGTCCTTTCTTTATAATATAGTTCAAGAGTTGACTATGAAGGGAAGTCCCAAAGTGAATTCTGAATTCTCATTAATGTCAGTTACCAAAGTACAGATAATTTGCTACAAGAGACTGAAAGGTGGTCCCCAGTACAAATCTGGTATTCCAAAAATTAGTATGCTACAGAAATAGATTTTTCTATTTAGAACACAAGTGGGCATAGTTTTTCTTACAGAGCTAGACAGTAAATATTTTAGGCTTGTGAACCTGTGGTCTACGTGATAAGGTCTTTGTTTGCATATGATCACCCTTTGAGTTACTTTTGGTTTAAAGACACATTATCTCATTTGTCCTGAGGTACTCTACTAGTTGAACTATGGTTAAGTGGTACCCATGTTCAAACTCTTTGTTAAAACCATTCATCTTTTTATAAATATTAAATGTTTGTTTTCTTCGCATATATACAGATTAATGTGTATTAAAGTTCAGGGCACACCTAGACAGTAAATTCCAAGATTTTTTTCCTCCACGGACAGCGTATATTACTTGAGACAAAAGCAGAAACACTAGGTTATCACAAGGAGGAGTTGCTGCAGACAAAGGGCCTTTCTGCTGGCGTGACAGAGTCAGGTGTCTTCTCCCAGGAAAGGACTCCTGTAGGTAGAAGCTGGGGCTCTGTTGAGAGTGGTGACTAAAGAGTTGATTTTTTAAGCTGTGGAACTCAGTAGCAAATCAGTGGGCTGTAAGTTGGGAGAACTTAAAGGTCACAACCAACTCTGGGATGTATCAGCTTTCTAGAGTCACTAAAAAGTGTTCACTACCCCCTGGGGGTCACAGGGGTGAAAGAATGTTTGTCTTGGATTTCTTCTTGAAAACTTTGTGTTATGCTTTGGTAAAAAATAACTATGCCAGGAATAGATATTATAGAGTATACACAGCACACTGGAATTTTTAGGGAGAAGCTTAATCACCCTCCTCAGACTTCCTTAAAAATTTACTCATGCCTAAGATTAAGGTTTTAAAAGCCCCATGCTTACAAACAGATTTCTCACTATTTTTGTATTGTTTGGTTTTCAAAAGAAGTAGAAGCTCTTAATAGCTATCTGTCTGCCTCTATCTATCTATCTATCTATCTATCTATCTATCTATCATCTATCTATCTATCAATCAATCATCTATCTAGCTCTAGAAAGGACCTCCATTCCAGAGGTTTCATAAACAGTGGCCTAAGCATATGCACAGAGAGAAACAGGTCTCCTGTAAACTAAGTGCTGAATATCTGAATATCTACTCACCACTGACTATGACTAAACAAATAGCACCTTGCATTTATCTTACCAAAGAAAAAAGCCCCATGCTTACAAACAGATTTCTCACTATTTTTGTATTGTTTGGTTTTCAAAAGAAGTAGAAGCTCTTAATAGCTATCTGTCTGCCTCTATCTATCTATCTATCTATCTATCTATCTATCATCTATCTATCTATCAATCAATCATCTATCTAGCTCTAGAAAGGACCTCCATTCCAGAGGTTTCATAAACAGTGGCCTAAGCATATGCACAGAGAGAAACAGGTCTCCTGTAAACTAAGTGCTGAATATCTGAATATCTACTCACCACTGACTATGACTAAACAAATAGCACCTTGCATTTATCTTACCAAAGAATTCTTATCTCACAACAACTAAAAAGCAAGGCAGGTATAATAAGGAACTGATATGTGTGAAAATAATGGCAGCTGTTATGCAGATATTTCAGGATAAAAAATAGTCACTGCAAAGTCCATATTTTAAGTTGAGTGAACACCACTGTCTGAATTAGCAATATATCTATATTACCTACACTTTATGTAGAAGCAGATACAACACATTGTGCTGGAAATATCTTCTTTACTCTCTTGGTCTGTTAAGAGAGTTAAGAAAGTCATTTTCTCTGTACCTCCTTTTCTTCTTATATAAAGAGAATAATTCGACCTGCCCGCCTCCTAGTTCAGTGAAGCAAGGAAGGGGGGGATAAATAGTATCCCTGGGATGTTTGGTGTTGTCTGGAGACCAGTGATTTTATGAGTCAGGAAAGGCTTACCACTCGTTTGAGTGTAAGAAAAAGCCAACATAAACAGTGTTTCCTTAAAGGAATCACAAGAATCTGTGTTTACTTACTGAATTATTTACTGAACTGTTTATAAACAAGTGGACCGTCGAGAATTAGGTCGGCTTCAATGTCAGTGCTGTTCTCTAAGACATGTCCAAAGCTCAGTTTTCTGTAACAAATAAATGCTGCACAATCACGCTAAGACTCCATCCCTGCAAGGACACACTTCCTTTATGTTGTGCTTATTCTAGCTGAATTGTCAACGAATTAGCCCTAAAGGCACAGTACCTCAGAAAAAGAATGCTTAAAGCTGAGAGGGCCATTCAGCTCTTATTGGGGCAGTCTGGGCATCGCTCAGGAGCAGGGCTATTTACACTTCCCTTGGCAGCTAAAATGACAACAGGATATCACAGAGATGCCATAAAGATGTCTTATAACATGCCCAAAACAAGGTCTGACATTAGTTGCATCACTTGCAGGTTCTGGGGAAAGTTTTTGGCAAAGACTGAAAGTATTTACACTCAGCAACGGACAGGAGAATTTTCTCCTCCTGTATATCTTTATTTTTTCCCTTTCATAAATGACTGCTGAAGGGCATTCAAGTACTTCACAGTAACCAAAGTATACTTAAGTATACTTAAGATAGTGGGGATACTGGGGAGAGCCTGGCTTTCATTTTTTGTTTGCATTTGTGTGTGTGTGTATGTGCAAACTGAAACAATTTTCATTGAACACTCAGCTTGTACTGGGTACTTAACAGATACTGTAGTATATAAGGATGTGTATGATATAATTTCTATCCTTAAGGACTGTTCAGTTAAGAAGGGACAGGAAGCACTCAAAAGTCCACATTATAGTAAACTAAATTACATAATTTTATAGTCCAAAATATAGTTGAGAATAAACTATTTTAGAGGCTGAATCTAATACATGTTGGAGTAAAATAAAAGTGATGAGAGACTATAATAAACACTATGTAAAATAACCATGGGGCTAGATACTATTCTACCTACTTTAGATACGTCAACAGCTATAATGCTCACAACAACCTTATGAGGTAGGTTTAATGAGCTTCTCTGTTTTAGGGGTTAAAAAAAGCCCCAAGGCACAAAGAAGATTATCAAAGGATCAAGTTATTTTTATTTTTTTGGAGAGGTTTTCGCTATAGGGCGTGTGCGCTCACCAGACAGACAGAGAGAGACAGAGAGACAGAAAGCGAGAAATCCCCCCCCAGGGGGGATGGTTAGGCCGCAATCCCTTCGCCTCTATTCTCCTCTCGGGATCTTGGGCACGCATGCACACGCGCCTGGCGTGAGTTTTAAGCCACCGGGTCCGGGATGTGAACCGTGGTCGACTACGTGGGAGTCCAGCAACATAGCCATTACGCTAACTGCTGGTTCTTGATATGTGGTTATTTTAAGGAAAAGACCTAGCAATACATGAAGACAGAATTTTGAAGTATAAGGTAATTTGGTTGGAGAGACAAGTTTAACCTTGCCTTGTACCAATGTAATCACTTGATAAATACTTTAAAATAACAATAATAAATAAGTATTTGTAAAAAAGGGATTTGTAAAACAAGGATTTGTAAATTCAATAAATAATTGTTGATCCACAGTAACTCATTTATTTTTCTTTCATTAATTTGGCATAATCAAAATAGAAAGTTAAAGAAAGTGCCTTTCAGAGAAGTTGAAAAATAAATCCTGAACAAAAAGGTTTTTGTGTGCTTATAAAATTTCAATTCAGTCTCTTTCATTTACCAACACGTCAAATAAAATAGAGAAAGGATAGTGGCGTGAATGATACTGAAACAGGAAATACAGTATCTATGAAGGGAATAAAAGTGCTGAAATTCTTACTTGTCCCTAGGCCTGGGTTAACTCTTTGCAGACTCTGGGATGCTCTGCCAAGGATAGCTGTTGTGGCTGGAACAGGAAAAAAAAAAAAAAAAGCATTAGTAATCTTTGTGAAAACAATTTAATGTTGTTGTTGTGGTATGACTTCTGTGATGATAATCAGGTTCTTGGTGTTTTGGGACAAAGAAATAAACAAAATAGTGAAAAGAAAAGGTAATTTATTAAGTAGAAGTGGAAGTACACTCCTGAGAGGTAGGAATGGGCAAAGACTCATCTGTATCTGTTGGAAAACTTGAATAAACTGTAAATTGCGTTTTAGCCCCTTCCTTTTCTTTTATTAGAAGCACTATTGTTGCCAGGGATACTCAAACTCATGGGGGTCTCTACCTGGGATGTGAGAGTCTTAGCTTTGCATAGGAAAGATTTCAAGAGCAAGTCATTGAGGAATGGTGAAGGCGGGGAAAGTATAGAGTGGGCTGCTCATGAGGGGAGCTGTCACTTGGGGGGAGATGGGTGAGCAGTTTCATTCCTTTTCAAAGAAAAAGGGAGCATTATTGCCTGAAGGGAAAAGGGTAGTGACTTTCCTGAAACTGCTGTCCTTCTAGTTTTCTGGTCTTACTAGAGTGAATTCTAGCATTGCCATTATTATTCTACACTGTCATGGCACAGATGGGATTATCACTTGGCATGCTAATACTGTAGTACAAAGAGGGTGAGATGACTCCAAAGGTTAGGCAGAGGTCATTCCAGGTGCCATCTTGGGTCATGGGGTGCCATTTTAGTTCTAACTGGTTCAGACTCGGTCTCAGCCACTTGTTGTCTGTCAGATTCTGGGTGTTTACATGTTCCCACCTCACTTTGGAACCTCACTCCTGTCTCACTATTGCTCTCCCTCCCCTGCCAGCCTGCCTAAATATGAAAGGAATATTCTCTGGGGGTGGGAGGTACGGGTGTGTGTGTGTTGGGGGGGAAGTCTCCTTACTCCTTAAGTTAAGCCAAGTACCTTGGAAATATAAAGAAAAGGGATGTTGTTTCTGCAGGCTTTTGTAAGGAGAACTTTTTAGGGGGAATCAAGAACTAATCCAATCAGAAAAAACCTATAAAAAGGCAGGGAAATATGTACCTTATCCATGGCTTCTATCTATCACCCCTCCGTGTTTCCTCAGTCATTCCTGGGAACAACATGCCTATAAATAGACCCAATTTAGGGCCATAGGTTGTTTTTTTTTTTTTTTCTTTAATTTTACCTTACGGGGGTCCTCCTTAATCTAAGGGAGATCCACCTTGGCTCCCAGGACTCAGCTCTCAGTACTATCCTGAGCAGGTGTCTGCCCTTTCAAGGGCCACAGCAACCCTGTTGAAAACAATCACTAGTTGTCTCACTTGCAGTCTTTCTCTAGGATTAGTCCCTATAACTCTTATCGCCAAGCTCTTTATCTCAGTTCCTTTACTACTGGTTGTAGACCATTTCACAAATCTCTTTAGGGCCACGCGCCATACGCTGCCTTTAATACGATGATGATTTTCTGATAGACTCCTCTCTCCAGCTCTTCTCCATTTTCTCTGCTGTTCTGTGTAATGGTTTTTACTAGGGACAACTCACCCTCGATCTTTCTCATACCTTTAATTGCTTTCATTTTGGGACCAAATGGGAACTCCAAAGGAAAGTATCATATCAAATGACTACCTCTTGGGGAAAAAATCAAAAGTCCCACTAATTCTTCAAAGACTTGCTTGGGCCTAATTATATGCTACCCATTTCTGTGTCCTCCTTCTCCAAGAAAGAACCAGAGGAAAATAGGTCAGAACTCTCAAAAGGACTCCAAGGATCTTGGAGTCTCTCAGTTTGACTGAAGACGTTCAGCTAAGGACATGGTCCTGGGGTCCAAATAAGACCTGGCAAACTGGGGACACTTAGGCCATCGTTCCAGAGCTTCATCTGCCTCCAAGGGATGCCTCTAGTGAGATCTGAGCTCTAGTACTTTTAAGAGGTCTCTTCACCCCGAGAACCTTGGGGTGCTTCCAGAAGGTTGAGCACACTTAGCATCTAGCAGTTCTGATAAGGATGTTGTTTAGGGATGCCTACTTTGTTCCCTTAGGGTTATCCACTGCCAAGGGGGACACCCAGGCAGGGATCTGCCACTGGGTTGCCTATTTCTTCCTCTTCTGTTATTTTATTATTTTTCTTTATAGAAGGTATGGGAAATAACCACTTGATCTCCTGGGACTCTCCCCTGCGCTGTATCCTTAACTATTAGGAAAATTTTGATCCTGTTAACTTAAAGAAAAAAATACTTAATATTATTTTGTAATACAGCTTGACCTCAATATGAACTTAGGGACCAAGAATGATGGTCACTAAAGGGGGCCATTAATCGTAATACCATTGTATAGCTAGATTCACTATGTAGAAGACAAGGGAAGTGGTCTGACGTCCCATGTGTCCAAGCCATTATGGCTCTTTACCACGATCTTTTCCTATTCAGGAAAGTTCCTAGAGGTTCTTTTGGCAGGAATGAAACATGCTACTAGCCTTTCTCTATTTTATTTGGAGTATTGATCACTTTTTGGTGACCAGAGGTCACAAAAGTATTCTTATGTTGTGAGAGTATATAGTGAGAGAAACTGAGTTTGTTTCTTTCATATCCTAGGAGAGTAATGAGACTTTTGTTTTAGTACTCAATAGAAACCCATGATAACAATGGCAAGAAATCTGTCTCTAATACACAAAGAGGAAGAGGAAGAAAATGAAGGCAGAGTGGGAAGTGAGCTGACCTACTCCCAGCTCTCTGAATTTCTGATTGGAAGGGTCCAGTCCACTTTCTCTGGTCACTTTTCAGTATACTTTTTCATGAACTTTGCCCAGCTAATTAAGAAGTAGCCTTTGGGTCCATTGTTCACAGAATAAAACCCAATGAAGAAATTAGGCTCCTCCCCATTGAACAGTGAGACTTCTCTCACTTGTAGGTTTTGTTCAGTTTGGGCTTATCAGTGAAAGTATTTTTCAAGTGAAGTTAGGCTTTGGTAAATCAGTATTTTAAACAATCATGTAGTAAATTGTCTGGCTATCAGTTTTGAAAGGTTTTTTTTTCTTCTCTCTAAATTTGACTACTATCTCCATCTGTAAACGATATTTACTCCCACATGCAATAAAGAATAACGGTAAAAAGCGATTTAAATGCACATTTTTCCTAGACTAAATAATGTATTACATATTGATCTCAAGGTGACCAGTAAGCAAAATTCTACTTTATGGCAATCCCATCAAATCTACTTGTTGCCTTGATACTGAAGTCTTCATGATTACCATTGTTATCTGGAACCACTCCCACCACCATTATTCCTTGCTATAAATCAGATAATACTTTATTTCAATACCTCTTGCACAAAGTTGAGCACGAAAACATTACTTTTGGTCAATGGTAAGTTTATATGAGAGGACTTCAAAAAGTTGGTGAAAAATGGAAATAAAGTATGAATTCATTGTGGTGTAAAACATTTTGAAGTCTATGCGTGATTTTTTTCATTATACACATTTTACATAAATTTTTTTTGAAGACCCCTTGTAGGACTTTCAGTTGTGAAGGATCTGTTTTGCTGATAATTAAGCATTACTTCAGTTTTGATAGCTTAGAAGAAAAAAGTGAAGTTAATTAATAAATAATAAACAGAGTGGGAGGAAAGTTTTAGAGGTGCTGGATAGGTTTATAGCATAAATTTCAGTGATGATGTACACTTATTTTCAAATCATGAAATCGTATACATAAAATATATACAGCTTTTGCATTATCAGTCATACCTCAATAAGGCGTTTTAATAATTGGTTAATCTTGGAATGGCACACAAACACACATGTTATTTTGATCAAAATTATCCAGTGAATCGGTCTCAATTTTCAGTTCAAATTTGAGAAAACCGATGGACACAGTTTCTAGGCCTTAGATCATCAGTAAAGCTGACAAATTTTTCTAGAAGGAAGCATGAAGTGGAATGTGGGGGTCAATTATAAGTCCCCAAGGAGCATGAAGAGCCAATCCTCAGGCCCAGAATGCTTGGAGAGCACTGGCCATCTCTGACTCTTCACAAACCAGGATTTTGCCTTTTTTTTTTTTTTTTTTTAGCAACCAGACATCTGGTGCTTTCCCTTTTAGGGTGCATTTGGTGACATTTTCATAAAAAAAAATCCTATTCAGCTAACATGCTCTGCAATATGTGATGAATTAAGATATAAAAGGAGCAAGTGACATCCTCATGGAAAATCCACAGACAAATGCTGGTGCCAAGAAGGTGCTGTTTACGAAGGTAAAGCAAATGACAAAAGTGTACTGTCTTAGCAAATGGAGGTGTCATGCTCAGTCATTAATTTTAATTAGCATCAGAGCCTTGTACCTATGTATGGAAGTGCTGAGCAATAGGGAAAAACAAACAAAGGAGGACAATAAGCAGAGATTCACAAATCCAACAGTGCCAAAATTAATGAAGCCATCATAATCCGTGGTCTCATATATGATCTACAGAGATTTCACTTATTCACTATTCCTAAAAGATCAATAAATACTCCTATAGGGGTTTTTAAATGCTGAGCTTATAAAATGATTGAGTTGTAGCCCCTGGCCTTAGTGAGCCCCATGTCTTCTAAGCAGAGATCTATAAAAGAAGGAGTGGGCAAGCTTTGGAGGAGCAATGAAATGACCTTTAACACATTTGGACAAGCTTCCTGGGGAAGGGGAGTCCTTGAGACAGTTGCTAAGTTTGGGAGAAACAGAAAATGAAGAGGAAGAAACAAGCAGCTGGGGCCAAGGGAGACCCTTACACAAAGGCACCAAGTAAGACACATCCTGTATTATGCGAAGAGCTGTGATCTGTGTAGTCCCAGCTACTCAGGAGGCTGAAGCAGGAAGATCATGATAAAGATCTGTCTGAAAACAAGTCACACACACACACACACACACACACACACACACACACGTGCTATAATCTGTAGGGAATGAATAGAGCACTCCTGAGCTGGGGTATGTTGATCTGGGAGAGCCACAGGAAGATTGGAGAGGATCTTGCCAAAGAAATTAATTTTGATCCTGTAAAAACTGAGGAATTACTGATTTGGTGGAGCTTGTCCATGGACAGGGCCCCAAGACCACTTAAACCCGATCTTGTATTTAGTTTCCCAACGGAGGCACATATCTGGACCTTAGCTTCTCTGTCTGTAAAATGGGTAGAGTAATAGTATCTACACATATAAGGCTTAAATCAGTACATGCAAATAATTTAATCTGCAATCTAACAAGTGACTAGTAAATGTTAGCTCTTCTTATCATTATTGTTATTGCCTTTGTTATTGTTAGCTATACCTTGGCATGTCTTTTCCGGTGAAGAATGTGACATCAGAACTGTGCACTTAGTGGTCTGCACGTATGAGGACAGGATGCTATCATAAGCCCACCTACACCCCCATTATGTGGCAGTGGGCTGTTTTGGGGAAGTGGTATCAGTGGACTACAGGGTGACAACCTACTTATTTTAGGGATTCAGCTCGAGACCAAGTGTAAATTCCAATTCTCTGTTATTAAATTAGGAGAATCAAAGTTCCAACAAGTAGCGTAAGTTAACAATTGTGCAGCAATAGCATTTAGAACCAGCCCTGATGAAAAGTGCCTACACAAGCGAGTACATGGTACTGCAGATGGCAACCACTCCATACAATGCCAGGAGAAAATGCATGTAAAGGGCCTTGAGTGGCATCTGGCATAAAGTAGGAATTGGGTAATATTAGCTATTGCTATTATTATTTACTTATGGTTATGATATCGGTAATAATGATGTTATAACTGTCTTGGAATATTTATTTCAAGACTTTTCTAAGAGATTTTGCTTTCCCTCAGGCATCTTAATTGGCCTCCCCTAGCCCCAGTGTCCACTCATACACCATTTGCGGCAATTGCTCATTGGCCTGTGCTCAGTGGAGTACGACGTTGCTGCTGTCATCTTTGTAACTTCTGTTATGAGCACAGGGTAGGGTACTTAGTAGAACAATAATAAGATTTACTAAATAAATGACAGAGATGAATATTAATTATAAATGCTTTAAACTTTGACTTTTGGGGTAAAAAAGAGTAATATAAAAATACTGGGTTATTGGAAAAGTCATGACTTGTTATGTAAAAATGCATCATGAATTTTTTTTTTTTTGGAGAGGTTTTTGCTATAGGGCACGTGCACTCACCAGAAGACAGAGAGACAGGAAGCGAGAAATCTGACAACCCAATAGTTTGTTCTCAGTAAACAGTGTCTCTCCTTGGAAATCTCAAGTTTTTTAACTACCCTTCCTGCCTTTTTGAAGTCTATTTATTCTTTCTTATATTCCAGAAAATTTCCTTCCTAGAATATCAACTTCTAAAGCTCTTTACAGACCTACCTTTGTCTTCCTGTTCTTCCTTTCTGTCAAACTAGGATTACCATCATCAAGTTGTTTTCAGTTTAAAGTCCTTATCATCCTCCAATCTGCCCTTGGAATAAGGCTCAAGTTCGAATTTAAGTTCACTGGCTGAATTGACGCTACATTTTACGCCATTCTGCTGTCTCTGAATGAGCTGGTTTATGGGAAATTTAAAAAAATGTATATATGTGTTATTTATCTCACACTTACTGTAGGCTTAAAGTGCAACAACACCATTGTAAGCACATTTTATGAATTTTCCCATTTTGTCCTTACAACAATTCTCTGAAATGGGTATCATTATTAGTTCTATTTTATGGATAGGGGATTGCAGGCTCAGAAAAGTTAAGTAACTTGTCTAAGGCTACCCAGCAATTATATGGTAGAGCCAAAATTTGAACAGGAGCCAGATTCTGACTCCACCCCACCTCGATTTCCCAAAAGTACCTAATCATCAAGATCTCTGTAGTATTTATTAAACATACAGATCCCAGGCCCTGATGCAGACCTATGTGATCTGACTCTCTATGACTTTGGTCAATATGGATATTGACAGGTCCTGGGAATCTGGAACCTCTACATTTACCTTTTTCTTCTCCCGCTCCATGCCAAAGTTTCTTATGTCAAGAAACATTTCAGAAACTCTTCACCCTATTTTCGTGCTCTGGTCAAGATCAATGTATCCTCTGAAGGGCTCCAATTCTAGGGCATACCCTCAATGTGGTCACAACTCATGCTCACTGGGGAACACTCGATCACGTACATGCTTCTTTCTCACCACGATGAAGTCTAGGAAATGACCCCAATGATTGGAACTGCTGCTGCTGTCCGATCTGTTCCATTATGGTGTGTCCTTCCCACTTTAATCTTTCATTGTAATAGTTGGAAAATGGGAGGTGTTGCAGTTAGGTCTTGATGATACATGGTGTGTGACTTTAATTTATTAATTATATTTATTCCACAGGATTTGGTCTTGGTTATAGATACAGACCAGAGGGCCATTTGTTTGTTCAAGACATACATATGAAGCACCTATTATGCCTCAGGTACTATGCTGGACATCAGGATATAGTGAGAAATAGACTTGAGTAAGCCCCAAAGTTCATTTTCCTCTATTTCCCTAAATGGGTCCTTAGCCCAGACCAATGGGTTGGCTCACCATTTGGCACGTTCTTGATTCTAGGTCTTGGCCCACTTTATACCATTCTCTTTGCTTTCTTCAGAATAGGGAGAAGATGGGAAGTAATTCCCATCTGTAAAGTAGAGATAGTAATTCAGAAAATGAGAAAAAAGAACATACCACATTTTATTGCATTCACTTTATTCTACCTTGAAGAGAATGTGTGTGTGTGTCTGTGTTTAAATATATTTACTGTATGTGGCAATTCTGTGTCTAGCCAGTCTTTTGGCACCAGTCTTTGAACAGTCTGTGCTCACGTAGTGTTTATGCGTCACATCTCAGTAATCCTTGTAATACTTAAAACTTTTTCATTATTCTTATATCCATTATGGTGATCTGTATCACTGATTTTTTTTTTTTTTGGAGAGATTTTCACTGTAGGGCGCGTGCGCTCGCCAGACAGACAGAGAGAGACATAGAGACAGAAAGCGAGAAATCACCCCCCAGGGGGGATGGTCACGCCGCAATCCCTTCTCCTCCATTCTCCTCTCGGGATCTTGGGCACGCACGCACACGCGCCCGGCGTGAGATTTAAGCCACCGGGTCCGGTACACGAACCGCGGTCGACTACGTGGGAGTCCAGCGACATAGCCATTACGCTAACTGCTGGTTCCCTATCACTGATTTTTGATGTTACTCTTGTAGATGTTTTGGGGCACCACAAATCATGCACATGTAAAACAGTGAACTTAATTAATAAATGTCACATGTGCTTTGAATGTTCCACCAACTGGCCATTTCCTCAACCCCATTTCTTACCTTTTCTTCAAACTTCCCTATTCCCTAAGAAACAACAATATTGAGATCAGGCCAGTTATTAACCCTGCAATGGCTTGTAAGTGTTCAAGTGAAAGGAAGACTCATACATCTCTCGTTTTAAATAGAAATCTAGAAATGAGTAAGTGTAGTGAGGAAGGTGAGGTAAGCTGAAAGTTCTGGCTCTTGTAACAGGCAAGCTAAACAACAGATTTCCAATGTAGATGAAACATTGGAAGAAGATGCTATATAGGACTTTTACTTACATTTTTAAATGTTTGTTTTCATTTTTAAAAAAATACTTATTTGTCTCTTACATAAGGAAGAGCAAGGGAGAAGAGGGGGAGGGAAGGAGAGTGGGTGAGAGAGAGAAAACAAAAAGAAGAGGAAGAAAGGAGAGGAGAGAGGAGGAGAGGAGACAGAAGAAAAGAAAACAAAAACGAAAAGAGAGAGAAGAGAGGAGAGAGGAGGAGAGGAAAGGAGAGGAGAGGAGAGGAGAGGAGAGGAGAGGAGAGGAGAGGAGAGGAGAGGAGAGGAGAGGAGAGGAGAGGAGAGGAGAGGAGAGGAGAGGAGAGGAGAGGAGAGGAGAGGAGGGGAGAGGAGAGGAGAGGAGAGGACATAAAACTGTGATCCAGTCCCAGATCATGGGCATGTGCATGCATGGAGTACTCAGAGAAGTCTTGAGATGCAAACCTGGAACCTTCCCATGTGGGTCAGCCGCATAGATTGTTGTATTTTACTGCTGTATCACCATACAATCTCTACTATCTAGGACTTTCATAAGGAAGTAGAAGGAGAATTCAATGTCTAGCTTTGAAGGACAGGCTGACCTACTTGTCAGGGGCTAATGCAGATAGTGACTCTAAGTTGAAGCCAGCACTCATTTACCATCCTGAAAATTCTAGGAGCCTTAAGAATTATGCTAAATCTGGGGGCCAGCAGTTAATGTAATGGCTATGTCGCTGGACTCCCACGTAGTCGACCACGGTTCGCGTCTCGGACCCGGTGGCTTAGAACTCACGCCAGGCGGGTATGCGTGCGTGCCCAAGATCCTGAGAGGAGAATGGAGGAGAAGGGATTGTGGCGTGACCATACCCCTGGGGGGTGATTTCTTGCTTTCTGTCTCTATGTCTTTCTCTGTTGCAGACCACACCCGCCTAAAAGAAAAACCCCCACAAAAAAAAAAAAAAAAAAAAAAAAAGAATTATGCTAAATCTGCTCTTCCCATGCTCTAGACATAGAAAAACAAAGTATGATGACAGTACATCTTTTTATGATATAGCTCCTGAATTTTCAAGCTCATTATTATGGGGCACTTGGTACTAGATTTTAGCCTTATTAATATATTTAGTTTAATTAAGATCTTTTGTGAATCAATAAAATGTGAAAAAATTTAGTATGGGAAAGAGGGAGGGGAGAGGGGAAGAAAAAAAGCAAAAGTACGTTTAATTGACCAAAAAAGGACAAGCTATTTACTGATGAGAATGTATATAGTAAAGTCTTTGTTTTGTATGCTGTAAAGATACATGTGATTAAATGTAAATAATAAATAAATAAATACAAAAAAAAAAGAGACCTGAGACCAGCAGGAGGCGTAATGGCTATGTTGCTGGAGTTCCATGTAGTCAACCATGGTTCAAGTCATGGACCCAGTGGCTTAAACTCATGCCAGGTGTGTGTGCATGCATGCCCAAGATCCCAAGAGGAAAATGGAGGAGAAGGAATTGTAGTGTGGCCATCCCCCTGGGGAGTGATTTCTCACTTTCTGTCTCTCTGTCTCTCTCTGTCTTTCTGGCTAGTGCATGTGCCCTATAGCAAAAACCTATAGAAAATATTTTAAAAGAAGAGACCTACCGCTCAGAAAAAAATATTTCCTTTTAAAGTATTACTGCTTATTGACAATGGGGCTGGTTATCCAAGTGCGCTAATGGAGATGTACAGGGAGATAAATGTTGTCTTCATGCCTGCTAACACAGCATCCATTCTGCAGCTCATGGACCAAGGAGCCATTTTGACTTTCAAGTATTGTTATTTAGAAAACATACTTTATAAGGCTATAACTACTGTAAATAGTTATCTGTCTCAGGAATCTGGGTCAAGTAAATTAAAAACCTCTAAAAAGGATTCATTAGTCTAGACATAATTAAGAATATTACTGAGTCATAAGAGGAGGTCAAAATGTCAATACTATCAGGAGTTTGTAAAAGTTGTTTTCCACTCTCAAGAATGACTTTAAAAGTTTCATGATATTAGTGGAGAAAATATCTGCAGATAGGGTAAAAATAGAAAGAGAACTAGAATTAGAAGTGGAGGCTGAAGATGTAACGGGATTGTTGCACTCTCATAATAAAACTTGAATGTTTGAAAAGTGTTGCTTTTAATGGATGAACAGGGTTTTTTTTATTTTTTGTTTTGTTTTGTTCTGTTTTGTTTTTCTTTTTTAGATGGAATCTGCTCCTGGTGAAGATGCTGTGAGCGTTGATGAAATTACAACAGAAGATTCACATTACATAAACTCAGTTGATAAAGCACTGGCTCTGAGAGGATATGACTCCAATGTTGAAAGTTTTACTGTGGATAAAATACTGCCAAACAGCACTGCTTCTACAGACAGATCTTTTATGAAAGGAAGAGTCAGTCAATTTGGCAAATTTCATTGCTGTCTCTTCTGATTAATATCTATCAGACATGACATTATTTTGATTAACATTTACCAGATATTTTTTTCTAAATTTATCTTATTGTATATCACTACACCTTGTTAAAAAAAATCTCCCCAATGTTAATACACTAGTAGTTAACAGAGAGTCTTACTGGAAAGGCACTTGCATTTTGCAGATATTTTTGCCACATTTGTATGTAGTAAAAAAATAAAAAAGCAAAACAAAAATTTTTATGTAATTTCCCTCAAACACTTGACTCAAACATTTTAGATTCATTTTCTGAATGCCTGTTTGGAAGATGAGTTATTGAAACTCTGCTTCATGGCCAACATGGAACTGATTTCAAAACCTACTTTGTGTGATCAGCAGTTGGCGTAATGGCTGTGTTGCTGGATTCCCATGTAGTCGACTGCGGTTTGAGTCCAGGACCCGGCGGCTTAAACTCACTCCAGTGCGTGTGCGTGTGTGCCCAAGATCCCAAGAGAAGAATAGAGAAGGGATTGAGGCATGGCCATCGCCCCGGGGAGATTTCTCGCTTTCTGTCTCTTTCTGGTGAGTGCACACGCCCTATAGCAAAAACCTCTCCAAAAAACCCCAAAACAAAAAAGCAAACAAAACAAAACAAAAACACCTACTTTGTAATAGGAAACTGAAGCTCTGCCAAAAAGCGAATGGAGATGGATAAGGTAACAGACCACCATAACCTGTACCTTGGCAGTAAGGTACCTGATGCTTATGCTTTTTGATTCTGCCCTCTAAGTTGTCTTCTGTAGTTCTCGGTTCCTGTGAGAAGCATCCTTTAAACCTTCAACCTTTTGCTGAACCTTAGACCTAAATTAACTGTAGTTATAGTTTTCAACATGTACAATTAAAATTAAGAGTCAAAGACTCAGTCAAATCACACATTATCATTTAAAGTGAAAAATTACACTGGGTGTAAGAGAATGTGACATTTTCCTGAAAGGAACTTGTTTAAACAGAAAAGTAGCTATTTTCTTTATAGCTATAGAGTAGATAAAGCCTTAAAGTCTAGTCTATAAGTTTGGTTTCCTTGTTTGAATAATATTTAAGGTGATGATTATATGACATAAATAAAAAAAAGTCAAAAGTCTTATTGATAATCCATACATGGCCACTGCTGTGGCCACAGATGCCTTGCACAGTGTGTCTTTGTGTTATTCCAAAGGGGCATCCTGCCCATAGGCTTTCTGGCTGGACAGAGACACTGTATGGCTTTAAGTGTACCCTGATTGAATGTGGGAAAAGAAGCATTTAGCCAAGTTCTGAACAGAGTTTGTATTGTGCTGAGGCCAGGAGGTAAGGAGGGGTGAGGGACAGGACTCCCATACAACTTCTGCCCTGCTCTACTTTCTGGTGGATGGAAATTAAAAGGACTGACAAAGACACCTTTGGGTAGATGGAGCAAAGAAAGATCAATTAATTTACACAAATCAAGTTTAGGATCTGCAGTAAATGCTATATATACACACATACATAGTGTCCTTGTAGGAGTTGGTACAACTGAAGAACAACCAGAATAACATGTATCGACATTTAGATCCTAATTGAGTCTTATCTGCCATTAGCCCTTTACTTAAGTTGGAAAATCTCAATTGCCTAGTTTCTTCTTAAGGGAATATGTATGTAAGAGAAAAGGATCTCTAGAAATTATTAGGCCACTCACATCATTTTCATGAAAACCACAACAGGATATTTCTCTTTTCTAGAAAACAACACCAAATAATAATAATGATAATAAAATCAACTAGAAAGGATACACTATTTTTGTCTTTTTAGGAGTTGTGCCTCTTTCTTGTTCTTGGATCCTTTAAGTCCTTACCCGAATGGTTGTTTTCACTTCCTAATTTCTCCTTTCTCTCTCTCTTTTTAAAGTTTAGTTATTTATTTTTTCTATTATATATCTTATAGTTCACTCATGTAATTCATCCCAACCCCGATGATGAAGCTAATACAGTTATGAGGATAAAGACAAGAAAATTTATGGGAAATATGTTTGGAGATACTGGATTTAGTACCTAAAGACTGTCTCACCTGGTTTTCTACTTAAATGAATGTCTTAGTTTTCTTATTACTTAAGTCAGCTTGAATTATGTTTTCTGTTAGTTTCTTCTTTCCTTTTCTTGCTTTCCAGGAGTGGTACCTGCTTATCTCTCTTTCTTCTTGTCCAACATCTTTACCATGATGACCCAGGTCTTAAATAAGGCAAGTGTATCCAACTTTCACTTTTGCTGCTGCTAACACTGGAATCTTTGTCTTAACTGGTCAGGCTTCAGCTCAAATGGAATCTTCCCATAGAAACTTTATCTAACCAAACAACCTAAAAGAGGCATTTCTAGTCACTTCCTTTTATTTTCTCATAATTAGACTATAAGGAACCCAAAACCAAAAAATGTCTTGATCTAAGCAGGAAATCACTAAACATCTGTAGAATGAATAAGCACATGAATAAATCCCTTGGCCTGTAGTAGTGGGATCTTCATTTACTTTTGGCTTGTTACCTTATCTACAACATATGTAAGAGTTGTAGGCTGAGATCTCACTTAGTCTACCACACAGTTGGGGTCCCAGAGGCTTGAGAAACATGCTGAGCGTGTGTATGTGGATGCCCAAAATCCTGAATGGAGGGAAGAGATGAAAGAGTAGGGATTGTGACATCCTTTATTAGGGCCATTTCCTCACTTCTCTCTCTGTTTCTCTCTGGTGAGTGCATGTGTCCTTTAGCAAGGAAAAAAGAAACAAAAACATAATCAAATGCATTGGTTCCCTTAAAAAAATAAGAGAGTTGTAGTCTATGTGTTCTAAAGGTGTGCCTGTAAATACTTTTCTGGAAATCCTATGATAATCCTTTAAAATTAGTATTAAATGAATAGTTGCTAATTTTCTCAGTTGGACATAAAAGGCTGCTAAACAATTGAAATATTTGAATACACAGAGTGATTAATAGCAATTTAAATAGAGTAGTTCTTTTTCCTATTAGTTATCAGAACATGCAATTGGTCCTTTCTTTAGGTGTTTCTTAGGCCATTCCTATCCTGTTTCTCACTTAACATTTCCCTAATGAGGCCTCATTTCTTCATTAATATCTTACTCCAAAGTCTGTTAGCTCTGTTCTGTGCAGGGATTCCATTCCATTTTTTTTTTTTTGAGAGGTTTTTCACTATAGGGCATGTGCATTCACCAGAAAAACAGAGAGAGAGACAGAGAGATAGAAAGCGAGATATCACCCCCTAGGGAGGATGGCCATGCTGCAATCCCTTCTCCTCCATTCTCCTCTTGGGATCTTGGGCATGCACACACACGTGCCTGGTGTGAGTTTAAGCCACCAGGTCCAGGACTTGAACAGTGGTCAACTACATGGGAGTCCAGTGACATAGCCATTACACTAAGTGCTGGTCCCTTCCAGTCCATTCTTTATACTTCTGCTGGGTTAAACTCCCTAAAATATCAATTTATTCTGCCATGCTTCTACTTAGGGACTCAAATGGCTCTCCTCACTTGCTAGATTAAGTTCGATTCTTCAGTCCAAGTGTTTCTTCAGAAAGCATTCTTTTATCTTTTTGAATTCCTTTTTACCACTTACTAATGCAAACACACACTTCGGACAACACAACATCCTTACCACTGTCTGTCTGTGCTCTCTATTCTGTCTCCTTAACCTTTTGCTCTCCATTCTCTTCTACTGAATGCTTATCTTTCTCCCTTCCAATTCCTTGGAGAACATCTGTCCTAACAACATTCCTTAGTAATTGGCCACATTCTAGTAATTTCTGACATTTCACCCTTCCCTTTGAACTGGGCTCTAGAGTTCCCCATCAGTGATTTTTCTTAAAAAGACTGGCAAGGAGGACAATAGGATGAAGACTATTTTTATATAGTTACTACCTTTAGGAAGATCTCTCTAAACAGGAAAATGTGACTCATGAATGTGTTATAAATAAGTAGCTTAATAGTGTTGGAGGAGCTTAAGACCTCCAAAAAAGTTCTAGAAATCATAGTAAAATGTGGATTATTTGTAATACTTTCCTCCAATAACTGGAATCTATATAAAACTTGTAAGAAATAAATTTCCAGTGTTTTCTCTCCATGGACATTTCCTACTAGCACAAATAGGTATTTTTTTCAAGATGTTAGAATTTATAATCATATACTAGGTTGTTGGAAAAGTCACGATAATTTTTGCATAGGAGAATATAAAAAAAGTCATGACTTCTCAGACAACTTAATGATCTTCTTTAATTATAACCTCCTAAGTATATATTTATTTTTCAAATTTCCTTTTTTGTATTGCCCAAAGACATGTACAGTTGCCAGAGAGAGGGAGAAGGAGAAAGCAGTCTCCAGTGGGGCATAGTCACACTGCAATCCCTTCTCCTCCACTTCTCCATTTTGGTAGGATTTTGGGCACACACACACTCAAAAGTGCCTGGCAGGTTTTTCGAGCTTCCAGGGCTGGGACTTGAACTGTGTTGTCAGTCATGTGGGATCTGGATCTCTTAACCACTAGACCATAGGTCAGTCTTATTTTTTCCTATTTTTACAACGAAAGTGCAGCCTTCAAAGGTAACCTTCTGTCTTTAGAGTTTAATCATAAAATCTACTTACATATCTAATTATTTTTAATACTTGGAGGCAATGAATAAAGATAAATAGATAATATGTCCATATTGTTGAGTATGTCTTCCTTAAATACATTTCTTTTTTTCTTAGAAATTTTTGCCCAAGGGCGTGAGGGTGCAAAGACTGACACGTTATAGTTTTCTAAAATTGATTTAAGTTGGTGGGATATTAAGTTTCAGCCATTATCATAGCTCCATTCCTTACTGTGATACAGAGAGGGTCTTTAAAGATCTTACATAGAGATAAACATTAAACAATATCTCCTTAGTCTCTCTTTCTTCTCCATGGTTCCCACCTTTCTTAACTCCAAAGATGCTTGCCTCTGTCCCACTGTTTGTAAACAAATCGAGGAAGAAAAGCTCTTTAGATCTGCAAACATCTGGAAACAACAAAGCAAAAAAAGGCTTGGCAGGAACAAAATCCAGATTAATGCATCAATAAGTACTCCTGCCACATTTAAAATGTTAAATGGCCAGTGTTCATTTTCCATTCAGACTCAGACGTGTCAAAAGGCAATACTTTTTTATTCATTATTTGCTTGGAATTATAACCCAGAGTGGAGTTGTAATTTGTTTTCCATATAAAAAATGTTCTCTCTGTCCAGTAGAACTTGCTGCTCCAAGCTGTGTGGTCCATGGTCCAGCTACATAGCGCTACCTGGACATGTGTTAGAAATGTAGACTCTCAGGCTCCAACCCAGACCTTCAGGAATCATGATCCACAAGTTCCCTAGGTGATTCAGAGGTACCCTAAAGTTCGAGATGCACTTTTTTTTTTTTTTTTTGGAGAGGTTTTCACTATAGGTCGCGTGCGCTTGCCAGACAGACAGAGAGAGACATAGAGACAGAAAGCGAGAAATCAACCCCCCAGGGGGGATGGTCACGCCACAATCCCTTCTCCTCCATTCTCCTCTCGGGATCTTGGGCACGCACGCACACGCTCCCGGCGTGAGTTTTAAGCCACTGGGTCCGGGACGCGAACCATGGTCGACTACATGGGAGTCCAGCGACATAGCCATTACGCTAACTGCTGGTTCCCGGGATGCACTTTTTGGGGATTTTTTCCCTTTTTCTTTTCTAGTTTTCCAATGCAAGTCATAATTCTAGTCTGTCTGTCTGTCTGTCTGTCTTTCTTTCTTTCTTTCTTTCTTCTTTCTTTTTTGGGGGGGAGAGGTTTTTGCTATAGGGTGTGTGTGCTCACCAGAAAGACAGAGAGAAACAGGGAGACAGAAAGCAAGAAATCATCCACCAGGGTGGATGGCCACACTGCAATCCCTTCTCTTCCATTCTCCTCTCGGGATCTTGGGCACACACACGCATACACACACACACACACACACACACACACGCCCGGCGTGAGTTTAAGCCACTGGGTCCGAGACTCAAACCCCAGTCAGCTTCTTGGGAGTCCAGTGACATTGCCATTATGCCAACTGCTAGTCCCTGCATTTCTTTTTTTAAAGAAAAAATTTATTTATTTATTTATTTATTTTTGCTTTTGGACATGTAAGTTCACCAGAGAGAGAGAGAGAGAGAGAGAGAGAGAGCGAGCGAGACCAGGAAAGTGAGAAAGAACTGCCAGGTTTGGGATTCAAACCACATTTAGCCATGTAGGAATCCAGTGCCTTAACCACCATGCCACCTGCTGGCCTAATTCTAGCATTTCTTACAGACTCTGAAAAAATCCATACAGAGAGTAGTGAAAATTAAGCTTCAAAAGGGGCTTTTTATTTCTATTCGGCAACATTTGGATGGAAACTGTCACAACATCTGGGAATAATAGTAAACAGACTTCCGATGGAAAGAAAGTTCACATTTTCCTTGTGGAGGGAACAATGCAGTTACACTCTGGTTATAAATTATGCTGCTAATTTTACTAACTTGCCTATGGAGGGACTTTTGATCTGGGATCACTAAACTGTAATTTGAGAAATTAAAGGCCAGTGTCTGATCCAGATCGCAAACACAGTTTACAGACTTCCCAAACACAGCTTACTGTAGACAGGAAGAAAATGTCCTGTGAGCCAGGGTACAATTCGTTTTCCAAAGTCATTAGACTTGTGAGGATTTTGTTTGGTCTGTGAAATTTGCACTTGGCTCAACTATTTACATGTTGAAATGCCAGTTTATTTTCCAACCAGACAATCCTTTTCTCCCAATTTCTCCCAATGTTCCAAACATTTAGTAGGATAATGATCAGAAACACTTGCCTCTTAGAAATACCTGACTCTTCTCCCCGCTCCCAGTGAGGGATTAATCAGAGAAGAAAACGGATTAACATGTTGTACCGTTCCTACATTCCATGGCATTTAGGTGTGTCATTCATTTAGTCCTCTCATTCCCACTTCTGCCTAGCTTCAAGTAGCTGCTGCTTTTTCTCCCTTAGAGGTTTTTGCCTTTGGGCTTGTGTGCTCATGGTGGCAAGGAGGCTGGGGGAGGTAGGGAAGACTGAGGGGGACAGTGAAAAATCACCCCCCCAGGATGGATGGCCACACTGTAATCCCTTCTCTACTTTCCTCCCAGTTTCTTAGGCATGCACTCACACATGCCCTGCATGATTTTTCAAGCCTTTGGGTCTGAGACTCGAACCACGGTCGGCATGTGGGAGTCCAGCAACACAACTGCTATGCTATATGCTGGCCCTCAAGTGGCTGCTTTTAAAGCCCTATTGTATCTTCAAGATAATGTCAAAGTCAAATCCCTGAAATCCTTTACAAGTGATTTTCCTGTTTTGAAGTGACATGCCATTTGATAAATATTTTGACCATTATGTGTCCAATCAGTCATCAAACATAGAGTAAGCAACATAAGAGGCAAGGGTTGTGAGAAGTAAAAGTATAAGGCAAATCTTCATGTTCAAGCGGATAACAGATCATTGGAGGAGCAAGATAGGAACACACACACTGTGAAGCCACAAAGTGAGGATGAGTCGAAATGAGCAAAATGAGCCTTCTCAAAACACTGCCTGATGAGTTACTATGCCAGTGATATGGTTGGGATCACTGAAAACTAGAACAGCCTGGGAAGCCTACACAGATTAAGTAGAACTGGACATGGTCTCCAGATCTGGTAGGTTGTTAGAGAAGGAGAAATATCAAGAGGGCACATTCATAGATAATATTACACATTTATTTTGACTATGACAGAGCTCTATCTGAAACAACTATAAAGAGAATAATTTCTCCTCTGGAAGAGAAATTCGGAAATGATTCCCTGCATTTTGTAAGTAAATGAGGTTTGAGGCTCAGCCTGATGCCACAGTAGGTTCGAACTGAACTGCAGTGTTGGAAGCAAGCTCCATGGCTCGGTTGAGCTGGAATGCCAAGCTCAAATCCCCAAGTCAGCTTAAAAACACACCGGGTGTATATGCATGTGCCCAAGATCATGACAGGCTAAAGGGCTGGAGAGGGGGGAATGCAGCAGGATGAGACATTGTCAAGAATGCTTCACTCACTCTTTCTCTTTCTCACTCCCTTTCTCTCTCTCTCTCTCTCTTGGCACACACTCTGTCATGAATACAATGAATAAAGTTTTTAAAAAAACAGGGCTCAAAAAAGAGGCTTGATTTGCAGGACATCTTGACTCTAAATTTATGCAGACAGTATATGAGACTAAAGTGACCACGCTGCATGCTGGGTGGACCAAGAGTTTCTGATGAGGGGCCATTACAGATAACACTGTGAAGATCAGGGGTCTGGAGTCCAGTGGAAATCTCTGCTGGAAGGTGCAGTTCTATCTGAGAACAATCAATCTAATTTAACTGAGGAAAGACAAAGTACTTACTACATCTTCATTCAACTAAATGACTTGAGCTGAAATTAATTTTAACAGCGAACAGTTTTATATGATTAAAATCTAAACCAAACAAGTAACAATAACAAATCCTGGTAATGTAAAATAAGAAAAATATTTGAGCAGTTATTGTAGAGTTTCAGAGATTCCCTTGTCCAAAAATCAGATCCCAGTGGTTAGAAACATTATCCTCAGAATAGCCTTTCCAGTGTTCCCATTATCATTCCATGTTGGATGACACTGCCTGACAGAATCACCATCAAAGTCAAAGTCATTATGCATCCTTAGCCTCCATTCAAGGAAGGTTTCAATAGCAGAAAAAGAGTTTTATCTTTATTTATGATGCTGTGTTTTGTGAACCAAAGAACAATTTCAAAGAGTTTCCAATATTAATCCTCTCTGTCTGGCAACTCACCTATTACTGTGAAAATGATTAGCACTATGACAAAACTGAGTGGCTTTTCCAACATGCTTACTGGTAGAACATTTCTGAGAAATATGATGCCTGTAATTTTAGGTCAAATCAATGACACAGCTCATCTTCCCAGAGATATAAATTGAATGTCTCCCTCCCATTTGAGTTTCTATAAATCATAATACCATAGAAAGGTCATGTTGATATCTTTACTCAAAAACTTTTGGAATGAGACTTAGAAGCCTCTATTCACTGTTGAGACAGAAGCTAACTCTGTGTATATGTGTTCCAGGATCTCTTTTTGAAAGTGTCTATATTTGATAATTTTTTTAGTCAACCTACCCTAAGGAAAAAAAAAAGCAGAAAGACTATTTTTTTTTTCTGGTATATGGCAAAAATGAAACAAAAAATTCACAAATTCACAAACTACCCTTTGTGGACCTTACCAGAGACATTCTTGTTTTCATTCCATGTTTTCCCATTCCTGTTGCCTTCTATTATTTCTGTTTTATCTCTAATTTTCTTGTTCTTTATTTCATTAAGGGTGGTAACTTATCATGACAGTTAAGTAGAGCATTTCCTTTTCCAACAAGGAATATGTCAAAAATAAATGTTTTCTTTGCTGTCATTCCATGTATTTCCTCCCTTTATTAAAAATTTGACATTTCCAAAACTTTAAATTCATAACAGGCAGAAATGGGAAGGGACAATACATGGTTTCACTTTGGACAGTATCATGGACACACAGATATTTAATATAAAACAATAATACCAGCTGACATTTTTTTTTTTGAGAAGTTTTTGCTATAGGGCACGTGTACTCACCAGAAAGACAGAGAGAGACAGAGAGACAGAAAGCGAGAAATCACCCCCCAGGGAGGATGGCCCCACCGCAATCCCTTATCCTCCATTTTCCTCTCGGGATCTTGGGCATGCATGCACACGTGCCTGGCGTGAGTTTAAGCCACAGGGTCTGGGACTCGAACCACGGTCAACTACATGGGAGTTCAGCTACAAAGCCATTACACTAACTGCTGGTCCCACCAGCTGACATTTAATAATCATTTTTTCATGGGCCAATCACCATGTTTTAAGCACTTCACAAAAATGACCTAATTTAATTCAAGAGCTAAATCCATGCTCTGGACACTCTTATTGTCATTATTTTAAAGAAGCGAATAGAGAGGCACAGAGAGCTTGACTTCTCTGTAAGTCATACAGGTGGTAAGTAATGGAACTGTGATTTTAAGCCAGGCAGAGGCCTTAGAGCTCAGTCATAAGCCCTACGGTGTATTTGGTATTTCTTTAAGCATTTTTGTCCATGAACCCCTCAGTGAGATCTGACAACAATAAATGAGAGCAACAAATAAAATGAAACAAAACCATTGAAGGCTAGAGTTGGGTGGACCTAAATGTTAAATGATCCATAGTTTTATAGACTAAATGATTGGGTCCCTGAGTATTAAGGCACTGATGAAAGTCACACAACTAATAGTTAGCAGTGGACTAAAAATATAACCTAGGCCTCCAATCTTGTTTGTAAGAGATATTTTATTTTATTTTATTTTACTTATTTTGTTTTATTTATTGTGCCATGTTCTTCTTTCATTCCTCCTTAATTCCTGCTTACTTATTATTCCTCAGCTGTTATTATTCTATCTATTTTAGTGAAGTTCAGAGCATGAAGAAGTTTGAAATTATGAAGACAGAGCAGGAGGTATAAATTAAATAAGAGTCTAGAATTAAAAAGATATACAGTACCCTTTATATATTCCCTTGATGGATTTATTTCTCCTTAATAGAGGTCAGTTATATGATAAATAAAAACATTTCAGTCAGAAATAAAAACGTAGAAACAGATACAAACACACATATGTATTGGACTAACTAAATACCATCTTTTCACTCTTCTGAAAGATACAGCTTTAGTCTAGATAATATGAATTGCATGTGTGTGGAAGTGGGAGGTGTTGGTGAGAGGTTGAATAAAGGTTGAGAGATAGGGATGGATAGGGATGGAGATACATTTTAAAAAATTATTTATATACTTTTATTTATTATTATTTTAAAGTTTCCTATAAGGCATACATGCTCACCAGAGAAAGAGACAGGCAGAGAGAGAGAGAGAGAAAGAGAGAGAGAGAGAGAGAGAGAGAGAAAGTGAGAAAGGAAGCTGCCAGATCTGGGACTTGAACCACATTCAGCCATGTAGGAGTCCAGTCCCTCAACCTGGCCCCAGGAGATGATTTTTAAAGATCTTCAAAAGATAAAGGCCTGACAGCTGAACAGAGTGGTAAATTGGGTAAAATTCAAGTACAGTATTACTTGGAGATTTATAGACATTAGGTCAAGTTTGAAATGCTTTAAAAATCTGTCACATATTAAAAGGCATTCAATATTTAGAGGGGGAAAGTTGACATTGATTCACTTCTGGTCTCAAATCATGTATCCTAAATATGTGTTTCTGGAAAATATTTAAATGATAAAAGCAAATACATAAGTTGGGTAAGTAGAAATTATTTTGTTCTTTAGAAAATAATATGTATGGCCTGTTTAGGATTAGATGAAGGCTGTCACACATGTTTTTCAAGTTCTCTACTGTAAACAGCTTCAGGGATAGTAAAATTAGATATGATGACACTGAATTTAGGATAAGGAACATTCCCATTCTAGAGTTTCAAGGCACTACCCTGTGAAAATTGCAGTTCTTGCTTTAACGAGACTCTGCCTGTAGTTGGGGTTTTCTGTAAGAAAAGAAAATGACATTAAAAGGAAATCTTCATAGAAGGAAGAAGTCCAATTTAAATAAAAATGTTTCTTTAAATAGTGTTAAAATGAAGACGTGAGATGGTAGCCTATCAAAAAACATCCTGTTCTTTCTCTTTATTTACACTCTCTTGCTTCTGAGACCATAGCTACTAAGAGAAAGAGATGATAAATATTTATACAAAGTGTAAAAACGAGTATCTATATAGCTATGGGCTGATCCAAAAGCCAAGCGGCTGTCCATGGGTGTCTGAACACCCATGCTAGTTTTGTATAGAAAAATACCAATTAAATTCTAGAAGCCAGTGGAAACTACCTACTAAAGAGTTTTCTTAAAATAGTAACTCACTTACTATCTTGTCAAGTGTTCTTCGTGAAGCTTATTAATGTTTATAACAATAGATTTTCAAATAAACGATAAACCTACAAAATTCCGTCTTGAAAGAATCTCATTGTCCCAACAGAAATGCTCTCATGTACTATAGATTTGCTTTTGGTTAACGTTTAGAACTCTCTGGCTATGTGAGTGATATTTTTCAACTATTGACATGATATGAAACCTCTGTTTCCAACTGTTACAGGAACAAATGTTAGAAAGGGCAAACGTGCAGGGAGTGGGAAATGTTCATGCATTCAACAAATATTTGTTGCATGTGATCAGAGAGTGTTACCCTGAATTTCATGCTAGATACAGGAGTAAATTTGGCATGGACAGAAACTTCTAAAAATCTTTTTTTTTTTTAAAGAATTATTTATTTATTTAATTCATTTGTTATTATTATATTTTAATTTGACCAGAGATAGAGAAAGGGAAAGGGAGAGAGAAGCTGCCAGGTCTGGGACTCGAATTGTGGTCAACCATGTGGGAATCCAGCACCTTTAACCATCATACCACCTGCAACCTCTCCTTCCAAATTCTTATCGTCTGATAGAAAACAAATGCATAAATACAGTACGATTTATGACATATTATGTGATAGAAGAGAGGTAGATAACAAAAGGCTGAAAGTGGCTGAGAGTCTGATGAAGAGACTCAGAAAAGACTTTGTGAAGATCATGGCAATACCTTAAAGATGACACAATTTGTACCTGGAGAGTTTACATTCTCCATACCGCTATAGTCCCTCCATCACCCAAGTTCTAGATGAAATATGATTTCTTCCCTAACCACTCTATCTAAAACAGAACTCCTCTCCATCAGAGAAATCTAATCTTTCACTTTTGAAATTCTTACATGTGTTCTAACCATACATTCGATGATTGACCTGCTTATTGTCGCTTGTTTCTCTTAGATTCAAAACTCTAAAATGGCAGAAACACATTTATTCTGTTCTCTAACATACACCCATTTGTAAGTACAGGGCCTGGCCCACGGAAAGGCACAGTAAATTTATGCTAGTTAATAAATGTTAGTTGAAGAAAACAATGTGAGCAAAAAGATAGAAATGGATAAGTAAGTCATTAAGGCAAAGAGCAACTATTTCAAATGCATTTAACTAGAAGGTAAAACAAAGTGGGAATTAAGATTAGAATGATAGGTATTTTTTATTAGTTATTTTTAACATTTTTTATTTAGTATTATTTATTATTTTTATACATTCGGTCATTATACATCATTTAGTTTGTAAAGAGATTTTATTCAACATGATATATGCCACACAGCAGACAAGTTGATACTACTATACACGTCATCACTAACAGGCAACAAACCATATCTGTGTAACACAAATATCTTACTTTTCCATATTTCCCCAACTTTCCCTTCCTGTACTCTTGCCCTCTCCCATTCTCTTTCCACTTTGTCCCCAGAGTCCATGATAATTTTTACTGCTTTTATGTCTCCAGTCTTTCGGTCTCTACCATAGAGTGCGGACAGTCAGTATATGTTAAGTGGAAACATACAATGTCTTTGTTTCATAGCCTGACTTGCTTCACTCAACAACAGATCATCCATGGTCATCCACTTTCTATCAAATGCCAGGGTCTTGTTGTTTTTTGTGGCTGAACAGTATTCCATGGAGTGTATGTGCCACACTTTTTCAATCTATTCATCTGTTTGTGGACATTTGGGTTGGCTCCATTTCTTAGCAATCATGAATAATGCTGCAATAAATATAGATGTGCAAGTGCTTTTCCAACTGAAAGTTCTCCTATCCTTTGGGTAGATACTTAGGAGTGGGATTGCTGGATCATATGGTAGTTCTATTTGAAGGTCCTTGAGGAACCTCCATATTTCCACAGCGGCTGGTCCAACCTCTTTTATTTTGATAAATAAGACAGTAACTTCTCATTAAAACTTTGACAAGCAGGGCCGGCAGGTGGTGTGGTGGTCAGGGGTGCTGGACTCCCACATGGCCAACCATAGTTTGAGTCCTGGGCCTGGCAGCTTGCTCTCTCGGCTTTCTCTCTCTCTCTCACTCACTCTGTCCCTGTCTGGTGAAATTAAAGTAAATGAATAATTAAATAAATAAAGTTAAATAAAATAATATATAATTTTTAAAGATTAGAATGATAGGGGCCAGCAGGTGGCATAGTGGTTAAAGTGCTGGATTCCCATGTGGTTGACTGCAGTTCAAGTCCTGGACCTGGTGGTTTGAAATCACGCCAGGTACATGTGCATTCATGCCCAGTATCCCAAAAAGAGAAGAGAGGAGAAGGGATTGTGGTGTGGCCATCCTCCCTGGAGGGTATCTCTTGCTTTCTGTTTCTCTGTCTCTTGGGCAAGTATATGCATATTATAGCAAAAATATCTCTTCAGGGGACCAGCAGGTGGCATGGTGGTTAAGGCACTGGACACTCCCACATGGCTAACAATGGTTCGATTTCCAGACCTGGTGGCTTCCTTTCTCACTCCTCCCCGCCCCCCTTTCTCTGTGTCTTGCTCTGGTCAAATTATAAAGCAAATGAATGGATAAATAAAATTAAATAAAATTTTTTTTTTAATATCTCTCTCAAAAAAAAAAAAAAAGATTAGAAGGATGAGTTGAGACTAGATTTGGGGAGACTCCAAGGTTAAGGCAATTAAGGCAATTCATGGGCCAGTGGGACTATCTGTATAAAGACTGTCTTAGGGAAGCAGCAGATGATGAAATGGTTACATTGCTGGTCTCTCATGTTGTCAGCCACAGTTCAAGTCCTGGGTCCCACTGACTTGAAATTCATGCCAGGCACACATGCACGTATGCCCAAGATCCCAAAAGGAGAATGGAAGAGAAGGGATTGCGGTATGGCCATCTCGCCCTGGGAGGTGATTTCTGTCTCTCTGTCTCTCTGTCACTCCAGCAAGTGCATACACCCTATAGCAAAAATCTCTCTCTGAAAAAAAAAAACAACAAAAAAAATACTATCTCGGCAGATCTGGGTATAAGATCACATAATTAAAAGCAAGAAGAAAGCATTGAAAATTATATAATCATGAGTATATAGAAAAATACATGTACTTTTAAATGAAAGGCCTTCATTAATACATTTCTTCATATGGAAAATAAGAAAGCTTCAAATTCCACTGCATAATCCATCACTTCCAAAAGGTTTCAGTGGCAACTATGACAATATGAAAATGCATTTCTCAGATCTCCTATGGCAGACAGCATAACTGACCTGTGCTTGAACCCTGCTCCAGGCAGTAATTTAGCATGACAAGTACAAAAGATTTGCCCATTCTGTCAAGTAACTGGTTTGAAGATGTCCCATCATTATTTCCCTTTCTTATCACTGCACTACCAAGACTTTCCTTCCCTCCCAGCCTCTTTACTTTCTTCTCTCCCTTCTTCCTCTCTCTCTCTCTTTCTCTCTCTCTTTCCTTCTTTTTTTTACTTCATGAGATTCAGCTTGCATTCCAGCCTGGCAATTCTTTCACTTTATTACAGCTCCCTCTCCAATTTCCCTCACAGACATTTCCGCTAATAAATCTCTTAAACATCTAATTCTGCAGTAAATCTCTTGAAGGTCTGTATCTCAGAAAAATCAGGCTAACACACAAACTGTGCACTCCCAGAACAGTGTGAGAAAAATAAGTGATTTCAACTAGTCAGTCACTAGTTAGCTGCTAAAGGGACCTGAAAACAATGTGTTATGAGCTTAGGGGTCACTTAGCTTTGTTTCTTCTTCTAAGAGTGGAGTACATGTAGTGGGTAAAGAGGCTGCAAGCTTTGCCATAAAAAGAAAGTCTCGAGGACTTAGAGGGGTCCAGAATCAGGTTAGCTTTATTGCCAATGGTGTGCTAGCCAAGAAGCCAGGAGTGGAAGAACATGGCTAACTTTGTTATTCAGGACTTTTGCTCTTACTTTCATTATTCACTTGAACAATGATATCCTTGCATTTCTTCTATCTTTTTTTTTTTTGGTAGAGTAAAGCAAGGAATTTATTAAAAGAGAAAGGGAAAAGAGTCCCAGAGAAAGGAGGGGGGGGGTCCCGGAAAACAGGTTGCCCTATAATCTCAAAAAAAATACTATCTCGGCAGATCTGGGTATAAGATCACATAATTAAAAGCAAGAAGAAAGCATTGAAAATTATATAATCATGAGTATATAGAAAAATACATGTACTTTTAAATGAAAGGCCTTCATTAATACATTTCTTCATATGGAAAATAAGAAAGCTTCAAATTCCACTGCATAATCCATCACTTCCAAAAGGTTTCAGTGGCAACTATGACAATATGAAAATGCATTTCTCAGATCTCCTATGGCAGACAGCATAACTGACCTGTGCTTGAACCCTGCTCCAGGCAGTAATTTAGCATGACAAGTACAAAAGATTTGCCCATTCTGTCAAGTAACTGGTTTGAAGATGTCCCATCATTATTTCCCTTTCTTATCACTGCACTACCAAGACTTTCCTTCCCTCCCAGCCTCTTTACTTTCTTCTCTCCCTTCTTCCTCTCTCTCTCTCTTTCTCTCTCTCTTTCCTTCTTTTTTTTACTTCATGAGATTCAGCTTGCATTCCAGCCTGGCAATTCTTTCACTTTATTACAGCTCCCTCTCCAATTTCCCTCACAGACATTTCCGCTAATAAATCTCTTAAACATCTAATTCTGCAGTAAATCTCTTGAAGGTCTGTATCTCAGAAAAATCAGGCTAACACACAAACTGTGCACTCCCAGAACAGTGTGAGAAAAATAAGTGATTTCAACTAGTCAGTCACTAGTTAGCTGCTAAAGGGACCTGAAAACAATGTGTTATGAGCTTAGGGGTCACTTAGCTTTGTTTCTTCTTCTAAGAGTGGAGTACATGTAGTGGGTAAAGAGGCTGCAAGCTTTGCCATAAAAAGAAAGTCTCGAGGACTTAGAGGGGTCCAGAATCAGGTTAGCTTTATTGCCAATGGTGTGCTAGCCAAGAAGCCAGGAGTGGAAGAACATGGCTAACTTTGTTATTCAGGACTTTTGCTCTTACTTTCATTATTCACTTGAACAATGATATCCTTGCATTTCTTCTATCTTTTTTTTTTTTGGTAGAGTAAAGCAAGGAATTTATTAAAAGAGAAAGGGAAAAGAGTCCCAGAGAAAGGAGGGGGGGGGTCCCGGAAAACAGGTTGCCCTATAATCTTTTGATTTTTGACTGATCTTCCTCCTTTAGAAATTTCCTTTCCTTTCTATGACACAGGAATAAAAGAAGAAAAGTATACACATAAAATTCCACTTCTTGCCATTCAAGAGCCTTCCTGAGAGCCTTGACTGTTAAGAGCTTTTCATGATTACTGATTTAAAGCCATGCTTGCATCTTAGTGACAGTAACGAAGGCCGCCTCATCTTCTAAGGTTTCTCTTAGTCTCTGGAGTATTATTTTCTGTTCTTGAGCACTATACTAAATGACAGAGAATTCAGATGACAAGATTATATATAAGTTATAGAAAAGGAAATTGAGATTTTAAGTTTTAACTTTTTCAAGATTATTCCTTGTTTTTTATTTTATTTTTTGAGAAAGAGATTTTTGCTATAGGGCACTTGTGCTTGCCAGAAAGACAGAGAGAGAGAGACGGAGAGACAGAAGGCGAGAAATCAGCCCCCCCACCCCCGGGGAGGATGGCCACACCATTATCCCTTCTCCTCTATTCTCTTGGGTTCTTGGGCATGCACGCACACACACCTGGCATGAGTTTAAGCCACTGGGTCTGGGACTCGAACCACAGTCGATTACATGGGAATCCAGAGACGCAGCCATTATGCTATCTGCTGGTCCCTCAAGAATGAATGAATAATATAATCTTTTATAGTACAGAGTATAAAATATACCTTCTGTGCCATTTCATTAAAAATATTAGTTAGGCCCCACATCCAGACAAAGGCACTGAGAGGTATGTGATGCTGGTGGCACTGACGAGGGTGGCGTCTCTGTGGAAAAGCAGCTTCCTCTCTCACCAGAGCAGTGGGAGGGGGCTGTGGACAGACTGTCCACAATCAGAATGATGTTTCCTGTAGTGATATTTTGCTATCATCTACATGTATAAACTTGAATCAGAAATGGAGTGGAAGATATATAGTGGAAAAATTTTGGAAGGTAGATTATACATGGCACCGTGCTTCTCACCACATTTCAATTGGTTTTTGACAAGGACACAAGACAGTCCAATGAGAGAAAACAAAATCTGTTCAGCAAAGAGTTCTGGAAGAACTGGGTATACACCTGCAGAAAAATGAAACTGGACCCCTATTTCTTACCATTAACAAAAATCAGCAACAAATGGAGCAAAGATCTAAACATAAAACTTCAAACTATAAAATTGCTGGTGGAAAGTGCAGAGGAAACTCTCAAAGATATTGGAGTAGGCAAAGATGTCTTAAATAAGACTCCTAAAGCACAGGCAATAATCCAAAAAATAGGTAAGTGGGATTATATCAGACTAAAGAAGCTTGCAGAGCAAAGGAAACAATAATTAGAGTGTAGAGACAACTCTAAGAATGGGAGAAAATATTTGCAAGCTATGCTTCAGATAAGGGACTGATAACCAGAATATATGAGAACTCAAGCAGTTTACACACACACACACACACACACACACACACACACAAACACACACACAACCCTATTAAAAAAAGGACAAATGAGTTCAACAAGTTTCCAAGGCAGACAGACAAATTACCAAAAAGTGTATGAAAAATGTTTAACATCTCTTATTATATAAGGGAAATGCAAATTTAAACCACGGTGAGATACCACTTAACCCCAATCAGAAGGGTTATGATTAAAAAGACAATGAGGAGCAAACAGGCGGCGGCAAGATGGAGGCACCTGAGGAGCAGGACCTAACCCAGGAGTAGACAGAGAAACTGCTGCAGTTTCAGGATCTGACTGGCATAGAATCTATGGATTAATGTTACCATACTTTGGAGCAGCATAACTGGAACTTAGAGGTTGCTGTACAGGACACATTGAATGAGCAAGAGGGTGTACCAAGGGTTTTCAACCCACCTCCTTCCTGCCCTTTGCAGGTTAATACAGCAGACCATAGAATCTACAGCTATGCTGTGTCAAGACCACAACCAAGACTCTGATGAGCTCACCTGAAGTTATTTCTCCAATAAACACTAGGATGCTCTTCTGGGCATGCTCTACAAACAGACCTGAAGGATATAGCATCTCACAGTCTTTATGAGAGGACACTTACCCATTCCTGGCCATGATTATGCTGAAGGATTGGAGGATGACTGCAGTGGTACAGCTAGAAGGCCTCATTCAACCTGACGACCTCATTAATTAACTGACATTTATCATGGATGCGAATCAGACTTACCTGGTGTCAGAATGTCTGGAAAGAGAAGAGAGAAACCAGATCCTGAGACAGCTGCAGGATGAGGCCTACCTGGCCTCTCTTAGAGTGGACCAGGAAAAAGAAAGGAAGAAACGAGAAGAGCAGGAGCAGAACCAGTGGAAAGAGGAAGAGGTGCAGCAGTAAAATCTGGCAGAAGAGAGGTGGTGGCAGAATTTACAGGTGGAAAAGGAAAGGAAATTGGAGTGTCTGCCTCCTGAATCTTCTCCTGATGATCCTGAAAGTGTCAAGATCATTTTCAAATTACCCAATGATTCTCGAGTAGAGAGACAATTCCACCTTTCACAGTCTCTAACAGTAATCCATGACTTCTTATTCTCCTCAAAAGAAAGCCCTGAAAAGTTTCAGATAGAAGCCAATTTTCCCAGGTGGGTGCTGTCCTGCGCCCCTTCAGAGGAGGGGCCCAATCCCTCCATGCGGCAGGAGGCCGGACTCAGTCACACAGAAGTTCTCTTTTGTTCAGGACCTAACAGATGAATGACACTTTTTCTTCCTCTCCCTTTCTACCCCAATCCCTAAAAGAAATGAAAAACAAAACAAAACAAAAACAAAAACACACACACAAAAAAAACACAAAAAATTGAGAGAGAAATTCATATTATTATTATTATACAAATTTTTAAAAAGACTGCTGCATCTTAAGGAAGGATCAGAAACCACGCTACCTGCAAGAGTCACAGACTGTGTATGCGCATGTGCGTGCTTGTGAGATTAGCAAAGAATGGAGCCCTCAGCAACCCCACCCTTTCCTTTGGCCTCTGCACATGCACCTTCCAATGAGGGAGACTCTTCACCTCCAGCCTAGCCATGTCCCAACTGGGGAAGAGGCCATCCCCACTAGTTCTCATTAATTCTTGCTTTTACAGAAAATTAAAGTGAAAAACCTTCCTCAACCAGTTACTCCTGCATCTCCCAAGGACTGGCTCTCCCAGCTCTGGAGAGGAGAGGGGAGAAGAAAGAACCGAGCAGAGATACTCCTTGAACTGCCCATGATCTACGAATAACTTTTTACTTTTATTGCTTTGTAATGACCAAAGGAAGGAGGCTGACATAATAGTCTTTTTTCCCCTTAACTTTATTTGACAAAAACAAAACAAAACAAAACAAAACAATTCTTAACCCCATGGGTTCCTTTGCCCATGGTAGTGTAATAAAGGTGCCCTAGGGTGGTTTGTGCTTAAAATAATAATAAATAAATAATGAACAGGATCAACAGATGGCATAATGGTTGTGTCACTGGACTCCCAAGTAGTCAACTGTGGTTCGAGTTTGGGACTCAGTGGATTAAAAACGATGCTGAGTGCATGTGCATGCATGCCCAAAATCCCGAGAGGAGAATGGAAGAGAAGGGATTGTGGTGTGGCCATCTCCCCTGGGTTATGACTTCTTGCTTTCTGTCTCTCTGGCTCTCTGGCAAGGGTAAGTGCCCTATAGCAAAAATATCTCTCTTAAAAAAAATGATAATGAACAAGGGCTGACCTGTGGTTAAAAAATACACTGTTGGTGGGAATGTAAATTAGCACAGCCACTGTGGAAAACAATATAGAGGTTCCTCAAAAACTACAAATAGTACTACTACGTGGCCCATAATACCACTCCTATGTATGCACTCAAAAGATAGGAAAATATTCTGTTGGAAAAACATTTGCACATCCATGTTTATTGCAGCATGATTCACAATTACTAACACGTGGGATTAATCCAAATGTCCCAGAATGGATGTCTGGATAGAAAAAAATGTGGCACATATAGACTATGGAATACAACTTAGCCATAAGAAACAAAGAAACTCTTTGATATGATACAAAGTGGGTAAGTATAGAAAACTTAGTGCTAAGAAAAGCAAGCCAAACATCTATGTCCCCACTGAATATATATCAAATGTCTGCATTGTATGGCAGAAACTGAGAGTGAAAGGTATAACAGCAGAGGGGGAAGTGTAGAAACCAGTGACTTTATAGGAGGAGGTGGGTAGTGAGTGGGGAAAGAAAGAGGTTGAGGAGGAAAAAAAATTGAATAGACACAAGAAGGGAAAATGATCTGTTGATAATGACGCATAAAGTAATATTTTTGACTTGATTAACATGCACCACATGTGTGCTGGGAAAAATCATGTTGCAAGCTATAAAGAGGTACAATGATTAAATATAAATGAAAAATAAAAATATAAAAAAGTTAAAGTAAAATTATGTACTAGGAAGAAGAGACTGAAATGCATAATAAAGTACTACAGGAAATAGAAAAAAAGTAATAGGTCTTAGTAAATAAATTTCGTGGCACTCTGATGGAAAAACCATCACTGAACAATGAATATTTCACTAGGAAAGAATATAAATTCATGACATAGAAATGAGTTTTCCATTCTTCTATATTTTAAAATTATTTCACAGTTACTTAAGGTTGAGTATACTAGAAATGTTTTAGACTTTGGATTTTTATCTCAGATTTTGAAATATTTTCATATACATAATGAAATATCGTGGGGAATAGGACTCGAGTGTAAACACAAAATTCATTTAATCTGGGTGTGCACAGAAAAGGTATATTACAGCAGAAGAAGGCTGGCAGACTTTGTTTTCCTTTGGAAATACTGAATAAACTGTGTTTTTCACACCTTTATTTTGACTAACTTGTCACATAAGGCCAGATGTGGAATTTTCTACTTGTGGTGTCATGTCGGCACTCAAAAAGTTTTAGATTTTGAAGGATTTCATATTTTTGGATTGGCAATGCCCAACCTGTATAATTGTGATTGAGTGAAGCAGGTAACAAAACAATTAAATAAAATTTGCATTTTTTAGGCATCAGCAATTGGAGTAATGACTATGTCGCTGGATTCCCATGTAGTCGACTGTGGTTCAAATCCCGAGCCCAGTGGCTTAAACTCATGCTGGGCACGTGTGTGTGCGTGCCCAAGATCCCGAGAGGAGAATGGAAAAGAAGGGATTGCGGCGTGGCCATCCCCCCAACCCCTGGGGGGTGATTTTCACTTTCTGTCTATCTCTGTCTTTTGGGCAAGTGCATGCACCCTATGGCCAAAACCTCGCAAAAAATTGTATTTTTATAGTTTAGGAAGAATTTTCACATTTACTAATATAATTTAAAAACCACAATAACCTGGTAAGATATAAAGGCCTTCTTTCTCATTCCTAGACGAAAAAAAAAAGTTATCAAGCTGACTAAATAATTTACTTATGCTCCGCTGCCAAAAAATGCAGAGATCAGCATCTTCCAGCTTATAAACACATAACTCTTTTGACTTTTAGAGGTTACCAGTAGGAGATTAAAATCAGCTCAAATTAAAATAGAAAAAGTTGATAATCTTACTTGTAAAACAATAAAAAAATACTTGGCTTACACACTTTGCCAGGAAATCTTGAAAGCAGATTGAGGCACTAGATGTTCAACATTCAGAATTCTTAGAAAATTTTTATTAGTAAGTTCTTACCAACATCAAACTTCTGCTATTCTCATGTTTATGTCTGCTCTGTGCCTCTACAATTATTACCATACTAGAATAGTCATCTTCCTTCAAATTTTCCCAATATCAACTCTTTCTTCTATATCCAAATTAAATTCCTTCTTTTCCATGCAGTCCTCTTGATCACTCTTGTCTACTTTGTCCTTTTTCAGATTTCTGAATTCTATCATCATTTATATATAATCACAATATTTTGCAACCAATTAAGTTGCCTTGTTATTTTACTCCTATTTAATATGTGTAATTTTCTTTTTCTTTTCTTCCTACTTAAACTATGAACTCCAAAATAATAATAATAATAATGGGACCAGCAGTTGGCGTAATGGCTATGTTGCTGGACTCCCATGTAGTTGACCGTGGTTCACGTCCCGGACCCGGTGGCTTAAAACTCACACAGGGCGCGTGTGCGTGCATGCCCAAGATCTTGAGAGGAGAATGGAGGAGAAGGGATAGCAGCGTGGCCATCCTCCCTGGGGGGTGATTTCTCGCTTTCTGTCTCTCTGTCTCTGTCTGTCTGTCTGGCGAGTGCACGCGCCCTATAGCAAAAACTTCTCCAAAAAAAAAAAAAAGAATAATAGTAATAATCAGGCCAGCAGGTACAATGGAGGTTAAGGCAGCTCGATCCCACATGGCCTATGGTGCTATTCAAGTCTTGGACCCAGTGGCTTGAAAATAACTGGTGCATGTGGGTATGCACCTAAGAGGAGAAAAGAGAAGAAGGTGTTGTGGTGTGGCCATTTCCCGTGGGGGGCGGAGGGTTATTTTGAACTTTCCCTCTCTTTCCTCTCTCTCTCTGAGTCTCTTTGGTGAGTGCATGCACCCTATAGCAGAAACCAAAATAATAATAACAATAACAACAATAAAGCCTTTTTATAGCTATATATTTTCCAGCCCTTATCATAGCATAAAACAACTACTTGATATTTAAGGACTAGTTAACTCATGTGCCTTGGATACAGTACAAGGGGGAGGGAACCTCAAACTCCCAGCTTTTCCCTAAGGAGTAAAGCATTTAGACCACATATGCCACACCCTGACTTTTATAGTTCTAACAGATGGGTAACTAAATAATTTAGCTCTGGGAGTAAAGATCTCTAATGAAAGAGTGCATGGACACGTCCCATGCCTTCTTCCCTTGGCTCATCCCAGTAATAAAACCAAATCTCCAGTCCTTCCCTAGGTGGTGTTTGTCCACACGTTGAGCTCCTCAACTTCTGTTCCCATTCAAGGGACTGACTTCTAAATCACTCAGTTCTGGGAGCTGATGGGGCTTGGCATTCATCTGTCCCTCAGGACCATAAAGAACAAAGAAACAGTTTCAAATGAGTGTAGGAGTACTACCAGAAGCTATTTCTCTTAACTAAGTGCAGAGCAAGTAGGCAAAAACACCCAGCTCCCAATTTTTCACTGGAAGGAGTTTGACTGCATACCCATTATCTCAACTTGTCCTTCTGCTGCTTGGGCTTTTACTTAGCCTGTGTCTGTAAACTAATAAAGCAGCAATTAGTAGTCCTCCGGGAAACTGAATAAGACTATGGGTACTTCCACCTGGCTAGCTTCAGAAAGAAGAACCAAGCTTCCAGCTATCCCACTTGTCTCAGAGCTGATGAAATCCAATGTTCGCTAGGAACTTGGGAGTGGCAAAAAAGCAAGGTAATAGGTGTAAAGAGTGTGTGGTCTGAAAAAGTTCAAATGTTTGTTCTAGATCCTCAGCCTGGCTTAGTATAGAGTAAGTGGGAGATAAACTTCAGCTTCAGATAATTCCTGGGAGAAAAAGGAACTGGTTCACACATCTAATACAGCATATTATCTAACTGCTTCTTGAGGGACAGACTTCTATCTTGTCTATATTGGTGCACAAACAAGACTTATATTTCCTTGATGATTAATGATGTTGAGCACCTTTCATATTCCTACTGGATAATTTTAGGTCTTCTTTGGGAATGAATCTATTCAAGTCCTTTGTCTAATTTTGAATTAAGTTAGATTCCTTTAGTTAGTTTTTACTATAGGGTGTGTGTACTTACCAGAGAGAAACACAGAGAGAAAGAGAGAAATCAACCCTCCAGGGGGTATTGCCACACTGTAATCCCTTGTCCACCATTCTCCTCTTGGGATTTGGGGCACTCATGCACATGTGCCTAGTGTATTTCTCAAGTTGTTGGGTTTGGAATTCAGACCATGCCATCAGCTATGGGATCCAGCTGTCTTAACCTTTATAGCAAGCTGGTTCAGTTATTTGATTTTTGCTGTTTGATTTTTGTTATTTAGTTTTATAAGTTCCTTATGTATTTTGAATATTAACCCTTTATTAGATATATGGTTTCCAAACATTTTATTTTATTCTGTAGGTAGCCTTTTAATTTTCTTGGCTGTTTCCTTTGCTGTTGAGTTCAGCTTTTGATTTATTGTGGTCTCATGTGTTTATTTTTTCTTTTGTTGTTTGAACTTTCCTTTTCTTTTTTTTTTTTGAGAGGTTTTTGCTACAGGGCGTGTGCGCTCGCCAGATAGACAGAGAGAGACATAGAGACAGAAAGCGATAAATCACCCCCCAGGGGGGATGGCCATGCCACAATCCCTTCTCCTCTGTTCTCCTCTCAGGATCTTGGACACGCATGCACACGCGCCCGGGGTGAGTCTAAGCTACCGGGTCCCGGACTCGAACTGTGGTTGACTACATGGGAGTCCAGCGACATAGCCATTACACTAACTGCTAGTCCCTTGTCTGAACTTTCAGTGTGATATCTTTATGCTCCTCTGATGAATAATTTTTAATGACCTGTTTTTTAGTTTACTTATCCTCTCATTTTGATAGTCTTCAGTTGAACTCCTCTATTGAATATTTTAGTTTATTGTATTCTTTAGCTCCGACTGCGGTTCGAGCCGATTGCGGTGTGGCCATCCCCCCTGGGGAGGTGATTTCTCGCTTTCTGTCTCTCTGTCTTTATGGCGAGCACATGTGCCCTATAGCAAAAACCTCTCAACATACACATGTGTGTATGCACAGACACACAAAGGTAACTATGTAAGGAGATGGATTTGTTAATCCTTGACTGTAATATATAAAAACATATCACCTTAAATAAGTAAAACAAAAATAAAACAACAATTAAGAAAACACCGTTTAATAAATTAGTTATGGAAAAAAAATTGGTTGATTTTAATAAAGGCCATTATTTATTTTTATATTTTCAGTTGGTTATTTTTCCCTCCTTTTTATGTTTTTAGAATTCAGACCAGAGAAAGGAAATATTTGAGCTACAAACCCTATTAAAAACAACTTTTGACATACAAGAAGTTTTAATTAAATGTTTATGAGTTAATAAAGGTTGAATGAAAGATATGGAAGATAAAAACCAGCACAAATAAAATAGTAACAGGTTCTTTAGTATGTGATCTCGAAGGGCAATTACTTTATATATCTTTAACACAAAGTTGTAATAAATCAGATTAAATTTTAGCAATTAATGATGTTAATCCTATCAGGGATGAGAGAAACCAGGAAAGTAGTAGGAAAATTCCATTTGCATTAATGCTTTAATGAGATTTTGGAGAATAACAAAGCTTTGATGTGTTTTGAACTATAATTTCTTATTTGGAACAATTGCTTCAGAATCACTTAGAAAAATATATCTATTATTGGGTCAAGGTCCCTAAAAATCCCTTTGGACCATTATTCCTAAAATAATAGAATGAGATTTTAAAAATAACTGGAAACAGTCAGTCCTCATGAATAGTTTAAAATAAAACAAACATATGAAAGTAAAAAGTTGTACTAGCAATTATACGAACCAGTTTAAGATACCTGATTATTCATTGTGTTATAAATAAACACAGTCGAGTTGTACATTTTGGGATAGAGTACAAGGATGACAATAAAAGAAAGAAGATTCTGCTCCTTCCTAAAAAGCATACTTTTCATAGGGTATAAGATAATAAGAATAGATTACAGCTTCTTAACACAAAATGATAACAATTTGACAATCTAAAATAATGTGAAGATGAAAACAAATTTCTGTAATGACTGAATGAAAAGGCAGCAAATGCTGAATAGGCAATGGTATGGTAGTATATCACTCTCTTCAGGCCCAGAACTTGCCTGATAATGAATGAGTTCAAAGATTTAGTCTCAGCCTTGGATAACCTGTAAGGCAGGTCAGGTCAAAATGCCTAAAGGCAAAGTTGATATTCATTTGCTGTCACAAATGCTAATGTGGTGGCCGCTGCTGTATGCTGCCCAGAACCTCTTCTTGCTCCAGAAGCTACAAGTGCTCCAGGCCAACAGTCTCCATTTCTGACTGTCCCCCTCACCCAGAGATGTTTGCTATAGGGTGTGTGTGCTTTCCTGAGAGACAGAGAGACAAAAAGTGAAAATCACACCCCCCTCCCCCCAGGGGGAATGACCATGCCACAACTTCTTCTCTTCCCTTCTTCTTCCAGGATTTTGGATACACACACACACTGATGTGAATTTCAAGCTGCCAGGTCCAGAACTAGAACCACGGTCAGTCACATGGGAGTCCAGGGCCTTAACCACTATACCATCTGCTGACCCCATTTCTGTCTCCTTGAAGGATTGCCTCAGAGGCAGATGACTGAGTCACTCAAGAGCAAGGGCTTTCCCACATTCAATGAGTGATGCAAGTCAGGGTAGAATAGCCTGGTTTTGTTAGTCCCATAAGAAACCATTATGAAGAGCTATGCCAGCTCCTGATTGCCTCATGGGACAACTGAGGCTGTCACTGGGCCTGCTCTGCAGCTACACTTCAGCCTCTACCCACTTCTGCTTCTTTTCACTCTCTCTCTCCTCCACAGGTATTCACAGGTATTGATCTGAAGGACACACCTTCTCTAGTCATGTTTTATCATGTTTATGATAAACATCCTGCATACTATTCTCCACTGAGAGTCTGTTTCCAGGAAAACCCACCTATGACACAGGTTTTTAACAAACTAGAAAGACTCCCATGCTGGTTGGTGAAAAGCTACCAATCCAAGACCCTGAGTGTTCTACTCTTCAAACTGCATCTCTGACCCCTTTCCAGGAACTTTCTGGACATTTCCAAGATCCTGCAATGTAAGCAGTAATGCCTAGCCTCACAGAGACATGCTCTAGGAATCAGTTCTGATGCTCAAGTCTAATTCCCTCCTACTGATCAGTCTCTATACAATACCTATTATTCAGTGGTTTAAATATGACCTCAGCCTATTGAAGCCAAGTAGGAAACAAAAATGGCTGAGGCAGGGCCAGTTTTGTGGGGCAGCTGTCTGCTCAAGTGATGTTGGCTCCAAACAGAAGAGTGAGGGTTTGGTTCCCTAGTCTACTTGTACATGCCAGGTGGGCATGTCCATGATCATGGATGACTGGGAAGGCTGGGGATGGGGAACTGATCATGGGGTGAGGCCCTATTGGAGGTGCTTGCCTTTTTCTCTCACTCTGACTTTCACTTTCATGAGATAAAATCTTAAAAGTTATTAAAAACAAATTCTGAAACAGCCTAGAAGGGGACTGTGGCAAAGTGGAAAATATCTGCCCCATCTGAAAGGGGTCAGTGATTACTTAGTTCTGTTTAAAGAAGGAAGGTCCAAATAATCAAAGAAAAGCTAGAAGTAAGAATGGTTTGTTATTTAATCCTTCACATTTTAAATGGTAACAACCAATTCGACTTCATGAAACTGCTGTGTGGGTCAAATAACACATGCCCATGAGTGGGATCTGGTCCACAGCATCACTTTATGACCTCGGCGATAAGATCTTTCTTGTCCACATGTCCCTAGGAAACCAATTCCAGTAGGATGTTTGGTATTTGGCTAGTTTTTCACATTTCTGCCTAATCTGATATCTGTGGAAATATGGAAAACCTATGATTTATGCACCAAGTCAGAAGACCAGGCTAGGGTCAGGAGTTTAACTTAAACCCCATCCAGTCACTTCTTCCAGTGAGGTATGTGACACTGACCAAGACTGCACCAAACTTATTGAAAAAAAAAAAAAGTAATATAATAGCTTTTTCCATTGCCCCTAGCAGTGGTCACATAAAAAATTGATATCTCAATTTTGTACTTTTTTTCTAACAAGAAAACTGAGTAACTCAAATCTCTGAAATGGTGCCAGATGTGATTTTAAAGGAAGTAGAGCTCCCCTGAGAGGCTCCTGCCTACAGAAGCTTTTCATGTTTCACATTTATATCTACATGCTCCATTGACGTATCCATTTCAAATTTTTAAAAGATATTCCCTTGGGAACCAGCAGTTAGCATAATGGCTATGTCGCTGGACTCCCACGTAGTCGACCGCAGTTCGTGTCCCGGACCCGGTGGCTTAAAACTCACGCCGGGCGCGTGTGCGTGCGTGCCCAAGATCCCGAGAGGAGAATGGAGGAGAAGGGATTGCGGCATGACCATCCCCCCTGGGGGGTGATTTCTCGCTTTCTGTCTCTATGTCTCTCTCTGTCTGTCTGGCGAGCGCACGCGCCCTACAGTGAAAATCTCTCCAAAAAAAAAAAAAAAAAAAGTTTACCAAGAACATTCACCACTTCCTATCCCACCTTATTCACTCTGAATTTTTTCCTCACTATTTTTATAACTATATTAACTTGTGCTTTACTTCACTTATTTTATGCATACTGTACATGATTTTCCCCTTCCTGAAGCTAGTGAGAGCACAGATTATCTTTTTTTAGTATTTTTTATTTCATTTTTTTTTATACATTTGATCACATATGTTGCTTAGCTTGTAAAGTGAATATTCCAGCATGAATGCATTTCTCACTAGTTCAGTTGGGAATACTGTACATGTTATCTGCAACGCCGCCCTTCAGGGAAAAACCCCCCAAAAAAAAAAAAAAAAAGATATTCCCAAGTAACTGGTACTTCTAAAAATAGTTATAAGATGCTTGGTTATATTTATTTTATTCAAATTCTGAATCTAACTTATGGAAACATATTTATTAAAGACAACAAAACAAAGGACATTCCAGAACTATAAGTAGTAGTAGAGTCGGGTGAATTCAAGACACAAACATGAAGCTCCAGGGGCTCAAAGTCATTTATGTACACCAACTTTCTTTATAGTTGAAGGGCACTGAACAGTTATTTCAATGATGAAAGTTAATTCTCTTGACTGAAAGGTATGATGTTTTTCTAATTTACCTTTTAGAAATGAATATAATAAATATAAAGACTATTGTTTAGCAGTGGTCATTTTTAAAGACTCATTTCAAGTATGCTTTCTTTTCTGCACTTTTTTGGATTCATTTCTGAACTATAATTATTTCATCCCTTTTAAGAACAGATCTTTAAGAACAGGTTAGGAACAAGTCCTGAAAGGCTGCAGTGTTGAAATAGGTGGCCTCAAGCAGTACTCAGCTGCCTGTGTATTGGGAAATTTCCCCCATGATCCCTAGGTAATGGAGTGGTATCTGAGGATGTTTTCCTAACTTGATCAAAATCACAAACCTCTGCTTATTATAAGATCTTTCTGTAATTGAATGGAGACACCTGAAACTCAGAATGCCATAAAATGCCCTCAACAACCTGGCATTGAATCTCTTTCTGTTGTCATTTCTAATTCTTCTCTGCCCCAACTAAGGTACCCAAGTAGTCAACTGGATGATACTTAATTACTTTATAATCATTCACAGTCCTACCCTTAATCCATCTTGCTTCCTTTCCCAGCAAAGTGCCTTCTCTCCCCTTCCCCCTCCCATCTCACTGCTGTCTGATCAGTCTTCTCTAGTCATCATTAAAGACCTAATTCAAGTGCTTTCCTTTCTGCACTTTTCATTGACCCATTCTGAGCTTTAATGTCATCTCCTTTATTTCTCCATATTGACTATCTTATACTTGAATTCTTCCAAGAAATTGTTACCCAGGTTGTCTAAAGTGACTTGGTGTTTTCCCCCACCCCACTGGAGAAGTTCACAGTGAAAAGGGCCCTAGTTCCCCATTTAGTACCAGGGGACAATGGTATTCATTTTGATGTCTGTGTTCGCAGTGCATCCCAGTCTCTTGGCAAACTGCATAGAGTTGCACCATTCAAGTACTTATAAATGAAACTGTCAGGTCCATGTATACTAGGACCTGAAGATAAGAATGTCATTAAGGACAACTCTTTTCTTTCAGGATAACAGTTTCCCTGACCACCTAAAGATACTTGAGAGCAATGCCTCAGGACCGAGTCAGTCTCTCCTTGATGCTGGCACTGGACCCACAACTACCAGTCTTTCTACCTTTCTTGCAAAAATATAGTACTTGTAGGTTGTTCATACCTAACAGTGTGCTAGAGTCAGCTCTTACCAGCTCATGGGTATTAAGTGTGAAATTTTAAAGAATTTGAAATTGAGCTAGTTATTAAACATAGCCTTAAGTTATATTGACTTTAAATTACATTAAAAGTGATAATTTTATGTTATATAGACTTTAAATTACATTAAAATGTGATAAATATTCAAAATCCACACTTCATAATCATTTTACTAAGTTTAATTTTTATCTATACTTGAAGTTATTTACATCTAGTATATCTATATGGTGAAAATACTATATTTTTCTGTGCTTCTCTTCCCAGCTTCCACCTTTACTCACATTGAAACTTGAAATTGGTCATGGTGGGAATATTTATACCATGGAAAGTAGAAAATGCTACCTGTTAGTGCCACTTCCTTCTCCCTGACACAGAGCAGTTGTTAAGCATTTACTAACACACTGCCACAAATAGTCCTTGTCAATCAGCCTTGGGAGAATCCAATCTGCACCCTGCGTAATGACCCAGTTATTCTTAACCAGCCTCCATTGTGTCCTACAATGATGTCACTGACCAGCTCCACAAGTTTTAGAGGAAATGGAATACACTACTAGCAGAATAGGATCTGATGTTTAGAGGACATCCTTTCAATTAGGCTGGTGAGCCCAGGACTGATGTCCCTACAAGTTGGCATGGAAGAAAGTAGCTGGCTTCCTGCTAAGTGCCATAGAAGAGCTCTACCCCAATGCCAACGGTAAATCAATTCTATTCAACCTGAATTCTTGGACCCCATTCACTTGATCATGCCAGGAGAGGAACTAATGCTACCTGCAACCACAAATGCTAACTGACAGGATTAGGCTGGAGCCAAAGTTTCAACACATTATATTTCCATTTGTAACTTGGTCCACAATCACACCAGAGAGAGGTCCAATGCTTCTCTAATAAGGCAACTTAAAATCTCCATGGTCCAAGGGCCCTGGTTCTGTATATTCACGTGATACCCCAGAATGGGAAAAGGCAAAGTTGTTGCACCTGTAGTTCTGCCCCAACTTCAATGGATTTTTCCCAATGAAAGACTCTGTTATAGTCATCCTACTGTGAATGCTGCTTGGCTATGTCTTTGTGTATAAAACACTCTCAAAGCAATGATGTATATTTAATTTTCTTCTTTTATTTGCCTGTCTGTCTCTTTTCATTTCCTTTGGAGACAAAGACATATTTCATTAATTCAGAGCATTATGAAGCACTTAACTATGTGCTATATACTATGGTAGACTATGCACATAATAAATAAAGCACATTTGGTGAATAGCCTGTAAGTAGTTTTCACAGGGAATTAATTTTAACTTGAACCAGCAAAATAAAAAATGACAATTTACCAATCGTTTTCATGTTTTCACCTGCTTAGGTTGATAAGCCTATTTCTACATGCTACTAGAACTTTCTCCTAATTGGCCTCTTAGACTTAAAATTCTCTCTCCTCTAATTTACTTAGAAACTGAAGTGAGAATCTTTTCTTGCTAGGACCCTGCTATCCCACTTTTCTAGATCTCCAATCCTTAGCTGCCTTTTTAATCAAACAAAAACACAGTAAGGCAATCAGCTTCAGTGCCACAGTCAGAGAGATCTCCTTACTGGGCTCAAGACATCACTCACTAGTCCACAGCTGTGTCTTTGTTAGAGCCAGTCTCTCACTAAAGCACTCTGAGTCTCTATCAACCCACTTCCTTTCCATCCTAATCTCCACTTAAGATTCATTTCATTAATGAAACCTTATACAGCTATCCTACTTGGTCTGCACCACTCTAGGTACTCCAGAAATCCCTCTCAACTGGATCATATGTCTTTCTCACTTATTTATTCATTCATTCCCACTGGACATTAAATACACCACATATTAAGAAAAACACATAATAAAACATATTACAAAAATAGATCAGAGCAAAGGAAAAATAACATTTAAGGAATGAGACATCAGGAAAATTTCATATAGAAATAATGCCATTGGGCCTTGAACAATAAATAAAGGTTAAGTTGGATTTTCAGCTCTTGTCTTCCTGGTGGCCAAAGCAGACCAGAAAGCACAGGTATAAGATCTACAGTGGCCATAAGATAAAAAAGCATGCCAGATTCAGAGGGGAAGCAGACTTTTACTGTCACATTAGGCATTCCTCCCACAGATTGCTATACTATTTCACCCATGGATCATTATAAAAGGGAACGGTGAGATTATGGTAAAAACATTTCATAGGGCTGCTTCTTATACAATGCATTTCAGCGGAAGTGTCATTCTCAATGGTAGGTAGTAAGAAACCAGGCAAAACCAAGTGGCTAATGAACACATTCAGCTTCTACCTAAAAAATCTTACTATATTTTAATATTATTGCAGGAAGCATTGGTGAGCCAGAATTTAGCATCATCTATTAGCATTTACACTGGGTCGTAGGTTGTAAGATTTTAAACACTAGCGAGTGTCATGTGTATGTTTTATACTAATTGTTCACAAAGTCAAAACTATTACTATAATAATATTAACTACTATTTATTTCATTCACTCTTGTTCTTTCAGGCATGTACTATGGAGTTTTCCAAATGTGACATGGGATGTGTTGTTTTAAAAAATTCTCCATTGTAATTTCTAATATAGTAAATATCAATAACTAACACATAAACAAGAGCTCTTTGCTGTCTTTAATAATTTTAAGAATAAAAAGGGGCCATTTGACAAGAAAAAAAAAGTCTGGAAACTGCTGTTCTGCATAAGTTATCGAGAAAAGTTACAGGTCTGTGTTCTAGGGTCTATAACTACTAATGTGACTGTTCTAAAGCGAGTCCACAGCTGGCACTGCTACATTGGTGGTTAATAAAAAAATAAGTCAATTTTCAACATGGTATCGATAATGACATGATTTTAATAGTACATCCAATGTAGTCTTCACATTTTAAGGAAGACAAAAGAAAAACACATAAGAAAGGAGCTAAAAAAAGTGATAGGAAGATATGGGGTTAGTTGAGACCAAACTGTTTTCCAAACCATTGCTCCAATATGTGTGGGAGAGAGAGTTGACCATGGAGAATGGAGTTATTTGGATCCAAGAACCTATGTCATCTCCAAGTATTGTCTAATACATCTGTCCAATACCTCAGTTAAATAAATGCACAATGAGGAGATGTGAGGACTGCAGAACTCTTCCAATGTGACACTAAAAGAGCTCACGTTTAAACAATAGGAGAACTTCTGGTCTAAAACTTGAGAAGACCAAATTGATAGAATACTTATAAATGGAAGATATTTTCATGGACAAAATGCTGATAAACTGTTGACAAAATTAATGTAGAGTCACTTAAGTAAGGTATATGGGCGAATCCTCTCAGGGCAAGGGTTTCCAAATAGAAACAGGTAGTCTTGGGGACTGCAAGGGATTTCTTTTAGCAGTCTAAGGATGGCTCAGGTGTTGATCACGTGGAAGGTAAATTGGACTAGATAAATGGCCTCTTGTTCTGTCTGTTTATTGTCCTGTTCTGTTTTCATCATTCAACTTAAATTGCTTCAGAAAGCAGTAGCTGAATTCCCAAATAGGAAGATCTGTAACTATTTCAGAACAATAGAAATAGTTACTAGAATTTTTAGAATAATTATTAGCTTTCTCAATTCTAAGAAGGAAGTGGGGTTTGGATCAAGTATCTGAAATCACCATCTATTTCTGGCTAAGGGAATGCCCTCATGAGTGGAAAATGTGTCAGGTTGCTTGGGGCCTCACTCTGTCTAGTTCCAGGCTTTATACTTTAGTGCCCTGACTTCAAAAATACTCTCAGCTGAGCTGCTTTTTGTCTGGCCCTTTAAGCACAGGTGGGCGTCTTTATAAGGTAGTTCTATCACCATAAGGGCTAAGATCCAGTTAAGGAAGGAATTAATAGCATTATTAATAATGCCTCCCCTGAATGACTGCTCAGCATAGGACCTTGAATATATAAATGTTCACCAAGTAAGCTGAATGTGCTTACTTGTTTACACAAAAATAATGACTTTGACATCAATATGTATGGATATATATATATATATATATACACACACACATATTAGAATAAAAATACAGATAGATTGATATATATAAACACATACATGTATACAAACATACATATTGATATAAGGGGTGTGTATATATATATATTTGTATAAATGTATATATCAATATGTATATACACGTGTACATATATACACATATATTGATATATACATATATATACACACACATCCATACATATTGATATAAATAGGTATGTGCATATATATATATGTGTGTGTGTGTGTTATTTGCTCATTGTGTGATTTACTCATTAAATAAGTGTTTACACCTTGCCTATACAAAAGTGGAAAATTATCTGTTAATGATAATATGTATGGTAATATCTTTGAACCAATATACAGAGTGTTCATGATGGGAAAATTCATTTGGTTGGTATGCTGTAATGATACACACTGAATAAAAAAATAAAGAAAGAAAAAAAACTTGCCTACTTCACATAAAGCACTTTGATGGATGTTATGTAGACTTATGAGATGTGTTTCCTGACAAGGCGATTTGCATCCAAGAAAATGGTAAATGGAATCACAGTCAAAAATATAAGTCCAATATTGACTACTATAAATAAATTTATATATACATGTGTGTGTATGTATATATAATATATATATATATATATATATATACATATATATATGTATATTTACCATGAGCAAGGTTGAGAGACTCAAAATCTCAATGTAACAATCTACCTCCAGCTGCTTCCAGTCCCAGAGCATGGACCCATGCATGTCCATCACACTTGGGAGGTCTCCAGAAGCAAATCTGGGACCCTCCCATATGGGTCAGACTCTCAGTGCATTGTGTTTTATTGCCGTTCCATACAATACCTATTATTTGGTAACAACAAGTACTCCTTACATAATTAACTGCCAATTTCATAAGAATGATGTCCCCTTCACTTATTGTTTCAAAATTACAAATTTATAATAGAACTTTGAAAGTAAAGGCCAGGTTTTCCACTTGAATGTTCATTTCTCATTATTGTTGGTTCTAAAGGGACAACTACTATCCTTTTCTGATTAACAGACTAAACAATCTCTGTCTTTCAATTCATTTACCTGACTTTATCTTATTTTTATTTTTTATATTATTTGATTAATAGATGTTTCCAAAATCTGTAGGTAAGGATTTTAAGGGATATCTTCAGTTCAACTGGTGACTCAGTTGGTTTTACAACCTGAAATAAAATGAGAGCCAATATAATGCTTCTTCTAAAATTTTCACTGATTTCAATGGATTCTGGAAAAAGTGGGAGGATCAGTGTTCTCTGAAGGCATAATTCTACAACTTTAAGCTTTATTCTACAACTTAAAAAAAAATCATGGGGAATTAGAAGATCATCTATAAGGAATGAAAAGAGGGGCTCAGGCATGAGTTCCTCTGCTCCTGAAAATATGCATACTAGCAGTTCAGGAGAACAGAACACTTTATCATTACAGATTTATTCATTTGCCTGAATTAGGTCCTCTGTATTAAAATGCACATACTCTAAGAGAGATAGTTACTGCATTCAGAATTCTCATTTAGTCACACCTCAGCATCAATTAGTTTATCTGATTCTTTCCATGAGCCATTGGTGTAAGACAAAACTAAGGTTTTGAGGTGGAAGGGAAAGGTCAGGGTCTGGAGCTCTTTTGAGAAGGTCAGGCCTGGTAAGGGAGCTGCAGAGAGATGCCCTGCAGTGAGGTCAGCAGGAGACTGCTGAGTTGAACGGGCATACACATGGTGACAGGGAAGGAGAAACCTCAAAGAGAAAGCTGTGAAAGCCTTTACATACTAAAACAACCTACCTGATTGCAATTTCTCCCTAGATAGCGCATTTAAGGCACAGTGAAAGAGTCCTTGATGTGATTTCCCCAGCCCTGGGGGAAAGTGGGAAACACTAGCTTCCAAACTCTCCCGTCTATTCCTTCCAGTTGCAGGTATGAGAACATCTGATTGTTAATAAAAGTAGAACAGTTTAAGAATAAAAGGTTCTGCCCTCCTGTTCCAAAAGAGGAAATCAGTCTGGGGAATGACAGAACAAGGTAGAGCCAGTTCATGCAGGGTCAAAAGTTCTCTTATGAACATAGCTCCTGCCACCCCCTTGACTGAATGCGGAAAGTGTCTGCCTCATTTCTTGGTGTTCTCGATGCTGTCAGCAGCCTGTATAGCTCCTACAATATAGCTCCTTGACAATGTTACAACTGTTTCCTTGCCTGCCAAAGCTGCTTCAACTTACAGGGTTCCCTGCATTCTTTTCCATCGGAACTGGACACTAAAACTAACGGTAGACGATTCCACTCAAGTGTTTTTCATTTTGATGGCAGAAATGTACATTTGCCTAATACGGAATGCTTCTACACAGAGCTCCCTTTCAGAGACTGGGATGTGGGTGGCCAACAGGGAGTTCTCTTCTGCTCGGATTTTACTGTGCTGAATTGAAAAGCAAGTTGCTAGGCTTACATCAGGGAAATCAGCCTTGGTCCCTGCAACACACACACAGCTGTATAAAGAAATCCAAAAGGGAAGGCAAGAAGTCACTTCGCTCCTGTGTACTTTGTGACCAGCCTTGCTCATACTACGTGTCTGAGCCTGCATATTTATCAGACGTCACCTGTTAAAATGTCAGTAAGCACATTTTTCTTGTTGTAAGTAACAAAACCTCCTAATATCAATCTTTTTCAGATTGGTCTATTGTCACATTTCTCACAGTAGAATTTAAGGACCAAAATCCACAGATAATTGGTTGTAACAGAACATATTTTTTTTAACATCTATAGTTGGTTTGCAATTTGAATGTGAGGCAAAACCTGATGATCCTGGTTGCTTACATACGACAGTAGCTCTTCAATATTGAATGATGTTTTTTGTTCTCTACTGTGCTGCCAACGCAGCAGTGCTTCCCTTACTGAAAGCCAGTAACAAGTGACAATTGGAAGAAAACTAAAACACAACATGTCTGGGGGTTGAGTAGAAAACAATAGTTTTAAAACTTTTCCTCACAGAGCACAGAGGGACCAGCAGACAGTGTAATGGCTATGTCGCTGGACTCCCACATAGTTGACAGCAGTTTGAGTCCAAGACCTGGTGGCTTAAGACTCATGACAGGCACGTGTGCATGTGTGCCCAAGATCCTAAGAGGAGAATGGAGGAGGAGGGATTACAGTGAGACCATCCCCCCTGGGGGGGGGGTGATTTCTCACTTTCTGTCTCTGTCTTTCTCTGTCTCTCCAGCAAGTGCATTGCTCCATAGCACAAATTTCTCTATAAAAACAAAAACAAAACCAAAAAACAAACTTTTCTCCACAGAAACACTTCTTTCTCTCTGACTTTAATCTTAAGTCTCTTATTATACATAGAATTTTCTGGAATCATTTTTATTATTTTGAAATATTATGTTTGAAAGTATAATAGAAGTTGCCTGTAGCTTACTACTTTGACACAGGCTTGAACAGGAAAATATGGGCTGGCCCATAATTGAGAGTGCAGAGAAATTGTTTCTCATTTATTCTACTTTCTCATTTTTATGTCTTCTTTCATTTTCTTTTCTTTCCCTTTTTTTTTTGGAGAGGTGTTTGCTATAGGGCTCATGCCAGAAAGACAGAGAGAGACAGAAAGCGAGACTAACCACGGTTCAAGTTCCGGACCTGGCAGCTTGAAAATCATGCCAGGTGTGTGTGCGTGCATATCCAAAATCCCAAGAGAAAAATGGAGAAGTAGGGATTGAAGTGTGGCCATTCCCCCTGGGGGTGGGGGTGATTTCTCATTTTCCCTCCCACTGTCTCTCTCTGGCAAGTGCACATGTTCTATGGCAAAAACCTAAAAAAAAAAAAAGAATAAAAAAAAGGGACTAGCAGTTAGTGTAATGGCTATGTCGCTGGACTCCCATGTAGTTGACAGCAGTTCGTGTCCTGGACCCGGTGGCTTAAACTCATGCCGGGTGCGTGTGTGTGCGTGCCCAAGATCCCGAGAGGAGAAAGGAGGAGAAGGGACTGCGACGTGGCCATCCCCCCTGGGGGGTGATTTCTCACTTTCTTTCTCTCTGTCTCTCTCTCTCTGTCTGTCTGGCGAGCACACATGCCCTATAGCAAAAACCTCTCCAACAAAACAAAAATTAAAAAACAAAAGCATTAGTAGGTTCTTTCTGTGTACCTAGAAAGGAAACAATGGGTCACATGAAGCCGACATAGCTTGACTAAGAACAAATCATTATAGGAAATTCATTTCCTTTCTGTTCTTGAAAGGATTATTGGTTTGTTTTAGAGGAGTGTTGTTCATTTATTGTCTCTCAATTTAAGTGAAGCAGGTGATGTAGCCTCTCATATATTATAAGTTAAATATATAATTGTGGCCTGAATAATTATAAAGATAAAGGAGTTCATTGATGGTTAAGCAAATCTCAAAAGTTAATTATGGAATCTTAAACAACCTGGATAACTATCTTCAAAGGAAGGCTAGAAAGCCTTGAATTTAGTTTTGACGGAAGAAAAAAAAAGAGAGAGAGAGAAAAAGAGGAGATATGCTTTGGATTTATCAGATTTAAGCAAGCTAGGAATCCTGTCATCAGAAAAAAATGGAAAGGGCACAATTTCTAGGCTAAAAGATCTCATGAGGTTCGATCAATGAACTAAAATGAACAGAATGCAATTTAATTTAGAAAAAATGCAAATTCTTGAGTTTGAATTCAAATTCCTACTGACAAAAGGTCAAAGTACTTTTCATCACAATCCGCCACTGCCCAGTCTACAGCTGACAAATGACATCATCAAAGGTTTCCCATACCTGTAGAAGCCACGTCAATATGATCTGACTCAAGGCGTAATTTTGAAAATAAGATTCAAAGAAAAAAGCAAATTCTAGCAAATTTTTCTTTTCTTTTCCCTTTTTTTTTTAGATTTTCAGGAGAGAAACAGAGCGAGGAACCACCCCCTGGGGGGATGCCCATGCCATTATCTCTTTTCTCCCACTCTCTTCTAGGGATTTGGGCACATAGGTATGCCTGGCATGATTTTCAAGGTCTTGTGTCTGGAGCTAGAATTCCAGATGACCGTGTGAAATTCCAGGTCCTTAACCACCATGCCACCTGCTGGCCCCAACAATTTAAAAAAATACATAATTTAACATTAAAAATCTTTTTTTTTTAAGAGAGATTTTTGCTATAGGGCATGTGTACTCACTGGAGAGACAGAGAGACAGAAAGTAAGAAATCACACCCCAGGGGGGATGACCACACCACAATCCCTTCTTTTCCATTCTCCTCTTAGGATTTTGGGCATGAATGTACACATGCCTGGTGTTTTAAGCTACCAGGTCCAGAACTCAAACCATGGTAGGCCATGTGGGAGTCCAGTAATGTAACCACTCCTCCATCTGCTGGTCCCTAACATTAAAAATCTTTTATTTATTTATTTTTTGGGGGAGAGGTTTTTGCTATAGGGCGTGTGCACTCACCAAACAGACTGAGAGAGAGAGAAAGTGAGAAGTCATCCCCAAGGGGGCATGGCCACGCTGCAATCCCTTCTCCTCTATTCTCCACTCGGGATCTTGGGCACGCATGCAAACGTGCCCGTCGTGAATTTTAAGCCGCTGGGTCCGGGACTCGAACTGCGGTCGACTACATGGGAGTCCAGCGACATAGCCATTACGCTAACTGCTGGTCTCCCTAACATTAAAAATCTTAATCTCTCTGACACAGTCCTTTTTGGCAAAGGCAGACAGAGATAAGCCAAATTAGTTCTCTCATCAAAGGCTTGGCCATTAGCCAATCGGTTATACTGAGAAACTCCAACTCGTAGGAAAAGGCAGACACGTGACTACAAGAATGGTGGGGCAAGCAGGAAGAAATGGCAATGGTGGACAGGAAACAGGGGTCTGGATCAGAAAAAGACAAGGGGTTCCAAGTCTCTAAGTATCTTGTCTTTTTAATTTAGTTTGTAGTTTCCCTATGCTAAGGAAAAGGTTTGTGAGAAGGTAAGTCTGTTTCTAAAAAAAAAGGAAAAATCCCTCAAAGTTTGTATTCATATCTGAAGGAAAAGGGAGCAAAGCCTTTGTCACTTCATTGGAAGCTCAGGCAGTTTAGACCAGGATAGGGGCGGAGTTTAGACCAATGATAAGATCATGGCTTCCAGCCTCTGGGTGGCTTTCCCTGACCCTCTGGTCTTGGAAGTTCTGGGTCAGAGTCCATCCTGTCTGGCTTTGAGAAGGAAAACAAAAAACAAAAAACAAACAAACAAAAAAACAGAAAGAAGTAAAGAAGAAGAAAATTCCCCCGGGTACAGAGTGACTTTTCTCCTTATTCCTTCTGTATGTAGCCAAACCATCTCCCTGTGATGAGTACTTTGGAGAATAAAATCATTTCAATAAAATCTCTAAATATTCCAGTTTCTGCAGCATCCTAGCCTTAGATTGTCCTCAAAAAAGCACCACATCTTCTTGGGGTTTGTTTCTTGCCTTCATTATTTTTATTTCTTGTTTTTGTTAACATGTTTGTTCCTAAACATAGACACATATTTTATTGATTTACTCCATATAAAAAAGATCCAGTTTAAAAATGCTTACTACCAAACTAACATATATCTTGATAAGAAAAACAGGTGTGAATGGAATTAGTTTTACTCAAGGAGCCCATTTTTTTGGTGTGTGTCACTTCGGGGGTCAGTATTAGAAAGAGTGAAACTAGCCTTAAGTATCAGACAACTCCCAACAACTCAATATTCTGACTCTCTATCCCCTTCCTATGCTATTTATATACAATTCTTTAACAAATGTATCTGCTATTCCCAGTGCCACGTGTTTGGGCTTTTTTTAGTCATACATTCTGCACCTTCATTCAGCTTTGGCTCTAGGCCCAGCTCTCTGGCTCACATGTACTTCGTGGCCTGGAGAGAAGGGCCCTTTGAGGTCAGTGGGGCCTTGGTGAGGAGGAGTGAAGAACAGGATCTGGAAAGACACCCTAAGGCATAGAAGGGCAAAAGATAACTCGCTTTTGGAGGTTTTTTTTTTTTTTTTTTTTTTTTTTTTTTTTTTTTTTTTGCCAGAGGGTGCGCATGCTCACCAGAGAGAACTAGGGAGAGGGACAGAGAAATGAAGAGAAAGAAAAAGTACCCCCAAAATAGGTGTGACCATACTGAATCCCTCCTCCATTATTCCATCCTGTTGAGATTTGGGGCAAAAATGTACACAAACCCAACATGTTGTTCAAGCTGCTGGGGCGGGGGTTGGCCACGTGGGATATGCTTCCCTTAACTGCTAGAATACAGGCAGGCTCTCTGCTTTTAGATTCTAACTTCTGTTATGCTTTCATGCACTGTCACCTGTGCATAATGCATCAGCTAAGACCAAAGACTGATGAAGACAAGTGGGCTTTGCAGAGTAAACTTCTCTCCTAAAAGCATGCATGACATCCCTTAATGTTCATCCTCTAGATCTCTGGGTCCAGCTGTCCTACCTTATCACTGAACCAATTTCCATCTTCCAGAAGAACTAACCATTCAGAGACCAGTACATCAAAAAGTTAAAATCTGCTTCTGAAGAATTATTTTGTTGTTGTTGTTGTTGTTTTTTGTTTTCTATTTTTATTTATTTATTTATTTATTTATTTATTTATTTTGCCACAAAACTAACTACTATTGGCTATAGTTACTTGAGGTGAAAAGTGTTTTGGCACCTAAGGCTAGAAAGGTCCTTGAAGAATGTTTTGGATTACTTGCTCATTTGAGGGACAAATATGATATAATACAGGTTTTGAAGGCTCATAGAATTGTCTATACTGGGTCAAGGTAATAAAGTTTAAAAATGACAGAATAACAGAGAACTGGAATTCAGATTCTTAGTATTATTCTTTTCATACTGTACAAGTCATACGGAGGCTAAAGGGTGGGTCTGGGACTCAAAGCAAATTCTCTTAGCTACATAGTGCTATTTTTGTGTGTGTGCACATGTAATATAGTTACCAAATCAAATAGGTAATATGAGAGTGTTTCAATAACAGCCATGATATATAATGTAAGAAATAAAAAATCAACCAAATAAATCTCATATTGTTTGTGCTCCTTAAAGAAAAATATATTAATAAGATATCACTTATTAATATAATAACAGTGAAGGATAAAATAAAAACATTAAAAGCTACCACACAAAAAGGGTAAACTTAGTAATCAGACAGGCTCCTGTAGCAAATGGAAATATGCACACATTTCACATCAGACTATGGATTCTGCTCTTCTGATTAGCTTGGATAACTGTTTAGTTTCCCCAAAGTTTGCAGAGGTATTTGGCATCTACTCTATGAAACAGAGTCTTAATTTTGCAAGTTGTGTGGTTTTTGTTGTCTTCATTTCCTCTACCAGATTTCACCCCACCAAGTTCCTCTGCTAAGCAATTGTGGATTTAAGAGTATTGAAATAAGGACCTGGGAATTGTGCAAAATCACACTGATGATTACACATTTGTTAAAAGAAAAGCTGTATGGAAGGGGTTCAGGCAGTGGTGCAACAGTAAAACTCAATGTTCTGTAAAGCAGATGCACACGGAAAGGTTGCTGTTTCACATCTGAAGATCTCCCTGACTACACAAGGCATGTGTGTGCCCATGATACAGGGTTGGCTGAGGCGAGGGGGTATATTTTTGAGTCAAGCTCTGTTGAAGGTACCCTGTCCCCCGGGTCTCATTCATGGAATAAATAAATAAACCTTAAAAATTATTTAAAAAAGAAACAGCTGAATGATTTTACTATGAATATAATACCATGCAACTTAGTATTTCTATATACCATGGAAATTATAATATTATTATTTTTATGACTAAGTAGAAGACTAAGCATGAAATTATAGTAGAATTATTGTTACAACTAAGTAGAAGACCAGCAATCAGTAAACACTGAATAAGCACATGAGGGACCTGAGTTCTAGTTCTAATTTTCCACTTGCTGTGTGACATACTATACTCTTCTTTAACTCTTAACTCCAGGGACTCCTGGGGGGAAAAAGAGGGTGTTCGAGGAATACAAGGAAAGCACATGGATTAAGTACCCTTTACACTTTTGTTGTCTTTTTTTTTTTTTTTTTTTTTTACATAGGGCATGTGAGCCCAGTGGAAAGAGAAAAAGAGAGACAGAGAGAGAGAGGAAAAAGGAGAAATCACCCCCCAGGAGGGATGGCTACACCATAATCCCTTCTCCTCCATTCTCCTCTTAGGATTTTGGGCACACATGCACATGTACCAGCATGTTTTTCAAGCTGTGGGATCCAGAACTCAACCTGTGCAGTAGGCCATATGGGATCCAGAGCCTTAACCTCCATGCTACCTGCTGGCCCACACCTCACACTTATTATTTATTTATTTTTGAGAGGTTTTTGCTATAGGGCATGTGTACTCGCCAGAAAGACAGAGAGAGACAGAGAGATAGAAAACAAGAAATCACCCCCCACGGGGGATGGCCATGCCGCAATCTCTTCTCCTCCATTCTCCTCTCAGGATCTTGGGCACATACGCACACGTGCCCGGTGTGAGTTTAAGTCACTGGGTCTGGGACTCAAACTGCGGTCGACTACATGGGAGTTCAGCGACATAGCCATTATGCTAACTGCTGGTCCCCCAGCCCTTCACACTTTTAATCCTCAGTTCATGTGACTCTCTCTCACCAGGTAACTTGAAGCTTCTAAACTTTAAGAATGAAAAATATACCTTTATTTTTTTATAAAATTCGGAAAATCCAAAGTTTGAGAGAGGTAGGAAAGAACAACCTCCTTTTGCAAGAGGTGGAATTTGGGTAAATGACAGAAAGAAAAGAAGACTAATAAGTAAAAATATCCCAAAGTTTACCTTTTCCAGGTAGATTACTGAACTCATAAAAAGCCCATGAATAGATGGCTGTCTTTATAAAGCTCTCCTCTAAATGTAACTTGTGCGTAAACAGTGTCTAAACAGCTTGAGGCTATGCGAATGATTCCAGGTATAGCTGTGGTCTGTGGCCATCTCTGCCGGGACCTGCGCTGACCTGTCAGCTAGCCAGCACAGATTAGACACTACTCTATGATCCCAGGTTTTTGTTTCTTGTCAGCACCTCCACTAGAGGGCGGCAGGTGGAAAGAAGAGTACGTTACTGTATGTAGAATAAAGATGATGCCTGGCAATAGCAGTTGTCAAGATCGAGTGTGAAGTAATGTGGTGTCAGGGATAGGTTGCTTGAGTGAAAAATACACCAACTTGAGTAATTAGTGGGTTTCTACTGGTAAGTGAAGCCAAGGATGAGAGAGAGAAGGACTTTAACATCAGTAGGAAGTTGGAGCCAGGTTTTCCAAACCAGGTAATCTTCAGATCCTTGTTTGGAGTCTTCCTCAAACAACCAAACATACCAAATACACAACAAATCTAGGGCATCACTGTGATCTTCTGCATCAGAATCTCCATGTACGGAGCTTGGAAATCTGCATTTTCAGAAAACTTCCAGTTTATTCTAAGGAATTGCCACAGTTGGTTTCATCCATGCATGAATTCTGAGGGCCTTTCAACTCTCAGAAGACTAACTTTACTAACATACATAAAACAACCTTTAAAATACTGCCAAATTTGTCTATTTTTCTAGTAATTTCTATTTATAGAGAGATTAGGCAGAGGTAACTGAAATTGCTAGTGCAGATTACAATGTAGTTCTCAGAGTGTTATGATAAACATGATCACTCTTAACCTTTTAATCCTCACAACATGTTTGTAGGTTAGAAGACTTTGAAACTTCATTGACATTTGGAAATCCTCATTCCAGCGAGGATGCTTTATAGCCATGAGTCTAGAAACCATACCTTTTGACCGCAGCTATACCTCTTCATCACAATTTGTAGTGCCTTTTCAAGTAGCTTACTGTAGACTTCTAAACAATCCTTTAATCAAATAATTTAGTGGTACTCTAAGAGTGATGACTAACTCAAAGTTATGTGCAGAACAGAAATGGAGACAGGTTTAAAAAGAGAGAGCTATGGTGGAAAGATCAATAGATCCACCCTAATCTTGCTTTCCACTGCTTCAGGAAGCGGGAGAAAAATACTCAGTGGTAATTTGTGGGTAAGAAAGATGAATGAGGTTGGATGAGTCACGTGCCACACTTCTGCTGCATGAGAGTAGAGTGATTTCATAAGGGCCTTGTCTCAACCCAATTCATACACTGAAAGTTTTCTGTTAGGGGGTGACCACTCTTCAGTGAAGAAAGAAGCAGACATTTCCTATTTGCACTGTTCCCAAACTGATTGTCAAATGGATCCCATCAACGAAGTCACTTGTTGCCAAGGCTAACTTATGGAGCAAAGGCTGAGTGTTGGTTCCACCTCTTCCAGTTAATTGCTTCAAATGTTGGAGAGATCATTTAACCCTGTGAGCTGGGGCTTCCTTATCAATAATAAAGGGATTTGGTCCTGAGCCTTCTAACCAGAGAGACCAAAAGACATTTAGTTTGGTTTTAAATTTAAAAAAATTAATTCTAACATTTAAAACTCCAAACATTCATATAAAATATTTGAAATCAATTTTTGAGTACACTCAGATAATTAAGTAGGGATGTTTTACATAGCCTTTTCCTCACTTTTAAAGTATTAGATAAATTTAATTATGTATTATTTTTGTAGCCTACTGTCTGTCCCCCTTGTGTGTTCTCTCCACATACACGCACGCTCACATCCCGTAGCAGAAAGCCCCTCTTCAG
>NW_006204238.1:2625960-2674108 GCF_000334495.1 Tupaia belangeri chinensis
TTTTTTTTTAATCTCTTTTGCTCACTGAAGTGCTATAAGCACCCAGAATAGTGACTAGAACATAGTGGGTGCTTCATGAACATTTTCCAATGAATTACTTCTTGGTAACATGGAAAGTACAGTTTTTTTATGTGAAGGAAACTGAAAACTAAGCTCAGAAATAAGATACAAATACATTCAATGAGTTCCTGATTTATAAATCATAATAGAAATTTCATAGTGAGATACCATATAAAGGTGAGCAACACAGGCTTATACCTACATGTGGTATGGTTTTTTTTCACGTTATAAATATAATCAAATCAAGATTAAAAATAATGTTGGGAAAATTTTCACAAGGAGTCTGAATGTACCAATAGATTCACCTGTCAGCTATTTATTTAATTTGTACTGCTTAAAAAAAAAGCATGGTATGGTTATTCTAAAGTAATGTGATACCTAGGTATGTGGACTATTCCATATCAATGCAACTTTAAATATGACTGATCGATTTCTCTTGTGCTAAAAAGCAGGTCTTAAGATTTGATGAAATTTAATCTCTTACCAGCTATATTCCTTTCAACAGCTGGCTTTACAGTTATCATACTCTCCTACGCTTTTTTTTTTTTTTTTGTAGAGAGAGAGATTTTTGCTATAGGGTATGTGCACTTGCCAGAGAGACAGAGAGAGACAGAGAGAAGAAAAGCAAGAAATCACCCCCCACCCAGGGGGGATGGCCAGGCTGCAATACCTTTTCTTCCATTCTTCTCTCAGGATCTAGGGCACATACGCACATACACCCAGCCTGAGTTTAAGCTGCAGGGTATGGGACTTGAACTGCAGATAACATGGGAGTCCAGTGATGTAACCATTATGCCATCTGCTAGTCCCTCTCTCATGCTTCTCTCATGCTTATGAGGGCCAGTTCATGGCATGGAGGTTAACGTGGCTAAGTCGTACATGAATGAAAGTATGGTTTGCATCCTGGACCTGGCAGCTTGAAAAACACACCAGGCATGTATGTGTGCCTGCTCAAAATTCCAAGAGGAGAATGGAGAAGGGATTGCAATGGAGCCTTCCCCCACGCTCTCAGGGGTGTGTGTGGTCTCTCTCTCTCGTGCGCGCGCACGCGCGGGCGCATGTGCCTTACATAAAATGAAATAAATTAAGTGAAATAAAATAAATGCTCATAGATGTCTCCTAATTTGAGCTACATCCTCTAGTTCTTGAGGCTCTTGAGGGAGAAATGAGAGGAAGTGTTGTTGGAAGCACTCAAATGTGATTGTACATTCGCAGGGATTTGTTCACTGATGTTGAAGTCGTTGCACTCTCATAAACAAGCATGAGTGACAGGCTATAAAGGTGAACTTCCAAAACAAACGTGACTCATAACCATTAGTACAGCACATGCTAAAGCTAACGGCTCTTGTTGTAGTCAACATACCGGTACCTCTGGAACATGAAATAGGTCAATTGCCAGGGAGGTTTAAAGGGGAGAATGTTGTAACAGCCTTCAACATAAATGTGGCTCAGCAGGCATGCCACGTGGAATTACCTTGGCAATGAATATTTAATGTAAACCACTATGGAACAGTGTTTGAAAATTCTCGTACTTTAGTGATGGTCAGCCCAACCTCCTTGCTACTAATTTTTTTAGCTAGATTATTTCTTTTTTAAAAAATTTATCCATTTTATTTTATTTATTCATTCACTTCTTAATTTGAGAAAGAGAGAGACAGAGAGAGAGAAAGTACAAAAGCAAGCCACCAGGTCCAGGACATGAACTGTGGTTAGCCATGTTGGAGTGTCCAGCACCTTAACCACTATGCCACCTGCTGGTCACCAGCTAGATTATTTCTATTTAAATATATTATGTCATATTTCAAGTTTAAAACAAGTGTCCGTGATACTCTGAATAATTCTTTTTGAATCAACAGAACTAAAACAGACCTAATTCTTCCACTGGAACATACTCAGGACTGAGCTTCTGCTTTGACCTAGTATTATTTCCTAATGTTGTTGATATTTATTACTTTACTCAAGGGTAGCTGAGTTAGATTTTTTTGTTTTTATTTAATAATTTCTTTTCATTGTTTGCTATCACTGGAGCAGGGGAAAGTAACAGCTGTTTGTGACAACTTCAAATCATTCAGATTTGATATCATTTTGAATAAGAATGGCCCTGAAAAAATGGTAATCCCTTAAACTGATTGTCAATATACACCGTAAATGCTCTGCCAAAACTGCATGGATATATGGCATTGTATGAGAGGGCAGTAGTCATAATTAGTTAATTAGTAATTCCTTCTATAGAGCTTCAGCTGTATGGTCCAACTGGTTTTCAATGGTTTGGTTCAGACATAGCTTTTCCTTTCTCAGAAATCTCACAATTTTTTTAAACTCTTACCACAGGACACGTGCCCTCACCAAAGACAGAGACAGACACAGAGGAAAGTGAGAAATCACCCCCCAGGGAAATTTTGGGCACACACGGACATGCACCAGGTGTGTTTATGAAGCCATTGGATCCAGGACTCGAACTGCAGAGTCGGCCATGTGGGATCCACAGCCTTAACCTCCATGTAACCTGTTGGCCCTCTCTCTATGACATTTTTTTCTTATTATTCATTTCTTTAAATTTATTTTACATTCATTTACTGTATATCATTATAGCATACAAAATGAATATTTATATACTTATTATATAAGTATTTATCATGCATGGCATGTTGCTGATTTTGAATTTTCTCAAAAATTCATGGGCTGAGATTTGATTATGGCTAGATTAAGATAGTGAAAACTTAATCTGATTATGGTATTGAAAGATGAAGTTTTTGGGAGGAGATTATGATTAAGTTCATCGGAGTGGTGCCCCACGATTGAATTCCAGTGAGTTTAAGGAGAGGCAATGAGGTAGACACAGACACAGCTGTTGCTACCCTCATGATGTTATGCGCTGGGACTCTGAATGATGTGGCCCCTGAACTTTAGACCTCTAAACTCTGAGCCGAATAAGCTCTTTTCTCTTAAGTTTCCCAGACTCAGGTATTTTCTGTTATTAGCGATGGACAGGATTAATCACGTCTCGCATGATATGTCTTGTTCTTCTAACTATTTGTTGACCTGACAAACCTTTGAGGCTCTCAAGGTTAATTTACTATAGGTCTGTAGTACCTGGTTCAAAAAATCTTGGATGAGTGAGTGAACAAGTAAATAAGTGATCCAGGGAAAAGGTAAAGGGTATAGTGTAATTATTAGTATTTTTATTAATATTGATTTTACTTTTAAAAGCACTTAAACATGTTGTCTTAGCCTTCTACTATGTTGCTAATAATACCTAGGACTGGGTAAGTCATAAAGAGAAATTTATCTGACTCACAATTCAGTTGGAAAGTCTAAAGGTATGGTTTCGACATCAGTCAGTCCTTACAATTTGACAATGGAAGCAGAGAAGAAGGTGGGCACATATGTAGAGAGAGAAATCTGGGGGCAGTCATCTTTCTTTTATAACAACCATGCTATTACGAGAACTACTAGCTTCTTCTCATGAGGGTGAGAACTCATTGAATCTCACAAGACACCATTAATCTAATCTGTTCATGAGGGTGATACCTCCATGACTAAATTACCACCTCCTAGGCCTCAGCTATCAAAGGTCTTACAGGGGACCAGCAGATGGCGTAATGGTTATGCCATAATGGTTATAATCACTGGACTCCCACGTAGCTGACCATGCTTTGACTCCCAGATCTGGTGGCTTAAAACTCATGCTGGGTGCATGTGCATGCATGCCCAAAATCCTGAGATGAGAATGGAATAGAAGGGATTGTGCATTGGCGACCCCCCCGGGGGGTGATTTCTCGCTTTCTGATTCTCTGTCTCTCTCTCTGTCTCTTGGCAAGCACACATGCCCTATAGCAAAGATCTATAAAATAAACAAAAAAAAAAATTTAAGTTTTACAACTTCCCACTAAGAACCAGATTTCAAAACACGAACCATTGAGGGATAAACCATTATCCAAACCATAGCATATGTTTTACCTAATTTAGCCCCACAACAACTCTGGGCATTTCAGTTCTATATGCAATAATACCAGATCTAAATCAGTGATTCTCAAATGAGGACCATTTTGACATTTTGATTGTTACCACTGGGGAGGGGGTGATATATCTAGTGGTAGAGGTCATGGATGCTGTTAAAAATACTATCATGCACAGGGCCCCTCACACAAGAGAAAAATTATCTGACCTAAAATGTCAATAATGCCAAGGTTGAGAAATCCTCACTTAGACCCTCAGTCTCTGAAAACTATTATAACCATATGTTCTGTGAACTCTTGTCCAAAAATATTTTTCTGATTAAGTATATCCTATAAGAAATTACTTAGTGTACCATAGAAAACTACTTCTTGCATTGAGTCATCTTCTTCAAAGACATACAAATAAGCTAAATAAAAAGCACGGAACAGAAAGTTCAGTTTGACTTCTATTCAATGACCCAAGATGAATGGCCTGCCGGCCCTGTTTCTGTAGAAAAGGCCCTTGGATGTTGCTAGAACTGGGGTATGTCCATGCATTCCAGGAAGAATAAACTCATCATCTAGGCTCTCTTAGAAAATGTGTAAGTTTGGTTCTTCCTGATTATAGCTCAAAGGAAAACAGCCAAAAGGACTAGGTAGATTTAAGTATCAGCTACTTAAAAGAAACCTCAGAGTCAAAATACTAGAAAGTTAATTCCATCTTTTGCCTTTAAGAAAATACTACATGAGTGTGGAAAGAAGCATGAAGTGATGGTTCTGAAGTCACATAGAAAACTATAAAGGACATGGGAACCAACAGTTAGCGTAATAGCTATGTCGCTGGACTCCCACGTAGTCAACTGCGGTTCGTGTCCCGGACCCGGTGGCTTAAAACTCAAGCCAGGCGCGTGTGTGTGCGTGCCCAAGATCCCGAGAGGAGAATGGAGGAGAAGGGATTGCGGCGTGACCATCCCCTCTGGGGGGTGATTTCTCACTTTCTGTCTCTATGTCTCTCTCTGTCTATCTGGCGAGCGTACGCGCCCTATAGCGAAAAAACCTCTCGAAAAAAAAAAAAAAACAAAACCCAAACTATAAAGGGCAGCAGGAAATCCCTTTTGTTTGTCACAACTGAACATTTTTCTATTACTTATAAAAACAATTCCCTGAGTAAGGTTAGTAGAATAACACATCTGGATTTTTTCATAATTCAATCTCTAGCAGTAAATTTTGTGTCTCAGTGAACCTCAATTCCAAGAATACAAAAGTACATAGACTATGGGAAAGAAAGGACCTTTAGGGATTATCTTGTCTACTAAATTTTGCCTTTTTAAAGTTTGCAGTTATTTGCTCAACTGAAGCCTTATATAGAAACTCACTTTGTAGTATCAAAGAATGATTATAGAAACTGTGTTTGGGGAAGGATGGAGTATAAAGTGCCTTGGCAGTCCAGCTCTGGTATATCCACCCCTTAACTCTAGCCTTGTGTGACCAAGCAACTCATTTTTATTTTGGGGTAATTGAAATTAGCACACAGTATTTTCTTAAAACAACAATCTGATTTTTCTTATTCTTCCCTTCTAGATGATAAGGTAAACAAGAGATTAGCCTTTAGTGAAAAACTCTTACCAGCAACCATGCCAGGTGCTTTCCATGCTATCTTGGTTTAATTGTATTTGATGGCTTTCTGAGCAAAGATGAAGAGATAAAGAAAATGAGATATATACAACATACTCAATGTAATACTATTCGGCTTTTAAAAAGAATGAAATCGTGTCATTTGCAATGGCATTAATAAGCCTGGAGGACATTAAGTAAAATAAGTCAGACACAGGAAAACAAATATTGCATGATCTTACTCATATGTGGAATCTAACAAAAAAAATCAAACTCATAGAAGCAAAGAGTAGAATAGTGGTCATAAGGGGTTGGTAGGGAGGGAATGGGGAGATGCTGGTCAAAGGATATAAAGTTTCAGTGAGATAGGAGGGGTAAATTCAGAAGCTCTATTGTATAGCATTGTGACTATAAAAATAATGTTAATGATAATGTATTGTATATTGGAAATTTTTCTTTTCCTTTTTTTGGAGAGGTTTTTGCTATAGGGCACGTGCACTTGCCAGACAGAGACCGACAGAGAGACAAAAAGCAAGAAATCACCCTCTGGGGGGATGACCACACAGCAATCCCTTCTCCTCCATTCTCCTCTAGGGATCTTGGGCACACAAGCACACGCGCCCGGTGTGAGTTTAAGCCACTGGGTCCCGGACGCAAACTGTGGTCGACTACGTGGGAGTCCAGTGACATAGCCATTATGCTAACTGCTGGTCCCTATTTGAAATTTTTTAAAATAATAGATTTTAAATGTTCTCCACACACAAAAATAATGTAAATATGTAGGGTGATAGACGTTAATTAGCTTGATGTAATTCTTCCACTATATATCACATTTATACTATAAATACATAAATTTTTATTTACCAATTTTTAAAAAAGATAGAAATGGCTATGGAGACATGGCTGCATTTTTGGTTTATTTACTATTATATTATTATACTATTTTACTATGTTAATCTCAACTATGATACACTAACAAAATTGGTTAAAGTCTCCTTTAATGTGATAAGCTTTTAAAACAAATATGTCATTCCTTCCTCATTACCAAGTTTCAGATTAAGCATCTGAAATCACATTTGACATGATTTCAAGGATCTTTATCATTAAGATTGCATTGTTCTTGTTTGTTAAATTAATAATTTCTTTAATCATGGTGTCTGGAACTCACCAGATTATTCTAGATATGTTGTGGTCAGTGCAGAGTCCAGAGGACTTACACTTTCTTTGTTCTAGGGCCTCTACTTCTATTAGGGCAGCCTGATCTAGTTTTTGTTGGCAGTGAAATCTTAACAGGTTAACTACGGTATGCCTGAAATGAACTATCTACCTTCAAATATTTTATACAGGGGTTAATGTAAGCAAGGATCCCCACTTCTTGACTTTGTAAAATTAGTGTTTCTTAAACCTGGATACAAGACTTCACATTTATCCCTATATAATTCATTTTGTTAGTTTTGGTCCATGACTGTAGCCTGTCAAGATATTCTTTTAATAATACTATTATTTTATTTATGATGGAGTGCAGGTGTGTGCACGAGAGAAATAAGGAGGGGAGCAGCCTCCACAGGGATCAGTCATAGTATGATCTCCAGTTCTCCAGCCTGTCAGGATCCTGGGTACACTCATTCAGCGTGTTTTCAGGCCAACTGCGCTCAGGCTCCAACCATGGTCAGCACGTGGTTTCCAGCCCCAAATCTAGTACTCTACTGACTATGGACAGAGGCTGGGTTGTCAAGCTATTCTGAATCTAGAGTTTACTGTATATGACACTAGCTCTCCTGACTGCATATTCTGCAGATTTGGTTAACCTGCCTTTCTTGTCTTCACTCTACTCACTGAATAAATGAACAAACAAGCAAGCCCAGGAGAAGGTCTACCACAAAAGTTTGCAGACAGGGATTTGCACGAGGCAATCTGTTCTTCAGTGTCATATCCATATCTAAGAAATAGTAGAAAAAATACTTTTGGAGTTGAAAGGGCAGATTAGATATTTATTTCTGTGAAAAGTTTTATTAATAGAGGAGTAGCTGAGCTTAGAAAAATTAAGAACTTTTGCCTAGATCTGATTACCAGCAGAATTAGAGAAATAACCTAAAAAACTGGTTGCTGATTAGTTAATGTTTTTTCTATTGTTCTTTCAGATGGGATCACTGATGGCATATAATTTTGACATCGTTTTTTTTTTTTCCCTGACAATTTTCCCCCTTTTCCTTAAAGATCAATACAAAAAGAAATTCTATTGAATCAAAGACTTATTCTCATAATCTTGGCTTCACTTTCACTAATTTGTACGGATAAATCTTATTATAAAAAATGGTATAAGAACAGTGTTACACCTGAAACCTGTCCTATATACAAAATGGGGAATGTTAGTCCTATGAGTATGGAAAAAGCTTTGAGTAAGGAGGTACATATTTAGAATCAGGGAAAAAGATCTGGTATAATAGTTCCATGTGTGGTATAAATTTATAGACATACTAGGAAAGAGGGGATATTACTGTCTTTTTACTTTGATTGTTTCTGCATTATAAAAGCAATGAACAATAAAGAAATCCAGAATTGATTTTACCAGATAGTCCTTGCACCTCCCTAGAACAATGTTGGCAGGGAGAACTGTGTGGGCAACAGGACTGGACAGCACCAGCAGGTATTGTTCAGTGGCCCAGAGATATCTTTCACCAAGTCTTTTTCAAAGGAGAAGAGGTAGCTACTACATCAACAAACCTTGGTTACAGATTTAGCTTCAAAAGGAGATGCCCATTTACTGTGAAGGAATTAGGCATACTTTGCCAAGTTTTTCTCACAAAAATACATGGTATACATTTTATATGCAATAAGTATATTAATCATTAATATAATGTTATAAGTTTATATTGCATACAAAAAATGAGGTCTAACATTGAAAGTTTGAGTGCTTTATTAAACTTAATGCATCTGAATCTTAGAGCAATTACAGTTAATGGAGTTATCTTCTTCTTTATTTATTTATTTATTTATTTTGATATGATTCTTTAGCTAGGGTGCTAGGATAAGCCAAATGTAACTTCCAGTTACAGTTCTGACAGAGGTCAATATTCTTGTGATTTAGCTATGATGAGAATCCCAGATCTTACTATTTCAGTAAAAGTTCTTTTTTAAAGTAATTAAATTTATTTTAATTGATAACTATTGCAATTATTTTTGAGCAAAAGTTAAATCTAGAGTTCCTGGATATTAAAATCCAACTACTCGTAACTTTGTTTCTTGGGTGACCCTCCATGCTAGTCCAACAACTGGTCACAGTTCTGACTGGCCAGGTCCCAGCTCAGGTCCTCAGCATGGAACATAAGGTGCACCAAGCACGAGCCTATTTACTCCAAGCCCTGCTTTCTGCCTGGCCAAATCCACTTTCTCTGGCTTGCTTTTACTGTTTCATAGAACTCAATGCACCTCAATAAATGAGAGGCAGTATAAAATGCATTATGAGGTCAGACTGCTTCGGTTGGACTTCCACTTTTGTAAACTAGTTACTTAATTCCATTAGTGTTCTTACCTACCACAGGGTAATAATATAGTATTCTTCTTAGCATTGCTGTGTGGTTGAACTGAGGTAATAGATATGTTGTATTTAGAACTGGATCCAGAATAATACCAATAAAGGATTGGAACCCAAACTGCCATTATTGCAATGAGTTGCTTTTAATTCTCTCTCTGCATCCCATCCCACCTGGTGACTAACTCTGGGAACTGTGGTTCACTCCTCTTGGCATCGTATCTGCCACACCATGAATGCTCAGTGAATGATGGCTCATTGACTCAAGCTGACTTCCCTGGTATCACCCTCAATATCACCAGAGTCAACTCTCCTAGACCCACTTGCTGGGTCTAAATTTAGATCTAATTTTACTAAAAGCACATAATTAGAGTAGTAAAGTTTTATCAAAGTTATTTGAACATTTATTGTTAAAATTATAAATAGAAAAACAGTATTGTTATAAAAATTGACTCTATCATGTCTTGGATCGATTGTTGACAACACATTAAACATTAGAAACCCTTCCAAGACAGTTTTCTGAAGTCATTATTAAAATTATCTTTAGCTTCCAAACTTCCTTGTGCAGTCAAATTGCTTCTTTTAGGCATGTGTTTTTATAAATAAAATTCTACCTGTGTGTTTAGCTTGAATGATTATTTATACCTCAGGATTTGTACTAACTCAACTCAAGGTCAAAATAGTCACAGTTATGGAATACTTATGTCCTTTTTCTGTGTAATCCCTCCCAAACACCATTATATTACTATCCAGGTGCTTTACTTATGTTACCCCATAAAAAGCTTCTAACATGTCATTTTCCTCTCATTTAGTAGATGAGAAAACTGAGGCTCAGAGAATGTAAGGGACTACCAAAGCCAGGGGGCCAGCAGGTGATGTGGTGGTTAAGGCACTGACACTCCCACATGGCCAACCATGATTCGAGTCCTAGACCTGGTGGCTTGCTTTTTTGCTCTCTTTCTCTCTGTGTCTCTCTCTCTCTGTCTCTTTCTCTGTCTCTTTCTCTCTCTTGGTCTCTCTCTAGTCAAATTAAAATGAATGGATGAATAAATAAATAAATAATTCTTAAAAAATTTAAAAAAAAAAGAAACTACCAAAGCCATTGTAGCATGTGTTGTCAGTGCTTTGCTGATGCATTAGGTTGTCAGTAAAGTCATGACATATTTTCTACTTTTCTATAAAAAAATGCATGATGACTTTCCGGACAACCCAATGGATCCCTTTCCCATATGTTTGCACACGGACTTCCCATGTGATTTTAAAATTTTAAAAATTTATTTATTTTTATTATTTATTTATTTATTTGTTAAAGGGGACGTGCACTCACTAGAGAGAAAGAGAAAGTGAGAAAGCAAGTCGCCAGGTCCAGGACTTTTCTTTTGTTCTTTTTTTTTTTTTTTTTGGAGAGGTTTTTTCTATAGGGCGTGGGGCTTTGCCTATAGGGCGTGTGGCTTGCCATACAGAGACGAGAGACAGAAAGTGAGAAATCACCCAGGGGGGGATGGCCACTCCACAATCCCTTCTCCTCCATTCTCCTCTCGGGATCTTGGGCACACACACACACATGCCCGGCGTGAGTTTTAAGCCACCGGGTCCGGGACGGGAACCGCTGTCGACTACATGGGAGTCCAGCGACATAGCCATTACGCTAACTGCTGGTCCCTCCAGAACTTGAACCATGGTCAGCCATGTGGGAATCCAGGACATCAACCATTATGCCACCTGCTGGCTTCACCCCCTTGTGCTTTTACTCCCAATATCCAGCACTTGTGTCTCTGTCAGATGCCCTCAGGCTGCTGGAGCCAGATTTACCTGCACTTGGAAAGCTAAGAGTGCTGAGGAACTTATATTGTCTTGGAGACATCCCTCAGTCAACACTTGAGGACTAATCTAGACAACTTAAAACATGCTCTGGAGAGGACTGAGCCAGATCTCCCTTTCACTCACCTATCTCACTATGGGAGAGTACTTGATATTACATACTGCTTGATTTCATTACCTTCCCTGTCTCATTTTCCTACTGTCTCATTAGTATCTCTATGGAATATTTTCTAAGAATGCACTTTCATATGAATCCTTGTCTCAACATCTGACTTCTGGGAAACTAAACTGAAAAAATTCACTCAGTCTCTAAATGAGATTCAAACACAGCTCTGGGCCAAGATCGCTGCTCTGAAATCACTAATACAAATTTCATCTCCTGATCAAGGCACAGAAGAAGATAACAGGAATCAGATGTGACACTTCAAGATGGGCTCATTGGAAAACTGAAAAGGCCAGCTCTTTAGGGACGGCGTAATTTATCCAGAAAATGTATCCAGTTACCCATAGGATTTCTAAGCAGAGGCTTTCATAATCTAAAGTTCAGTATCCAAAAAGGCAGGGAAAACTTGGATTTGGGATCAGCAGGCCTCACTATATCTCTCTATGCCTGTCAGTATTTGAGATTTAATTAGGTAGGCAGGGCACAGATAAAAGTGGTGTCAAGGGGATGATGCTGGGTGCTTGGTTCATTTAATGTGGGATATTGACTAGTGGCTGGTACAGAGGGTACAAAGTTCAGTTGTCTGGAAAGGGGTTGGCAAGACCTACAGAGGGTATCAGGCTCCCAAGCATTAGTGCTTATGGCATAATTCTGGTCCTGGTGGCATGTGGAGTATATAGCAGGAAGAATGAAATCATTCTGTCCCCAAGAAAAGCCCACAAGTCCTGGCTTCTACAGTTGAACAGAATTTCCAGACCCATTCCACTGCAGGAGTATACTAATTCAATCCCTGCCCTCGTTAAGACTGGAGATATAGTATCAGTGACAATTGTGTGATAGGATTGGGAAAGTCCCAGATCAGGATTTAGATATTTATTTATTTATTCATTCATTCATTCAACAAATAAATGGAGACCTTCATCAGTATGCTAAAACATGGAGATAGATGGATGAACAAAACATAGATTTTAAGGTCTAAAGAGTTTTAAATTCCTAACATTTTATCATATAGGGCATACAATGGTCATTTTGTCAGTCATTTGAAACCAATTAAACTGTATTTAATTTAAGCTCAATCCAGACATGTCACACAACTCGAAACACAGACAGATGTCCTTACAACTTCATTTAGAAGAGGGACGTGCAAATAAATGTCTCTACTATTCTCCCCATGCACATACCTCTCCCCTTATTCCCTATATCCTGCTTATTTGTAAGAGTTTCCATAAAAAAAATCCTGAAACATCCCCACAGGGCTGGAACATGACCCACCATGTTCTAATACTTATAATCCTGCTGTCAAAATGTAACGCAGACTCTATTAAGGTTGAGGCCTAAGGCTGGTAATTTGTTACATAAGAAGAAACATAAATTCTTGATAGCTGAATTGGATAAAACACTGGATTTATTTTGGGAAATTGAAAATTGAGAAAACTCTAATTTTCAGTGGAGGCCGAAGAAGAACTCCAAGACTAGGACCTCCTCCCAACAGGAAGATATTTTTATGATCAATTGATCTTTTTATGATCAATTGTGTATGATTTCAAAGTGTGTTTATGTTATGCATAATCACTGCCTTCATGTTAGTAGTAATGGGAAGTCTCATTTTGGTTTTTAAGATGACATTGCTGACAACAATATTTAAACATCCATGTGAGCATTGGTAGAAATGCCAAAATAAGACCATAGTATCTGCTGTTCATGAATGATGAAGAAGATCCTTGGGATTGTAGCTCCTGGTGACTCTGCCTGATGTCAGTGTGGATATTCAGACAGTTACAGGAGCTGGGCCTTTGGCTGAAGGCTTTAAAAAGTCTATACTTTATATTACAGATTTGAAGGATGAGGTTTAATTGAGCCAGTTCTGGCAAGGTAATCCATTGACTTCACTTCACAGTGAGGAAAGAAACAACCAATCACAGATTTTTCCTGAGAGGGTTTTCCTAGGGAAAAGGTGCTAGGCGATTGAGGAACCCTGGGCTCCCTGCCGTGGAAAATGATCTCAGGCAGAGCTTGACTGGACTGGCATAAGCTGCCATGGACTTCTGCACAGCTGAATCTGGGTTAGCCTCTAGTTAGAGGAGAAAACTGGGTGAATCCATGAATAGATTCTCTTTGCCAGTATCACACACCAAATATATTACATCAACCTCATTCTTTTCTACCCTAGATCAGGAGCCCCAGCTTACGCTATGGAACCAAAGTGGCATGAGGACTGCAAACTAAGATTGACTCTTGCCCTGTAAGAGTTGTGATAGAAGGTGGAAGACTAGAAAGAAAGTCTATCATTGGCATGCGTGAATTTCACATTGAAGATTAGGACTATTCTTGGGTGGTCCCAGTTGTTTTACTTACTAATTAGCTGAAGTATAAACCTAATTATTCACACTGCCAGCTTCTCTGTAGGGCTGAGTCACTCAGCCACATGGAAGTAGAACCATCCTCCCAGACTATCTAGCCCATAGCTTTGCTGTTCTCAAATCAATCCTCATATATGTGATCATATTCTATGAGCTAAGTACATACTTGAGCAATGGTAAATATTTTGGGTTTTGTCAAGGTCTCAGGATATGTCATGAGTGTTTCCAGAGTGCAATGAGGAGAAAGTTCAGGCCTTTGTCTCTGTTGTGAACTTTGACTTCACAGTAGCCTAAGCTACACCACAGCCATATTACAGAAGTAAGCAGATGACCAGACCCCGGTCAAGTACAAGGAGGAGTTCTGGGAAATGGTGCAAATTCAGGTGGCTTAGCTTCACTGCCACCATACAGCCTCAGTATATTTCCTCCTATACAGAGCTGCTCCGTCCAAAACCTACTTCATTCAGTACTATAGGTTGGGTTGCCTAGAACATCACTGTATGAAAAGTGAGTCACTGCTGATATTGATAACATTACAAATGCAGAAGTGAATGGAGTTAAAAGGCATCAACCATTTCTGAAGTAAAAAATCCACAAGTTAATTGGACTCCAAGCATTGATGATTCTGTCTCCTTAACATGTCTCTGCCCAGTGTCCTTTTTTTAAAATAGCCCCTGTCACACTTACATCATCTCTCCTGACCTATTACCATCGCCTTTCTCTACACTCATATCTCTCTTTTATCCTATTCTCAGTATTATTTCCAAGTAAAAATCTAGCTGAGAACTCTAATAACCTAAGAGAATCACAATAAAATGATGTTTACTTCTTGGACTTCTCTTTTCTAGACTATGAGCTCTTAAAAGGTAGGAATATAAATTTAAAATTTCCTTGAATCAATAAACGTGCTCATAAAAATTTGCTGAAAGACTGTTTTGTGTCATTAACTGCAAAGGGATATGTTGACATTTTCAATTGGCAATAACTAGACAGACATGACCAGGATCACCTTAACCTGATCTGTTGCAACCAGCTGAACTCCAATGTCAAAGCCAATTTGTGATTCCAGGATGAAGAGATGACATAGAGGTGACATAGTCCATAGTACATAGACTCAGGCTAAGGCATGAGATGATATTGTAAGAGACTATAAGATTTCTTGTCTCTGAATGAGGGTCAAGACAGTAGATGCTGTCATTTTCCTCTTCTCTTCCAGTGTAAATGGAAAGCCTTGATCTGTTCATTCTTGAAAACATTTAACAGCCATATTTTTTACCATTACTAATTGCAATTGTGACTCTAGAATTTGTCTGAAATATGTATGATCTGTCTTGGCAACCTGTTAAAGCTCTGTGGAACTTAAACTGTAGTGAAGTAAGGTTTATTAAAAAGAAAACAAAACCGAAAAACTGTCCTCTACTATGCCATTATTGCCTATTTGTCTGTAATTAAATAGCAGTGTCTTCAATTAAGTGTTGTGTCAGATTGCACAAGCTTATGAAAAACATTGAAAGGTATGCAGAGAACATTATTTGGAAGATCCTGGTTCCTTTGGAACATGGCATCCTAATATAACGTTCTTACCTTGACTGGTATAGAATAACACAATAACTTTGCAGAGGTAATTTTGAGAGTGATAAGATGATAATTATGTGCTTTGCCAGAAAGCCATGCCTAATAGGCCTATACATAAATACATACATACACACACGAATGTATAATGTTACATATAAATATTGTATACAAAATTATACATGAGATGTTACATGTGCTAGATATAAACATTACACACACATACAAATACTGCTTCGTCACTTGCTTAGCACTTTTTACTTGGCTTACAACTTTGAGGATTATCACTTGCTAGATATAGCATATATCTACTCTTTCTTTCCTTCTACTCCAGGTACTACCCTCCCTTCAAGGCTCACTAAATCACCAAATTCCATGATGCCTTTGCCAACCTCTTGGCTTTCCCAATTTGGAACAAGTCAACCAAACTAAGTTTATGCCCATAGGGAATAATTATAAATATAGTGTCCTGAGACCTATGTTCTGATAAAATTAATCCAACATCTTTCACAAAGGAAGTGCTCAATAGTTATTGGTTGGATGTTACATTGATGAAATCGAACCACTCATTGCGTAGCACAGGGAGAATGAATTGTTCTCATGTAAACCTTATAGCAACACATGTGCACTTCAGTTCATGTCTGATGTCTGTTCATGTCAGTTCATGTCTGATGTCTATTCCAGTAATGGTCTCCTGCTGTTTTCAGTCTTTCCAATCTTAACCAAGCATTCCAGTTTCCACTGAAATAATACCAGCTTCCTTATGAAGTGTCTAGCTCACCATGGCTGAGGTGACCTCCCCTTGATACTACTCCATTAAAGCATGGTTCAGGCATTCTGATAATTACTATATACAGCTGGCTAATTGTAATTCTTGATATATATAATTGATCTTTTGTTCTTTGAGGTTACAATTATTATATGCCTCGTAGGCCTAAGTTCAAGTTTTGAAAAAAGAAAATTCTTAATAAATATCTGTATATTGATTTTTGTTCAATTAGCTACTCTAGTCTACTTGGATTTGTCAGATCATACTGAGTTTCTACCTTTATTACATAATCGAGACCTTAAAGCCATAGAGTCTCCTGTTAATTTCTAGACATTCTTCATGATCCAGTTAGACTGAACTTCAGGGCAGGGGCTTGTCTACTTCTACCTTAGGTTATGGAGGTCACAGGGATGCTCATTGTAGACTGATCAACATAGTAGAGAAGGAGAGATATATGACCTAATTTAAAAAGTTTATGAAAAAATAAAATTAATGTTTATTTTGATGCAAAAAATTGAAATACATGTGTAATATTTTCATAATACACATTTTCCATTGAAGTTTTGAAGACCCACTCATATAACAGGCACTCTTTCAAAGGCAATATCTATCAGATCTTTCTACATATTTTTCATTAGCAACATCATTCTAAGAGCAGCAATTTTGATGCCTCCAGTTGACAGGTCAACCTTGTGAAACTCTCTGAAAATGAGGAATTGCTCATCATTTCTGATTTTGAAATAAGTTCTCCCTGAGAATATATAACCTGCTTTGAGGTGCAGATATAGAGCTTCCTATTCATGACAAAAGACAGAGCAAGAACATCTATTACAACACTTGCTAATGTAATGATGGCACTGTTCAATGCTTAGTTCTCATTAAATTTCCCATAGGGCAATTAGACTTAATAAAAAAATATCCTCTCAGGGCCAGTATATGTCTAATTGCTCATCTGCCTAAGCAAGAAAAACCCTGCTCAAGGCTTCGAATGCCAACCTTCCCCAGGCATATGTCATCTTCTGCCAGCTCCAGGGCAACTTTCATCCAGGTGATGCCTCCAAGACAACTGATTCAGCAGTGGCACATCTTTCCCTGACTGAGTTCAGATAAATGCTTTTTGAAATGATAATCTTTTCTTTATTTAAACTCGTCACCAATATTTTTAGTCTGCCTTATACAATGGGCGAGAAAAATAAAAATAAAGTAATTTGGCTATAATCCAAACCTGGCAGAAAAAGAAACACATGCCCACGAATGTCATCTGAGATTGACCCACGTTGTGTCATGTGCTAACTCTGGCAGAACCCATTACATAAGTGGCCAGAACTAGCAAATACAGACACACACACAAACACACACACAAGCCTACATACACATGTTTGGACATGTTCACCTACATCTTCTTGTATAAGTAGCATATGCCTTCTTCCTTAATCCCCAGGCCCATTTTAGGGAAGTGTTATCAAATACCCACACATTCCAAAGAAAAAAGGAATTTTGGTTAGCCCAACAAGAACAAAATAAACAAATAAAAGAGGAAGAGAGAAAAAATTTCCCTTTGCTAAATTAGTACTAGTAGAGTATGTGATTCGTGTTTACTATAACAATTGCATTTTCTGATGCTCTGCTCTCCTTGAGCAAACAAACAAAAGAAAATTATTGAAAAGCAAAACAAAAGCAAACATTCAAACCAGCTAATGATTTTCTTTTTCTTTACTCTTCTTAGGAAGTCAAAGGTTTATTAAAGGTAAGGATTTGAAGTAGATGGTCCTTGCAGGTTCTTTAGGTCTAAAATGTAATTTAAGCTTTAATCTCTCAGCTGGGGATGCATTTCTAATTTTTAAAAAAGGTTTCCTATGCCATACTTCTCATTTCACAAGTTTTCTAAATTCCTGAAGCCTTGCCCAGAGGCGTGAAAGTCACCTTAATGAAGAAAGGAGAGATTAAACCACCATGGCTTTGGAACAGCAAAGGATCTCAGCTGTAATTCTTTGGCTTAGAACCAGGGTCTAAAATCAGCCATGGGAAAAACTGCTGAAATAGAGCCTGCAATTCTCTCCATGTTTGACTTGCATAATGTTGACATTATAACACCAGAGAGACCCAAAAATATTTCAAACAATTATGACTTATTTTCTATAAATATTTTAAAATTGCTTTAAGAGATAAAATAACATATTTTATCCTTTTCGTTTTCTAAGTTACTCTGGTCAGCCTCAGTAACTCACTACTATGAATTTATTTTTGGTTAGAAGGTCAGGGAGGACATCTTAAGGCGCTAAGTCGGCTGTTAAACCGTGTTTTCCAATACAAGTTGCATGGTAAGGAGGAAGTCCACTACTCTTAAAGCAACAACTGAATTCAACTCCCATATTTTCCTCTACTGATGCCCAAGTGAGAAAAATATCCAGTATCCAAGATGATCTTTTAAAAAGTCTCCCACCCCTTAATGAAAAAAAAATTTCTTTTGGATAGGAAAATGTATCTTCCAGGACCAGCAGATGGAGTAATGGTTACGTCACTGGACTCTCACGTAGTTGATCACGGTTTGAGTTCCAGATGTGGTGGTTTGAAACCCATGCTAAGGGTGTGTGTGTGTGCGTGTGTATGTTTGTGCATACCCACAATCCTGAGAGGAGAATGGAGGAGAAGGGATTGTGGTATGGCCATCCCCCTACAGGGTGATCTCTCCCTTTCTGTCTCTTGCTCTGTGAGTCTCTGGTAAGCACATGCACCCTATAGCAAAAATCTCTCTCTCTCTCTAAAAAGGAAAGAAAAATGTTTCTTTCTTTTATCTTGTATTCTTCCTTATGTCAGTTATTTCTGGTATGAAAATTATGTTTGAATAAACTGAGAATTCTCCATCAAGAGAAGATATAAAGTAGGAGGGAGAACTATTAGGATGACCAAAGAAACTCATGACTTCTGGGTATATCATTTGACTATTTCAGGTGTCTCTTTCCTCAAGCTAGCCAAATGGTAGTCACCCAGAGAGTGAGGGGTGAAATTCATTTGAAACCTGCAATTTCCTCTCAGTGAATATGATTAATGGGTCTGAATTCTAGGCCCTGGAAATAGACTGTGATATCTTTAGTCACAGATGAGCTGAGTGATCTGCAGGTTAATAACCCTTTGGTGCAATTTCAGTATCTTTCCCAGAGCCTGAGAACCAGAGAATTGGCTTGCCTGCAACATAAATGCCCCCAGCATGATTTGTAGCATTTATTTTTGATATGAAAACATCAGATTCCAAAGCCGAATACTATATTCCTTCTAAAACAGCCACAGAAAAGTCTTCCTAGTTTATGACTTTAAAGCTAAAATAAATCTCCTGGTTGCTCCTTTTGAAACTTACAGTTTAATTAAAAAACCCAGAGAATTTGGATATAACAAAGTTCAGTGTTGTTTCAAAACACTGGTTGTGGGAATAGGAAAGCAGAACTCACCTTCGCTCCCAGAAAAAGCATCGCTTGAGCCTGCCAGTGCCAAGGTCAACAGCAGTGGCCAGAGATCCATACCTGTAGGACCTGCAATCACAAAAAAGAGGATGATAAAGCCAAACAATTAAAAGAAGACCATTATGATGACATCCTGTTGAAAGACATTTAAGCCATGAATAAGCTAACATCATTCTAGAAGAAATCCTAGTAAATCTTTCACTGCCCATAATGCCTCACATTGTCATACTTTTCTTGAGTGCAAACATTGGGTTGTGGTAAATCCTACTTCCAAGGGGTGTTGGCCCCAGTAAATAACATAGACACTAGAGATTTTCATACTGGCCAATAGCCATAGAACCACCTCACAGCAATGACCCCCATGCACTGCTTCAGTAATACAGTCAGTGTGGTTCACTTTAATATGATCTGGAAATAGACAAACTTGTTAACAGTATTGCCAAGCATGGAGCCTTGAGCTGGACAGGCCATAAAAGGAAAACAGAACAACCCAGTATAATGGTAACACTTCTTAAGTCTGTTTGCCAGTGATCAGAAGGGCTCAATTAACATGCCAAAATGCTATACTACTAAACTATCCTAAGGAGGTTTAACTAGAAGGAAAGCAAAAGGTGAGAAGCAAAGGAAAACAAATATTTCTGCTTCCTAGGTGTTCTCCCTAAGACAAACTGTGTCCTTGAGGGTTTATAGTTTTATGAGTAGTGTGTGGTGCTGAAAAACCTGGGAATGTGAACACCTCAGACCTCAAAAGGGATCAGTTTGTGGCCTTGCTAGCTATTTAGAAACCCAGGTGCAGCCAGACTTGGAGGTCTTCAGTCTAATGAATGAGGAAGCGAATCAACATGCCACAGTCAGCATACACTTTTAGCTGGAGGATATAAGCTTCTCTGGAAAAAATTAAACAGGATATCCATGTCCAGGATCTCTAGAGACAAGTTTGAGCTGGTTGACCATGAACTCAACACACTGCCTTTCACAGAGCTGTTGCTGCATCTGACAACTAATGACAACTACTTTAAAGCTTAGTTGTAACATTCCCATACAATTGCACTATTTACAAGCAGGTAGACCTGATCCTTGTCACACTACATGCTCCATCAGGGTCTCTGTTGACCTCATTTTTACTACTGTGAAAAGTTGTCAATTAAAAGCCTTTTCTAACTATTCTAATCAGGCTGAAATGATGAATACGAATATTTATTTTCATGGGCCAACTGATGTGGTACTCTAGCAATGAGTGTATAAATCTGAATAGGTATAAAATATCTGGTGTTTTATACTTTCCTTTCTAGACTTTTTTAAAAAAAATGTTTGCCAGAGAGAGACAGAGAGAGAGAGAGAGAGAGATAAAGAGAGAGAGAGAGAGAGAGAGAAAGAAAGTGAGAAAACACCTCTCATGGGTCATAGCCAAGCTGCAATCTCTTTCTCTCTATCTCTTACTCCTTTCAGGATTTGGGGCATGTATGCACATGTGCCTGGCATGTTTCTCAAGCCACTGGGTCTAGGATTTGAACCACACAGCTGGGCATGTGTGAGCCAGCTCACTTAACTATCAGGCCATGGCCTGAATGACCCAACATTGTTTTTTGTTCCATATCATTTTATGTTTTTACTAAATTTTTGCTTTAAAAATATCTCTGTGTAAACGGAACTTCTTACCACATCTGAATGCCTACGTGCAGACCCACATGCATTGGAAGGCCCATCATACTCTACCTCATGAAGTCACTGAGAGGAACGAGCATAAAAGTGCTAATGAACACACTGTGAACTACGAGTTTCAAACAATGTAAGTTGCCATTATTACAACATCATGCTTGTCATTTCCAACCTGGAAGCCTTTGAGCCTTGCATCATCCTTTTCTACACCGCTAATATGAATCACTGTGTATCTCACTCTATGTACTATACACTCAGGTGAACAGACAATAGAATCAGTTTAAAGCCTCTACCAGAAATACACAACAAAAGGCTAAAAATGAACATGTTATAGGTTAACAATATCACTCTGTTGGTAGCTAGATATTTTCTTTCAATTTGATTTTTAAAAGTTGATTTACTGGGGACCAGCAGATGGCATAATGGCTATGTCGTTGGACTCCCACATAGTCCACCGTGGTTCGAGTCCTGGACCTGGTGGCTTAAATTCATGCCAGGCACGTGTGTGTGCATGCACAAGAAGATCCCAAGAGGAGAATGGAGGAGAAGGGATTGTGGCATGGCCATCCCCTCCCGGGGGGGGGTGATTTCTCACTTTCTGTCTCTCTATCTCTCTATCTCTCTCTTTCTGGCAAATGCATGCACCCTATAGCAAAAATCTCTCTCTCAAAAAAAAAGTTCATTTACTTTTTTCATGAACTATAAAAAGAGGGCAGGAGTACCTCCCAAGAGGTACACTGAGATCTACCCCTAACCTGAGCCAGCCCAGATCATAAGCATGCATGGTCATGCCGATAGTGTATGGGGAGGGGTGGACCCTGTGTAGGTTATTGTGTTACGCCTGTGCCATGATCTAGTCCCTGATATGTTTTTAAAAAAATTTTTTTTTATTTTAAAGTGGAAAGGCAATAGAGGAACTAGACTTTGTATACAATGTTCACTTAGTCATTCCCCAACACACCTAGTATCTGGGAAAGAAGCCCTGACTTCCAGGCAGCCTTTTTTTGCTTCCCAACTAAATAAGGATATAAACAGGTTAGTATCTCTCAGAAGGGGGCTTTCTCCTGTTGAGAAGTCACCTCTTTGGACAACTTACAGGGATCAGAAACAAGTGACATTTGCCTCAGATGAATAGGAAATGACCCCCTCCAATCCCTAAAGTTTGGAAAGCTGCTGCCTGCAAATGAACTTCATGTCTACCAAACAAGAAACTACAGTCAACACAATTCTTTTACAAGCCAAACACATCTCCATAGAATATGCTCTAGCTCACAAAACAAAATAAGCAAAGAACATTCCCCTCCAAAGCAAAATTGACCAGAAACGTGTTCGCACACTTCTGTAGCAGAAAGAGGATTTAAAACTATCCTTCTCCTACATAGGAGATGGTAACAGTCCCTGCCACCATAACACTGCATAGGGACCCAACTCTAACACTCTCACTAGGAGTGGGAGCCAGGAAGAGGATGAAGTAATGTGGTTGGATTCAGTAGAACCTGATTGCTTTCTTAAAATCTAACCCTTTTTCTCCATTCTACTGATGTTGGCTCAATGGAATGACTCTAAAAGTAGCCTCTTTCTATTTATTTATTTATTTTTCTTTTTTTAATTTTTATTTTTATAATTTATTTCTTTTTGTATATATTCAATCACATTGTTTAGCTTACAATGTGAGCATTTCAATATGTGAACATTTCTCCCCAGTCCCGTTTTTCACTCTCCTGGAAAATTCGCTCTAGTACATGACCCAGGCCTGGAGATTTCCCATCCAATTTGATTGTACGCTGCTCCCATTAGCTTTGCAGAGCTCCACATGGCAGCTTCTAGATGACAAGATTCTTCGTTAGGTTCTAGCTGAGTTAAATGTTCTCAAGAAAAGACAGATGCTGATACATAAAGTCTGGAACTTTAATGTAATATGATGTGCCAGATGTAAGGAAGGGAAAGTCTCTTATCTCTCTTCCCCAATACTTTTTTTGCACAGGTACCCAAACTTATCATATCCATCATTTAATCCAGAGGTACAGCAGTCCACCCAACGTGCCATAAAAGATTTTACTTGTAATCTAAGTAGAGGAAGGTTTGTTTAGAAGAATCCACCAAATTGTTCCTTAGCCTATTGAGTTTTTAAAGCTTGCAATATTTTCCTAGGAAAAAATTCCACTCTAAATTTCTTAGGATATTTATGCATTTTTTGGCTGTAGCCTCATGGCCAAATTTTCTGTGGGAGGGGGAAAATGGGCAACTATTCTTGCATAATAAAATGCACACAGTTTTTACCCTCAACACCTGAAGCATTTGGAATGCTTCCCCTACTTCCTGAAGAGAGAAACCAGTGTAATCCAGCTGGCATGAGTTTTAATTCTGTAGACAGAGGAGGCCTCCAGATGACGTGGATAGGTCTATGCTATATTGACTTTTATTCCTTGGCTATAAAACAGTCCATAAACACACAGAAGAGATGGAGGTTAGATAGGATATTTTTTCCAACATGTTATTACTAACTTTAGGAAAAGAAAGCAATTGCTTCTACTTTCATTAATTTAAAATTAGCAAATGTTTATCAAACTACTAGTGCATGGTAGAATTGTGCAAGGCACTTTAGAGATTAATGCGAAAGCAATCAAAATCATGGTTCTTGACTTCAAGAATTAGGCAATTTAAGCACACAAAAGTGAAAAGAAGGAGGATACCTAAAAATGTAAGGTTAGAATAGGAAAAAATAAAGCAAAACAAAAATAAAACAGCTATTGAATCTACTGAATCAAGAGACGTAAACTAGAACTAAATGACAGACTGACTATAATGGGTAAAAAAAGTGAGGGGGCTACGGTGAGCACAAATGACTGTTAAGTGTGGTTGAACGGTAGTGCAACTGACAGGACTGTGGACCTGAGTTTAGGGGGAAGAGGTCACTCACATGAACTGTTTCAGATACTTGAATGTTTAAGACAATTACAAGATTTCTGAAAATGTTAGAAATGCCCAGTGGGAAGTTGAAAGTAGGAAACCAAAGACTAAGAAAAGACATGATTACTGCATGTGAAAGATAGCTACGTAGAGATGATGAGTATCAGGTAAATTTAATGTTAAGAGTAAACAATTTTGCGAAAATGCCCCACACCATTTTTATCAAAAATATTAAAACGTATATGAAGCCATATAAGGAAAAAATGTGCTCATATCTGGTTTTTAATTTGGCAGAAACAAAATAAACCACCACCCCAAACCACCCACACCCTCTGATTTGTATCAAGTATTTAAGGGGAAAGCAGTCAAAAGCATCCTTGGAGGCAGAAGAAGCCACGGGACTTCAGGACAAGGTTCCACATGGCTACTGTGAACTAGATTTTTAAGGGAATGAAGATTTTCTACTAATAATTCAGCCTCCAACAAATGAGCTAGCGGCAGAAGAAGCCACGGGCCTTCAGGACAAGGTTCCACATGGCTACTGTGAACTAGATTTTTAAGGGAATGAAGATTTTCTACTAATAATTCAGCCTCCAACAAATGAGCTAGCGGCAGAAGAAGCCACGGGCCTTCAGGACAAGGTTCCACATGGCTACTGTGAACTAGATTTTTAAGGGAATGAAGATTTTCTACTAATAATTCAGCCTCCAACAAATGAGCTAGCGGCAGAAGAAGCCACGGGCCTTCAGGACAAGGTTCCACATGGCTACTGTGAACTAGATTTTTAAGGGAATGAAGATTTTCTACTAATAATTCAGCCGCCAACAAATGAGCTAGCGATCGAAGAGCACTGTAGGTAAACATTCAAATACTAATAGGGTTAAAATATTCCCCACTATCTACTGAATCTGCTGCACCAGCGATCATAATAGAACGGCAAAGAGATTCTAGATCACGTCTGCCTGCTTGCTCCTGAACATTAAGGCTGAACGTCAAGAATTTGAAAGAAACACAACATTCATCAGATGACAAGAAATCACCGCCGGATCACAAGAAATATGGGAAAACAAGAAAATGCCTCTTCTCCTAGGGAAAAGAGTAACTCTTCATCCACAAGCAGTTCGGTGAAAATCATGGAAATGTCTGATAAGGAATTCAGATCATTCATAATGTCTAAGCTAACAGAGATGGAAGAGAAGAGAGATAATGAACTGCTAAAGAGAAAGGAGAAAGAAATTGACGAGTTCCAAGAGATGAGGAAATTCCTGCAAGATCTAAAAGTGGAATTACACACTTTACAAAAGACTCAAACGGAACTGCTAGAGATGAAGTCTATAATACAAGAAGTCAAAATCTCCCTGGAAAGCATTAAAAGCAGACTAGATCATTCAGAAAATAGAATCTCAGATGTAGAGGAGAAAATGGCTGGCCTAGAAAAATCCACCATGAAGGCTGAGAAAATGGCACAAAAATTTGAGAATAATATGCGAGAAGTACTGGATACCATCAAACGTCCAAATATCCGGATAATTGGCATTCCAGAAGGTGAGGAAACCCATAAGGGCATTGATAATCTATTCCAGGAAATCCTGCAAGAAAACTTTCCAAACCTAGAGAGGCATTCAAAGATCCAGTCCCAGGAAATACAACGGACCCCAAATAGAATCAACCCTAGAAGATCTTCTCCAAGACACATTATAGCCAGGTTGACCAAAACTGCAGACAAAGACAAGATACTAAGATTAGCAAGAGAAAAACATCAAGTTACCTACAAAGGACATCCCATCAGGCTAACAGCAGATCTCTCATCAGAAACAATAAAAGCGAGGAGAGAATGGGAAAATATATTCCAAGTGTTAAGAGAGAAGCAGTTTCAGCCAAGAATACTGTATCCGGCAAGATTATCTTTCAGGTGGGAAGAAAAGACAAGAACATTCTCAGATAAACAAAACCTGAAAGAATTTACCAGCACCAGACCAGACCTCCAAGAAGTTCTCAAGGATGTGCTGTATCAGGAAAACTAAACGCAGATACATGGAAATAAGAGTCCAAAAACTGAGAAAGTAGCTAACTTAATCATAGGGACAAGTCTGGAGTTGAATACTATATCCCAGAATTTAATCAGGAAAATTGAACCAGAACAGAAGATAAAAGTATATGAGACTGATAGGTTCATGCACCTACCATTTGAACAGAATCCTAACCTGTTTCCGGGCTTTAAGCAAAGTTCCTTGGCGGTTCTTTGATTTAAGTTAAAACTGGTTTTCTTAGTAGTAACGAGGGAACTCACCTTTGAAAGTAGTCAGGTTATGTAGGAAATTGTGTGATCAATGCAATGTGGGTGGGAAGGGAATGGAGGACAATTTTGGACACTAGAGGTGGTGTGAGAGGAGGGTGGGAAGGGACAGAGGGTCAGAAAGAGGGGTGGAAATAATTCTAGCAACTAAAATTGGAAATTTATTTTTTTTGTAATGTGCATGATTGAGTCACTATGCAGTGTGTACTGGATGGGAGATCACATTTTGTGTGCTGTGATGATGCCTAGGGAAGGAATGTAAATTGAATTACAAAAAAAAGTTTCAGGAAAAAAAACATATCTATTCAATGACTGCAGTAGGATATGTAGCCCCAGTTAGGTGCTACTTTATAGGATGCGTAAAGTTAGACTTGTGCTCATGGAAATGTGTGTGTCACATGTGTTTGCTAGGAGGGTATTTGGATTGATTAGGGTCTTTGGTGATTCAATAAAATGTGGGGGGAAAATGGTATAGAAAGCAAACATAGATAACAGAGACAGTGTGGGAGGAGAACAGGAGGTGGCAGAGGGTAAGAGATAGGGAACCAAGGATGGGGGAAAAAAGCAAAACATACAGAAAACAAGAAATGGAAGATCATTTGCTAAGAATAACATGTTTGTTTATGTGCTTGATTGAGACAATATACAGTGTACTCTGTATGGAAAATCTCATTTTGTATGCTGTAATGATGTACAGTGAATGAATGCAAATAAATAAATTGGAAAAAAAAAAAAGCATCCTTGGAAATGTGCTGTTTACAGGCCAGCCAGTAGCATGGAGGCGAGTGGCCGTATCTGATACTGCTGACCGCCTGCATGATTTGAATTCCAGACCCCACAGGTTGAAAAACATCTATGGTGGGTGGTTATATTCTGACCCCCACCCCCACCTCTGCAAGTGTACATGCCCTCTGACAAGTTAAAAAAAAAAAAGAAATATGCTGTTTGCATATTAACACATGGAAGGGGTAAAATGACAGATTTAGAAGTCTGTAGTTCTATTACCAACACGGCAGCTGAATTCACTAGAAATCATACCATCCCCGAATTGTTGGTTTACCTATCCAGCTATTCTGATTCTGAAATGCAAGAGACGATTTAAAAAAATCTCAAGAGAATCAGAATTGTTTATATTGCAAAACCAAAACTCCACGTAGATAACCTAATAAGTGTGTACTTTCTGATGCTGCTGTTGATTACTGATAAAATATTGCAAAACTGAACCTAGCTTGTTTCCTGGTGAAGCTTTTCTAAAAACTCAGCACAAAAAAAGAAAGAAGCTAATCCAAAATTTGAAATTGCCTCTTCTAATAGGCATCAACCATTTATTTCAACAGCTTGCATTCAGAATGCATGCTATTACCTACTTTCTATGGTAATGGCCATTTGAAAATTGGTCAGATCCAACGTGCCTTAGGTCAGTTTATTTCCTTTCCATTAGTACGGAAGAAAACTTCATGATATATTAATAGCTATTTTCATTGAGATTGCTCTCATCTCAGGGATCCAGTGAATACAGAATGAGGATTTTAAATGCGTGAATGTGAGGGGGAAAAACAGACTTTTGGAGGTTAAATATATAGTAGGTTTCCATTTTTATAAAACAAATAAACATATACAGTATGTATCTGTGCTGACCAATTTGGTTATCACTAGTCCCATGTGGCTATTGAGCATTTGAGATGTGGCCACAATGTCTGAGAAAGTAAAAAAGAATTTAAGTTTCTTTGGCTCAGCTCCTTGGCCTAGAGTGCCAAGGTTCAAATTCCAGTCTTGTCAACTTGAAAACGTGTTGGACGTGTGTGCATGCATGCCCCAAATCCCCATGGGATGGAGAAAGGAAAGCAGGATTATAGCATGACCACACCCACTGTGGGGTTCCTCTCTCCCTCTTCTCTCTCTTTCTGTTTCTGTCTCTCTGGCAAACACACACAACCTCTGGCAATAAAAAAAAAATAATAAAGTTTGCTTAATTTTGACTAACTAGCTATCTTAATTATTTCATTAAGTTCATTTTGATCAAGTTGGGTATGTGAATCCACTTTTTCAACTGTACATTTTATAAATTCTGAATGCAGATTGAGTATTTCTGATGAAGCTTTAGTATCTAAATAGAGATTGCTATAAGTATAAAGTGCACGTAAAGGTTGAAGATGGCATAATGGTTACATCATTGGATTCCCACCTAGCTGACCGTGGTTCAAGTCTCAGACCCAATGGCTTGAAACTCACGCCAGGTGCTTGTGCATGTGTGCCCATGATCTCAAAAGAAGAATGGAGAAGGGATTGCAGTGTGGCCAGACTCCCTGGGGGGGTGACTTCTCACTTTTGTTTCTCTGTCTCTGTCTGTCCGGTGAGCACACATGCCTTATAGCAAAAATCTCTCTTAAAAACAAAACAAAACAAAACGAAACGACACACCAGGTGTGTGTGTGCATGTATGCCCAAATTCCCGAGGAGAATGGAGGAAAAGGGATTGCGACATGGCCATCCCCCTGGGCAATGCTTTCTCACTTTCTGTCTCTCTGGTGAGTACATGTACCCTATAGCCAAAATCTCTCTTAAAAAATAATTATTAATAGATACATTCACAGGTCCATAGAAATTAGCCTCTACCACAGATGCTATCCTTGATCTTCATTTATAGAGGTACGTTTAGGGGTTAAGTGAATGTGCTCTGGAGTCAGAGAGGGCTAAGTTCAAATCCTGGTTTTCTGAGCCTCAGTTAACTTATTTCTCATATGAACATGATAATACCTTCCCCATTTCCATTTATTTAAAGTAGTTACATATGACCTCCATATGTATCCAATAAGATACAATTATTATTAAAGTTACAATTATTAGAGTCTTTCTGAGTAATGAGAAACAGACTTTAACAATGTTCCCATGAGGGTATATTGGAAGTGAGATTCTCATTTATATATCGTAAAATGGAAATCTAGGCAGTTGGTAATCAGCCAGCGTGTCCTTAAACAGCCACATATGTAAGACTCTATTCCTTAATTAAGCACTTCCATCACACCAGGGTCTAAGGAAGGGAGAGAACCATCAAAATGTAAAGTGTTTATCTCCTAGAATAAGACAGGATGGTTGTCCATTTGTGATGGGTATACAGGTAATTGCACATCTTCTACATGAAGGCCCAGTTGTGTGGGAAATACTCTAGGGTCTGATTTCCATCCCCCAATCACTAAGAAAATTCTATGCTGTCATTGCTGCATTCATATAATTTGTTTTTGTCAATCATACGTTCCTAGAGTAGAAAATAGGTAGATAAATTACTACAATTAGAGGCTTGGTTTGAAGCTGGTACTCTTCCTGGGAGAATACAGAGAAGGCAGCTGGATTAGAGGAACCTTAGTCTCTACCTCTTCCTTTAAGGGGGAATGAAAGAAGAAGGACAAACGCTTGGTGCTCTTCCTATCTTATCATGGATGGCTATTCTATTTAGAGTGGAAATTGATGCACGGGGCATTCAGTTTAAGTTCAACAGGACCCACTTAGGATTCTGCAATGCCTCACTACAACTTTTCCTACGGATGGTTGTCAATTCACCCGGCCTAATTCATTTGGTGTATTGTGGGTTCATGATGCAGGTGTGATTTTTACATGGAAGAGAAAACCAATCGCATGGGTACTTTTTTGAATATATATTCCTTTTAGTATCTTTCTTTTACACCATTTGCCTACTAAGTCATTTGAACTAGAACCTGAAAAAGGAAACCTTATTGGTGTTGTTGCTTTCTTTCTCTCTTCTCACAATGGCTCTTTTTAAAATCCTATTTTTTTTATTACAGTGATAGATCATATAGAACATGAGAAAGGATTCAAAACGAATTTGACAATGTTAGAATTTTTTCATACTTAAAGATGGAAATGTTCTTGTTTCACATCATTTAAAAGGAGATAAATAGGCTATGGGAGATAAGTTCTCATAGGTTGAAGTCTACCAACAAAAATATTCGTTATCTTGATGAGATAATAATAATCCGACAATGATTAACATAATAAGTCATAATGTACTAAATGGTTTTTATATCTTAAACAAATGTACTTTCCTGCCTTCTTTGGCATTAACATAACAGAAATGCAGGCTCTCAAAGACAGAGTTACATGTTAACATACCCTGATAAAATAGGGAGCAAAAACGGGGAGAAACTCTTTATCAAGCCCAACCTCGTAAAGTTGTTCTTTTAAGGTAAACAAGTTGGGAAACCAAAGTGAGGCAATGTGATCTCCTGGGAAAAGTATTACTAGGAGAGGAGTCAGCAATCCCATGTCCTGGCACCAGCCCAATACTGCCTGACCTGGTGACTTGCTTGAGTAGTCATTTAATCGCCACGTGCCTCAGTTCTCTCACCTGCACACCATCCTATCACTTTGTAATTAAGCTGAATCCTAGGTTGTGTGATGTAATAGTAGTGCCATTCAGTGTGGGCTACTCATGTTCTCATGCTTCTGGGCACCTACTCTTTCTCTTCTTTTAGCTATGAGAAAACTGGAGGCAGTCACCATGTCTCACTCATTATTGTATTCCTAACAACTAGTCTTGGGCTTGCCACAGAGTAGATGATCACCAAAAAATCTGCTCCAATAAATACATATGCCAGGTGCCTTATTATTACATGGAATTCACATAGACCCTGTAAGAGAGATTCTCATTTTACAAATGAGAAAATGAAAGTTTAGAGGAGTTTAAAGAGGTTAAGTAAATTTTCCAGACTCACAAAGACAGGGTATTTCTACATAGGCTTTGGGATGTGCTTGATGTCACCAAGGCCTGCTTTCACATTCTCATGGTCCTTCTTAAATTGTAAACTAAGCAGACTAAACACATGATTATGGTGCCAGTGAGTCAGGAAAAACTACGGAGAGCAAGCAAAAGGGTAGCATTTGGACCTGAATTATGGAGAGAGGCAGACATCATAGTCTTCCATTGCATAGGGCCTATCAAGGATTATGATCATTTTCAAGTGCTGACAAGGCAGTTTCTTCAAAAGCTGTATTGCTTATCTCTTTGCCTTAGTAGCCTCGTCTACCTTTGTGCCCATTACTAAAGAACCATGCACTGTGTTCTCTCCATGACACCCTGCTTCTTTTGTGTCTATACATAAAAATAGAAGTCTCACTGGCTAGATTGACCAGCTGCCAGAGAGATGCAAACACAGGGTAGATCATTGTCACGCTCATCTCCAGGATGTTTACAATGTACCACTTCACCCTTCAAGATCACAGTAGGTGTAATAGCTTGGGTTTGGACCATTCATTGTTAATAGCTTTATTAGAAAATACTTTTAAGAACAGTGCTAATGAAAATACAATGTGAGTCACAAATGCCAGCTACACATGTGATTCTAAGTTTTCCGGTAACCACATTTAAAAAGTAAAAAGTGAATAAAGTTAATTTTAATAATATATTGTATTTAACTCAATATATCCAAATATTATCATTTCATAGTCCAATCATTGTAAAGAGTATGAAAGAAACAGTTTACATTGCCTTTATTTCTTTATTTATTTAGATGAAGTCTTCAAATCTGGTGTGTATTTTGCGCTCATGGCACATATTAATTAGGTTAATCCATTTAATGTGCTCAATAGCTACACATGGCTAGTGGCTACTGCATTGTACCGTACAGCTCTGGAACACTGAGAGTTTGTGAAGGTTCTGGTAGCCAGCTCCCTGTCTCATGCAGAACACATATATGTTCATTATTACTCACAAGGCAGGCCAACCTGCTAAGAAGAGATCTTTAAAGAAGAGCTTTGCAAAATCTAACAGTTTCTTAAAGTCTCAGAAAGAAAGTCATACTACCGAATCAAGAAGCAAAGCATCGCAGAGTTTTCTCAACATTCAATCTGCACATAATTACTGAGTGCTAGACTCTTCAAACAACCATAAACTTTATTTTTCTCCTTCGCATAGAACTTGGAATACTAGTAGCAAAGCTGTCACTAGTTAAGGGTCTTCAACTGAGTTATTACCCTCAGCTTTCTTATCTCTAAAATAGAGTGTTTTGAAGTATGTCAATAGTTCTTACCTTGGCTGGACATTAGAACCATCTGGGGAACTTTAAAAAGAAATGCCTTGGCTTTACCACAGATAAATCAGAATTTCTAGGTTGGGATCCATGAATTAACAGTTAAAACATTTTTTTCTTTACCTTTCTTTCTTCCTATATTTCTTTCTTTCTTTTTCCCTCTCTTTTTCTTTTCTTTTCTCTTTCCTTCTTTCCTTCCTTTCTTTTCTTTCTTTCTTTCTTTCTTTCTTTCTTTCTTTCTTTCTTTCTTTCTTTCTTTCTTTCTTTCTTTCTTTTTCTTCGATGAGTGAGAGAGATAGAGAAAGAAAGAAAGAGAGAGAGAGAGAGAGAGAGAGAAACCCAGAAAGATAGTACCCCAACAGCATCTTGATAGCATAATCCTTCCCCTATTTCCACTCCCCCAACTTCAGCAAGATCCAGATCATGAGCACATGGTAAATGCCTGGAGTACTCAAAGAGGTCTCTGGATACAAACCTGGAATCTTTCCATGTGGGTCAGTCTTACAGAGGCCTCTAAAAGTTTTCCTTTTTAAAAATGTGATCAGAAGTGCAGCCAATATTGAAAATACTAATGAAGTAAACCAAATGCACTATGATTTTAAATTCTATAACAACAAAGCACACCTGCTACAAGGAGACTTCCTAAACTGAGTGGAGGGACAGAGAATATTAGTCTCCCCCACTTAATCAGTCAATAAGTGTATCCTGCAACAGAGAAGTATGTATGTGAAGTGGCTGAAATACTACTATATGTGAGAAGGAGCCAAAAATATTATCCTATAAAATGAAAAAATAAAAAGATGCACATATATAGATAAAAATCAGTCAGCCATAGATATGATCACTCAAGTAATGATATTATTTCAAAGTGTTGCTAGTGATACTGAGAAGGCAAAATGCTAGCGACCCCTCCCCACTAACCTCCTGCAAGATTACCATCTCTGGTTATTCAATCATACACTAATCTAGGTACTGCTGTGAAGGGACTTTGCAGATATAATTAAGGTGACTAATCAACTGATTTTAAAATGAAAGATTATTCTGGATTATCTGGACAAACCAATGTAATCCCATGAGTCTGTAAAAGCAGATGAGAAAGTCAGTTAATGAAAAGTTAATGGAAGGGAAGTCAAAGAGATTAGAAATTTTAAGAGGGACTTGATCTGCCTTTGCTGAAGGGGACCACATAGAAAGTGTGAGATGCAATGCAGACAGCCTCTCGGAGTGAAACTGTCTCCTGACTGATAGCCAACAAGGAAATAGGGAACATAGTTTTGCAATGGCAAGGAACTGAATTTAGTAAACAACCCAAATAAACTTGGAAACAAATTTCCCCGGAGCCTCCAGAAAGTAATGCAGCCCTTATGACACTTTGATTTCATCCTTGTGAACTCTACACAGAGAAAGCTGAGCCACACTATGCCCAGACTTTCCACCTATAGAACTGCAAGATAATAAATGGAAGTTGTTTTAGTTGTTTACTAAATTTTTAGTGACTTGTTAGGGAAGCAGGTCTCTAAAATAGAGTGTTTTGAAGTATGTCAATAGTTCTTACCTTGGCTGGACATTAGAACCATCTGGGGAACTTTAAAAAGAAATGCCTTGGCTTTACCACAGATAAATCAGAATTTCTAGGTTGGGATCCATGAATTAACAGTTAAAACATTTTTTTCTTTACCTTTCTTTCTTCCTATATTTCTTTCTTTCTTTTTCCCTCTCTTTTTCTTTTCTTTTCTCTTTCCTTCTTTCCTTCCTTTCTTTTCTTTCTATGAGTGAGAGAGATAGAGAAAGAAAGAAAGAGAGAGAGAGAGAGAGAGAGAGAAACCCAGAAAGATAGTACCCCAACAGCATCTTGATAGCATAATCCTTCCCCTATTTCCACTCCCCCAACTTCAGCAAGATCCAGATCATGAGCACATGGTAAATGCCTGGAGTACTCAAAGAGGTCTCTGGATACAAACCTGGAATCTTTCCATGTGGGTCAGTCTTACAGAGGCCTCTAAAAGTTTTCCTTTTTAAAAATGTGATCAGAAGTGCAGCCAATATTGAAAATACTAATGAAGTAAACCAAATGCACTATGATTTTAAATTCTATAACAACAAAGCACACCTGCTACAAGGAGACTTCCTAAACTGAGTGGAGGGACAGAGAATATTAGTCTCCCCCACTTAATCAGTCAATAAGTGTATCCTGCAACAGAGAAGTATGTATGTGAAGTGGCTGAAATACTACTATATGTGAGAAGGAGCCAAAAATATTATCCTATAAAATGAAAAAATAAAAAGATGCACATATATAGATAAAAATCAGTCAGCCATAGATATGATCACTCAAGTAATGATATTATTTCAAAGTGTTGCTAGTGATACTGAGAAGGCAAAATGCTAGCGACCCCTCCCCACTAACCTCCTGCAAGATTACCATCTCTGGTTATTCAATCATACACTAATCTAGGTACTGCTGTGAAGGGACTTTGCAGATATAATTAAGGTGACTAATCAACTGATTTTAAAATGAAAGATTATTCTGGATTATCTGGACAAACCAATGTAATCCCATGAGTCTGTAAAAGCAGATGAGAAAGTCAGTTAATGAAAAGTTAATGGAAGGGAAGTCAAAGAGATTAGAAATTTTAAGAGGGACTTGATCTGCCTTTGCTGAAGGGGACCACATAGAAAGTGTGAGATGCAATGCAGACAGCCTCTCGGAGTGAAACTGTCTCCTGACTGATAGCCAACAAGGAAATAGGGAACATAGTTTTGCAATGGCAAGGAACTGAATTTAGTAAACAACCCAAATAAACTTGGAAACAAATTTCCCCGGAGCCTCCAGAAAGTAATGCAGCCCTTATGACACTTTGATTTCATCCTTGTGAACTCTACACAGAGAAAGCTGAGCCACACTATGCCCAGACTTTCCACCTATAGAACTGCAAGATAATAAATGGAAGTTGTTTTAGTTGTTTACTAAATTTTTAGTGACTTGTTAGGGAAGCAGGAGAAAACTAATAGTCTCTAAAAGGCCATTATAGAGCCTGAGATGGTCTTCCTGAACATTAACCAGGAAAATAACAGTCACCACTGAAATAGGGCCATATGGAAAGGGGCTTTTCAAAGCATCTAGAAATTTGGATCCAGGCTTGGTCTCATAAACTAATGGTTAAAAGAGATGGATCCCACAAGATTTGAGTCTTGAACCTGGTGGCTTAAAAACAACCATGTCAAGTATGTGTGTGCATGCCTGCCCCAAATCTAACAGGATGGAGAAATGGAGAAGAGATTGCAGTATGACCATGCCTTATTGGTAGACGCTTCCTCCCTCTCCTGTCTCTCTATCTCTCTGGTTGGTGCACATGGCCTCTGGCAAATTAAAAATAAAAAGAAATGTGGATCCAAAAGGGACTTTAGAGATAATCTAGTCCAATGAATTAATGATAATTGATAAGGGATGCTAAAAAAAATTAATAAATAATTTAAGACTTTGTCTCTTCCAACTGCGTGGAGCTAAGGTTTTAACCATCACATATGTCCTCATACAGAGAAAGGTGCAATAACTGCTCAGTTTGATGATGCACTCCCCTAAGGTCATTCAGTTCTCTCTATTCCAACTCTGCAGTCAGAATCCTTCTGATTCTTATCTTGTTTTCTGGGTTTACTCTCTCTTTGGAAAACTATTACAATAATCAGCTGAAATGAAATTGTTTGACAGTACAATGGAGAGTAAACAAATGTATTGGCATTCTGGTGTGTTGGCCCATCTTGAGTTTGGCTAGAATAAATCAGGTCCCTGGAGTATGATTACCTCTGGGTCAACTGGTGTAATTTAATTTTTGAACATGTAAATCACATAAGATGATCCCAAGGAAAATAAGAATGACTGGAAGATCCTGTCTCTATCAGTTTGCTTGCCTTGCTTTGAATCTTAACCTCAGGTCAAATCAGGAAATTAAAAAACAGGCCACATATAAAAGTGAAGATAAATCAAAACCAAGGTCGAACTCTGTGACAGACTAGGGTGGGGGAAAGTTAAGCACAGAGAGTATTTATGGACTAAAAGTGCTGTGGAAGGGGGAAGTCCAGTCTATAACATGTCCTTGCAGATCTTGGCTTAGGAGAGCTTGTTTTCAGTGCTCCTGAATTAAATGTTTAATCCCCAGGAGGCTTATGTTTACTCTCTTCTGGGCCCACCACAGCATAACTCAGGAAACTGTAATTCAATGACCTGGCCATGTTTCTCCTAAATCATTTGGCTAGTAGAGGAGGACTGGAACCCGCAGGTTGAACAAATTCTGAGCCACTATTCACTCACGAAGACTGTCTACCCACCTTCTGGAGGAACAAAGGAACAGATACCTACCTGTTTTTTTGATATAATCTGTTTGAGTAAAATCTGGTGTTTACATCTTGTAGAACAGTAATAAAAGTCATCTTCCCTCAAATTACAGTGATATAAATTTCTTACTTTTGACCATTTGTCATCACGTTAAAAATAAAAACGTTACTTTCAGATGAGGAAGAAAAAACTATTGGCAGTCCTCAGGGAACAGTTACTCATAGCATCAATCTAAATGCTAACGAATCAAAAGGTAGGTGTTTCAGACAGAGGAAAACAGTATACCTGGGCAGCCATAGGCACCTAAAAATAACTCCTGTCCAGCATTTCCTACCTACCTCCAATTCCAACCAAATGAGCACACACATTCGTCTCTTCTATTTCCTAACTTGCTTATTGAGATAAGGGTCCACCCAGTTACCTGAGATAGATACCGTGGTTATCCCATCTCCCCTCACATCTAACTTGTTACTAGAAAGAGTGCTGCTACCTCAGTATCCTCTCTGGAATGTAACACCCACTCTCTCAATACCAGCCCAACTGCCTCTCCTCTTTTCTAGACTTTCAACAGCCTCCTCATGGTCTATCTTCCTTTACTTCTAAGGCTACTGTCAAACAAATCACAAGTATACCTACCCTTCAAAATCTTATCCAAACACCACCAGCTCCCTAAGTCCTTCATATGTGCAAATGATAATCTCTGTTGACTTTCTCAAAATGTACCAGTTCCAGCCAGCCAGGGCAATACAGTGGTAACAAAACACTATGTCACATTGAACCCACATGGGAAAGTTCTAGGTTTACATTCTGAGTTCTCCCTGAACATATTGGTTGTGTGTGCATATGCTATAATTGTGATTACCTGAGATGGGTGGTTGGTGGTGAATTGTGATGTGAAGAGCTTGTCTCTTTCTCTCTCTCTCTCTGAAGAAATAAATAAAAATCAAACTTAAAAGTACCAGCTTCTTAGATGCTCAGAAAACTAGCCCTTTTTTATAGAACAAACTTTGAAAATATAAATCATATCTCAGTGATAATCAGACTAGTATAATAAGAATATGATATAAACTCCAGTACAAGAAAAAGAAGTGTTGCTTTTATTATAAAGGAAAAGGCTAGAGAAGTATAAAAGAAAAAAGAGAAAACTAAGGGGAGAGGGAAGAATGAGGTGGAGAAGAAAGGAAAATAAACACCACCAGCTCCCTAAGTCCTTCATATGTGCAAATGATAATCTCTGTTGACTTTCTCAAAATGTACCAGTTCCAGCCAGCCAGGGCAATACAGTGGTAACAAAACACTATGTCACATTGAACCCACATGGGAAAGTTCTAGGTTTACATTCTGAGTTCTCCCTGAACATATTGGTTGTGTGTGCATATGCTATAATTGTGATTACCTGAGATGGGTGGTTGGTGGTGAATTGTGATGTGAAGAGCTTGTCTCTTTCTCTCTCTCTCTCTGAAGAAATAAATAAAAATCAAACTTAAAAGTACCAGCTTCTTAGATGCTCAGAAAACTAGCCCTTTTTTATAGAACAAACTTTGAAAATATAAATCATATCTCAGTGATAATCAGACTAGTATAATAAGAATATGATATAAACTCCAGTACAAGAAAAAGAAGTGTTGCTTTTATTATAAAGGAAAAGGCTAGAGAAGTATAAAAGAAAAAAGAGAAAACTAAGGGGAGAGGGAAGAATGAGGTGGAGAAGAAAGGAAAATGTGTGCCCTAAACCATATCAGTGATTTCTAACTAACAAAGTGCAAAAGGAAGAGGAAAGAAAACCTGTCAACTTTTTAACCAAAGTTAACAATAAGGGAATACTAACAGATAGTCTGGCACATATTACTGAAATGGAGGCTAGATTTTCATATGGTTTCCTCCAGGCTCTACATCAAGAAACTTTTAAATTTCCTTTTCTTTCAGTCATGTATGCAAACAGATCACATTACACTAATTTGATTAAAATATGGCAGAGAAGGTTGCGGTTGAAGGTGAAATCCAATGGAAGTTTCTTAGCACTTCCATTGGAAATTAACACTTGATAGGCCTATCAATAACTTCTTGGTCTTGCCACTTAATTATACAACCCTTAGCAACCTTCCCCATCCCAAATCAACCAATCTCTTTCTCTCCTTCTCTCTCTTTCTCTCATACCACACACATACACACACACACACACACACACACACACACACACACCTGTTACCAGAAGAGCAGATTAAATCACACCAAACCATTGTCTCATGTAACAAATCCCCTGACCTTTTCTCAGAATTTCTTTTTGCACTGCCAGCTGAGTGAAGGCCAGGCCAGGGCTGGAGTTTCATGGGGCCTATAAAAATGGAGGCATCCAGATCAACTGAGAAGTAGGCTAAGTCTTTGAACTCAACCAAAATAATGATTGGGAAGCGCTGAAGACAGTGACAGGGTTATCTGACCTAATTCCCATCTCTTCTCTGAGGAGAGCAAGAAAAAAAGCAGAAGCATCAATTTATTGTGTTCACTGGTATCTCTCTGAAGTGACTCAAGTGTTCAGAGTGCAACACATTAAATATTTTTTAAGTGAAAGAATATAAAATGAACAAATTCCAGAACATTAGTGCTTATTCATTGGAAATCTTAGCATACATAATTATATTGAAAACACTTAACCATAGTATCAGAGATTTAAAGTAAGTGATTCAAGTATCTCCTAGATACTAGTATAACATCTTCTGTATACTAAACGGTTAGTCTCATCCCCACCTACCAAAATCCTAATTAGCTAAGGATATTTTGGTCAATTGGGCAGGAGGACACAACATTTAGATAATGTGGTTTTGTTTCTTTTCAATTACCTTGGACTAGAGGGAAGTAAGACTTTCTTAGAAAAAAGATCACAAGTCAACTAGAAGGTTCAAAATACGACTTTGAAAATTACATACACAAGCGGGAACCAGCAGTTAGGGTAATGGCTATGTCGCTGGATTCCCACGTAGTCGACCACGGTTCGCGTCCCAGAGCCAGTGGCTTAGAACTCACACCAGGCACGTGTGCGTACGTGCCCAAGATCCCGAGAGGAGAATGGAGAAGGGATTGCGGTGTGACCATCCCCTCTGGGGGATGATTTCTCGCTTTCTGTCTCTATGTCTCTGTCTGTCTGGCGAGCGCACGCACCTATGGCGAAAACCTCTAAAAAAAAATTTTAAAAAATTACATACACAAGCAACATACAAAGATAAAGGAACTGCTAGCCTGGAACTTTGCTATAGTTCTTGTAGCTACTCACAGGGTTAGAACAATCATGATGAGTCCCATAAATGAATGTGGACTGAGTTGCTGTACACACGACTGTTGAACTAACATTGCTGTGTGTGACTGACAGTCCTAGCCATGCTATCAACACAGCAAAATTGCTCATAATTTATTACTGCTGCCAGAATTAGCAAGGCCTTTGTTGTCTATAAGACCCCTTTTGTCTGATTAGTTTTCCTATGTTTATATGCAATAAACCACTCTGTGACATGCAATAATACATAAAAACCATTTTAAGAAGGCTTAAGAAACCTTCAGAGAGGAAAATTCACTTGAATTAACAATGGATAGATTTGAGAATTTTGCTGACTGTGTATCGGTGGTTAATCTGTTTGATATCATATTTTAATCATGGACACTTAGCATTTATATTAAGAAGATGACCTAAATTAAGAGTACATGATTTTTGTTTGCAAAATGATTGTCTTATACATAGCTAACTTATTTTTTTTTTGTTATAAACACACAGTACTTGTTTATGAAGAGATGTGTTAAGTACTGATATAATATATAGCAAATTCTGGACCTTTTCTGTCTCTTTCTAATAAAATTTCTAAATAAAACTGAAAACACGGCTGGCCCTCTAGCCTAATGGTTAAGTAAGCTGGATCTTACATGGCTGAATGTGGTTTGTGTCCCAGCCCTGGTGACCTGAAACACACGACAGGTGCATGTGCATATGTGCCCAAACCTTTTCCTCTCTCTCTCTGTCTCTCTTTGTGAGTACACAAACCCTGTGGAAATTTAAAAACAAAATAAAACATTCTCCATATAAAAAGTTCTTTTTATGGTTTTAAATTTTTTTCCCCAATGTAATATTAGCCTCCTAAGAATCTGCCAATGATATTTCCACTTTTTCCAGGAAATGCAGCTTTTAGCAATTCTTTGTTGATTCAAATGAAATCAATCTGGCTCTACTAATATTAACTGATTAGATTGAGAATAAAGTCCTGATACCCAAGGCTGAACAATAGACAATGCTTGCAATCAAATGTTGGGTGATAGAGGCAGGTTCTACCAGCTTGGAGAAATGGCAAGAGAAAGGAGAGGAAGCCTGGATACATGAGAAAAGCATTGGTACAAAACATGTGATTTATTGAAAGAGAGAAATAAGAATGGCTGGGTATAGCAGCAGAAATCCTCATATGGAGTTTCCTGAAAACATTCTCTTCTTGCTGGCCAAAGAAGCATAATATTCCTACAGTCACCATCACATCCACTTCCTTTCAAAAACAAAACAAAAACAAAAACAAAACAAACCTGTGAACATCAAATTTACTGACTGCATTAGTTAATATTTCATTATTTGCCTATTACTTGCCATTTAGTGTTTTTCAAATTGTGAGTGACAACCTATACTTAGATTGTAGGATCAATTTAGTAGGTCAAACATGCCCCTATTTATTGGCATGTTTATTAAATGAATAGAATAGACAATTTCTGTATATGAAACTTTTTTGGTGCATGTTTGCCTATTCAGTCACTAGAAGACAGAATATTTTCTTACTACGTGTAGCAGTCAAAAAAGTTTATAGGTCACACACGTAAGACATAAAGGGACTTCAAAAAATTGGTGCAGAAATGGAATTAAAGTAGGAGTTTGTTCTGGTGTAGAAAAATTTTGAAATCCACACACACTGCTTTTAAAATACTAATATTTCATGAACTTGTCAAAGATCCCTCATATAGATTACTTTCTAGTTTTTCAACATTATAAATAATGCTTCAATAGATGTATCTTGTAGCAAAGTGGTGGAACTTGGGCTGTATTTTCATTTACTGTTTAATGGTTGATTCTCAGAAGTCATATTGCTACATGAAATGATAGAACATTTATGAGAGTTTTCTTAGCTATAACCCAATGGCTTGCAAACTTACTAATTTAGACTCAGATCAGACCAGCCGAGAACTCCGAGGTCACTATTAAAATTGTTAGTAAAAATTTTCCTTTTCCTTCTATCATTGTTAACTTAATGGATAAAAGTTTTTGTTGTTTTCTAGAGATGAATTTATAGCAGGAAGAGAAAGTAATAAAGAGCATTTTAATTAGCTTGACTTTTTCCAGGCCGACATTAGACTTCTCTTAAGCTTTTATCCTGTATTTGAGACAGTGGCCTAATAAAGTATGTTAACCTTAAAATAACTTTGAAAGATAACCCAGTAGCAAAACTGTTGGTCAATGTGACATAAAAGCTTACACTTTGAACTTCTTCCTTTGTGCCAAACACCGCAATAGTAGGTTTTTTTTTTTTCTTTCTTTTTTTCTTTTTTTTTTTTTAAATTTAGGCAGTAGTACTGAAAAATTTGAAAGAGCAGTTATGAGCCTTAGAGGACAGATTTGCAAGTTCCAACTTATATGAGGGAGTCATCAAAAAGTTTATGAAAAGTGAAGATTGTGAAAAACCTTTACGTGAATTTCAAAAAATTTTTGCACCAAAATTATCTCATACTTTAATTCCAGCTTTTTACCAACTTAAAATTTTTTTCCAGAGAGTGCATGTGCTTGCCAGAGAAAGAAACAGAGGTACAGAGAGAGGAAGAGGAAGAAAGTACCCTCCAAGGAGGCATGACAATGCCACAATCCCCTTTCCTCCTTCTCTCCACAGTGTCAGGACTTGGGGTATGCATATATACATAGTTGGCATGACTTTCAAGGCTCTGGAATTGGAAATTGAATCCTGTGGTTGGCCATGTAGGATCTGGCTGCTTTAAGCACCAGGTCACAGAATCAGCCCTCAAGCTTTCTGAAGTCCCCTTGTGTGATGGGAGTTCCAGAAAGAGAGGATTTATTTTGAAGGAAAAGAATCAGTTTTGGAAAAGGCTATTACTGATAATTTTACAAAACTAGAGAATCAATTGAATTTTCATATTAAAAACTGATAATAATCACTGAGTAGTATAAATAGAAAGATTCATTATATGGCATCAGGATACAGAAAAATTGTAAAAAACAAAACAAACAAACAAACAAAACTTTAACTAAAAGCTAGATTACCTACTAAGAAACTCAAACGGATTGATAGAAGACTTTTCTTCAGCAACCACAGATGTCAGAACACAAAGGAGAAACCTTTAAAGCATTAGAGAAACAACCGTCCATTTAAAATTTGATACCCAACTAAACTATCATGATAACTAATTTAACAGAGTATTGCTTGTAAAAACAAAATGGACCATGGTATGTACTGATCAGAAAAAAGATAAAAGTAAATTCTAGACAATAAAAACAACAAAACATTGCAAATTGTCTCAAAGAATAATTGAAATATGATAGACATTCTGCTTTGTTTGGGAGGAGGGGTAATAGGTGTAAAGAGAGAATGCTGATGTTGCTTGATGTGGGAATGATTAGCCTGACTGAGGGGTGCAGAAGGACATAGAAATGAGGCACATATTGGCACTGAGATTGCTGCAACCTTCTGCCGCCTTAAGAAACAGCTGGTGGGAACCAGCAGTTAGCGTAATGGCTATGTTGCTGGACTCCCATGTAGTCGACCGCGGTTTGCGTCCCGGACCCGGTGGCTTAAAACTCACGCCGGGCGCGTGTGCGTGCGTGCCCATGATCCCGAGAGGAGAATGGAGGAGAAGGGATTGCGGCGTGACCATCCCCCCTGGGGGGTGATTTCTCGCTTTCTGTCTCTATGTCTCTCTCTGTCTGTCTGGCGAGCGCACGCGCCCTATAGCGAAAATCTCTCTCAAAAAAAAAAAAAAAAAAAAAAGAAACAGCTGGTGAAGGTAGCATCCATGTGAGGGAAGACTATAGAGGCCATAGAACCTAAAAAGGAGAGAGGCTGAGCTTGATCAAAATGCTGAGAAACTGACAGGCTTCTCTTAGTTTAGAAACAGGAAAAAGAGATGTTTTATGTTTATATTCTGTCAATGTTTTTATTTTCAATAGATAGAAATAAGGAATCCTTACTTCTGGATAATTACTCTATTTGAAATAAAACATTTGTAACTTTATCTTTTTAAAGAAACATTTCTGAAAAGTAATTACTGCAAACCAATAAAAACAAATCTATCAAAATATACTTTAACATTTTAAGAATAGAGAGAGAGAAAATAAGGAAAATACAGTAACAAATATCGCTCAAATAATATTCAGATAAGGAAAGTTTAATATTAGAAAGATCTGAGGCCAGCAGATGGCATAGCAGTTACATTGCTGTACTCCCATATGGCCGACCATGGTTTGAATCCCATACCAAGTGACTTGAAATTCACCTGGCTGTGTATGTGTGTGTACCCAAATTCCCAGGAGGCGAATGGAGGAGAAGGGATTGCAGCATGGTCATCCCACTGGGGGTGATTTTTTACTTTTCCTCACAATCTCTGTCTCTTTCTCTCTCCAGTGAGTGCATGTAACCAAAGGCAAAAACCTCTAAAAAGAGAAAAGAAAAGGAAAGAAAAATCTAACTTCTTACTGATAAAGCCTAATGAATTAATTATTTAAAGCAGGCAATCAAATAGTTATTCTAACAGTCAGAAAAACCACTGTTTATAACTCAATACTTATTTGCTACAAACTCTCCTTTTTTATTAATCAAAAAAGTTTTCTAAAAGCACATGCACCCACCAAAGGAAGGTGTTGGTGGAAGAGGAGAAAAGGAAAGCATCCCCTCCATGAGGGCTGACTACACTGTAATCCCTTCCCCTCCATTACTCCATTACTCCCTTTGAGACTTGGGGGGCATAAATGTACATGTGCCTGGCATGTTTCTCAAGTAGCCAGGTCCAGGATTTGAACCACACAGCCATGTGTTATTTAGCCAACCCAACCACCATGCCACTGGCTGGCTCATAAACACTCTTTTTTTACAACATTTTTTTTCATTTACATTTAATCATTGTACATCTTAACAGTGTACACACTTTTTCCCAGTATGAATAATAAACACTCTTAATAGACCAGGAATAAAAAACAGTTTTCTTAGTCTGACAAAAATGTTGTCACCCCAAAAAACATACAGTAGGTTATTTTCAAGGAATATGTTGTAAGAGCCCTAGTGGGTGTCTGAGGCTGTGGCTTATATTGAGTCCTAAATGTACTATGTTTTTCCCTATGAAACAGTTTAATTTATGAATTAGGTACAGTAAAAGATTAACAACAATAACTAATAATGCAATAGAACAATTATATCAATATACTGTAATAAAATTTATGTAAATGTGATCTCTCTCTCTCAAAATAATCTTATTGTGTTCTATGAATCTATTTTTGGACCATGGTTGAACACAAAAAGTGAAACTGTGATGAGGAGGACTTCTGTACCTTACATCATACTTAAACTGAAACTTTTGAATAATTTTATTATGTAGTATAAGATTAAAATGCTTAGCATAAAGGTATGATATAATATTTACAAAGTTTGATACTTCTTAGACACAGGAAAGTGGAAGAAAAAACAAAAAGCATAGGAAAAACCAAGGCATATGTGGGATCTTAGTACAGAACAGAGAAGACACTGCAAAGAATGGGGAAAGAATGAGCTATTCAGTAAGTTGTATAGGAAGAACTAGTTTATCATACTAGGAAAAAATAGAACATGCATTATTTATATGATAATTATATATATATAAAATATAAATAAATATAAATATAAATATATATATATATACACACACACACACTCCAGATAAATTAAAGGTCTGCATTTTTAACAAAAAACTTTGACAAGCAAATTAAAATAATTTAAAGTAGAGAAGTTACCTACAGTACAACTATGGAGGTGAAAGTTATTTCTTAAGCAATTTACACAGTATGTGAAAGATAAATTGGGTAGTCTCATAAGATGAAGTAATATACAGCAGTTAAAAATGTACTAATATTACATGGCAAGCGTCAATTCTGAAAATAAAATGTTTGGTGGTAAAAGTAGCAATTTTCAGAATTCCACATTCCACACTTAACAGTAAAACAATAATTTGTTTCCTATATAACAAGCATGTGTCAGATATGTACACAAAGTTAAAAAAAAGTACAAAAAAGACTGTAAATCAGAGAGCTTAATTCTTATCCAGTGTCTAAAGTAGCAAGCCCATAAAAAATGACACAGAAAGACAGAGGCTGTTTACAACATAATACTAAATGTTGAGGGTGGTGAATATGCTTATTTATTATACACTGTATACATGCTTTTTTTTATACATGCTTTTAAAGACCATTCTGTATCCTATAAAGATGTGTAATGATTATATGTAAATCACATTATTATATGTAAACCATAAAACATGATGAATATTTAAAGATGAAAATAAGAAAATTAGGCACTGGGGGGGAAAAGGGTGGAAAACTAACAGCAACAAAAAATAGCTGCCTTTGCTTGTCTGAACAATATCTCTGAATATGAAACAACTTGTGCAAAACTGGCACACCTTGGATAATAAGAGGCTCAGCATTGGTAGTAATTTCCACAGCCCCAGGTGAGTTGCATAAGTAGAAAATTTAGTAAGTACTGTTAATTGTTTTTTCCTCAAAATACAAAGACTTTTTTAAAAAAATATTTATTTATTTATTTATTTATTAGCTGTAGGATATGGGGGCTTGTTGGAGACACAGAGAGACAGAGAGAGAGAGAAAGTGCGAAATCATCCCCTAGGGCGGATGGCCACACTGCAGTCCTTTCTCTTTCATTTTCCTCTCTGGATCTAGGGAACTCACACATGTGCCTGGCAAGAAGAGGTGAAATTATCTCTATTTACAGATGACATGATTTTATACACAGAAGACCCAAGAGTATCCACGAAAAAACTCTTGGAAGTAATAAATGAATATAGGAAGGTAGAAGGATACAAAATCAATATACAAAAAATCTATCGCATTTCTATAAACAAACAATAGACTAAGGTAGAACTGAAGAAAATAATTCCATTTACCATAGCCACAAAAGTAAGAGATACCTAGATAAATGTAACCAAGAAATCAAAGATCTCTACAAGGAAAACTATGAAAATCTAAAAAAAAATTTAAAAATGACACCAAAAAAATGGAAGGACATTCCATATTCCTGGAATAGAAGAATTAATATAATAAAAATGGCAATTCTATGCAAATTAATCTACATATTTAATGCAATCCCAATCAAATTGCCAGAGATATTCTTCACAGATTTAGAAAAGACAATCACATAATTTATCTGGAATCATAAAAGACTCTGTATTGCCAAAGCAATCCTGTGCAAGAAGAGTGGAGTAGGAGGTATCTCACTTCCTGACCCCAAAATATATTACAAAGCTATGATAATCAAAACAAAACAGAATGTGGACCAATGTAACAGAATAGAGACCCCAGAAATAAACCCCAAAACAAACAGCCAACTGATTTTTGACCAAGGGCAACAGTCCATACAGTGGGAAAAAGAAAACCTCTTTAGCAAATGGTGCTGGAAAAACGGTATCCACATGCAGAAAGATAAATCTGGACCCTTATTGCTCACCATTAACAAAAAATCAACTCAAAGCAAATCAAAGATCTAAATCTAAGACCTCGAACTATAAAATTACTGGTAGAAAACATTGGGGAAACTCTGGGAGATATCAGAGTAAGCACAGACTTCTTGAATAAGACCCCCAAAGCATGGGCAATAATCCCAAAAATAGACAAGTGGGATTATATCAGATTAAGAAGTTTCTGCCGGTGTGAGTTTTAGGACGCTGGGACCAGGACTTGAACTGCGGTTAGCCATGTGGAAGTCCAGCTCCGTAACCAATATGCCACCTGCTGGTCCCTTTTTTCATTCTTTTTAAGTAATAATGTGGTCCTCACTTTGGAGCAAAAAGGCAAAGTAGGCAATAGATAAGATCAGATAAGAACACCATAGCTGTATTCTGAATAACAATCATGGCTCATCTTGCTCCTTTAAATTAGTAAAGTGAATTATTTTGTAAGAAAGTGTGGCTTCGATGACAGCAATTTCAGAGATAACCCCCCCCACCACCACCACCACTGATGTATATATTTGGCTAAGTCTTCCTCATGAAGTGTGGATTTTGTCCACCAAGCCTTCTAAAACAGAACAGCTATCACTTGTACAAGAGTAAATTTACGTCTTTGCTCATTTTAAGGACTATTGCTACACAATTCTAATTGTTTTTCCTATTTTCCTTTTGATAAACTCTGTCTTCTCATTCCTCAGCCCCAAAGGGAAACATATTTAAGACTTCAGAAACAAGACCTCATTTTTGTCTCCTCCATTTCTTGTATAATGTACAAAAATTATAGGCTCCAGTAAAAGGTTTTCTTTCTTTCTTTCTTTCTTTCTTTCTTTCTTTCTTTCTTTCTTTCTTTCTTTCTTTCTTTCTTTCTTTCTTTCTTTCTTTTTC
>NW_006204238.1:2674118-2741880 GCF_000334495.1 Tupaia belangeri chinensis
TTTCTGTCTTTCTTTCTTTCTTTTTCTGCTTCTTCTTCTTCTTCTTCTTCTTCTTCTTCTTCTTCTTCTTCTTCTTCTTCTTCTTCTTTTTTTCCTCCAATAAACAAGGCCTTGGTTGAATAGAAGCATAGCTAACCATATCACCATCAGGTATACAGCTTTGGGTTTTGTAACTCTTAAAACAAGAGAAATAACTTTGAGAGAGAAAAGTTGCCCTCTAAGAGCAACCACAAAGATAATATATCTAGGTGGCAGAGAACATGTATGATTAGACACATTCTCTTTTTTTTAAGAATTTTTTAAAATTTAGCTTTATTTATTTAAATTTGACCAGAGAGGGACAGTGGGAAGGGGGGAGAGAGAGAGAGAGAGAGACAGAGAGAGGGAGAGAGAGAGAGAGCGAGCGGCGCGGGCTGGGATGATGGTTGGCCATGTGAGAATCCAGCACCCTTAACCACCACACCACCTGCCAGCCATCTTTTTTTTTTTAAAGAATCATTTTATTTAAATTAATTTTATTTATTTATTTTAATTTGACCAGAGAGGGACAGAGTGAAAGAGACAGAGAGAAAGAGAGAGGGAAAGCGAGAAAGCAAGCCACCATGTCTGGGACCGGAACTGCGATCAGCCATGTGGGAGTCCAGTACCCTTAACCACCATGCCATCTTCTGGTCTCGTATTTTTCTTTTCTTTTTAAGAGATATTTTATAGGGCATGTATGCTCACTGGAGAGACAGAGAAACAGAAAGTGAGAAATCACCCCCCCCCAGGGGGGAGGCCATGCCACAATCCTCTCTCCTCCATTTATCTCTCAGGATTTTGGGCACACATGTACACCCACCTGGTGTGAGTTTTAAACCACTGGATCTGGGACTCAAATCATGGTCGAGAACATGGGAGTCCAGCGATATAAACATTATGCTATCTGCTGGTCCCGATTTATCTCTTTTCCAGGATGACCTGGGAGTCGTGGGGAAGGGGAACTTTTTGATCTGCTATATTAAGATCAAAGATACAGGATTTATCTCTGTATTCAAACAAAAATGTTTAGATGTGGAGATAAATCAAACATAACCATTTTATTGATAAATATTTGTTGATCCTCATAGCTAATACTATTGCTAGAAAAGAAAACAGTGGTAAAATGATAAGACCAAATGATTAAAACTGAGTTTATCTGTATTTATTATAAGGTCACTTTTAACTTTAAAGTAGAAATGCCTTTGATCAAGATATTTCAAAGACTGCTAAAAATGGAAAATGTCTGTGACATTTACTCTGGTATGTCCTAATATGCATAAATTTCTTACATAATGGAAGGGAAAAATTTTGATATACAAATTTTTTTTTCATGTGTTGACAGAAATTTGGCAGTCAACATGCATCACCCTATACACACAAAGTGGCTCAATCAACCATTGGCCTTTTCTTTAAAATCTAGTAATCTGTATCCCTTTAATAGAATAGTGATAGAGATGTTTTCCTCTGTGCAGTACAAAACTGTGGAACAATGGAGTGCTCATTTTGGCCCAGAGACTTTGTATAAAGATCCTGTCTATGTTCTCCCATTGCAAACTCCTGCTTATAAAGCCGTAACACCCAAAAGTAAGCTGAGAAAACCCATGACTTCCTTGTAGTGAAATTTTAATTTGGAAAATGCAAATAAAGTTCTGCAAAAATTATTTAAAAATAGCTGAGTGATTTTCATGGACACACCAAAGCCTTTTACCCCAAATTATTTCCAAAGATTGGCTGTTTACTCTATTTTTGATATAGTTATGAACTAGATAAATACATTTTAAACCCTCAATCCAAGTAACATTCTTTCTTCTAAAACAAGAAGTCAGATTTTTTGGGGGGATCAGCCTGTGGCATGGTGGTTAATGTGGCTATATCCCACAAGGCCAGCTGCATAGTTCAAGTCCCAGACCCAGTGGCTTAGAAAACACACCAGGTGTATGTGTGTGCATGCCCAAAATTCTGAGAGGAGAATTGAGAAGGGATGTGGCATGATCATCCCTCACTGGGAGGTACTTCTTTACTTTCTTTCTCTCTTTCTTTCTGGCAAACACACATGCCTTAATAAAAAAGGAAGTCATTTTTTCCCTCCTTCTTAAATAGGTTTTCCAAGCAAAGCAAAATTAAAAAAAATACTAAAACAAAATCAGTCTAAGTAATATGAAAAATACATGCCAAGAATGTCTTCAGTGATCTGCTTTGTAAGTAGAGAAACTCTTTGGCAGATGAAAATCATTAGAAGAGAGACTGTAAATCTTTTTAAAAAGTGTTTGAAATGTTTCAGAGAGGATCTATAACATAAATTGCTTTAAGAACATGAAGCAAGATTCTAAATTACCCTTGGAAGCCAGTGCATCAGATGTCTGACAGGCCTAGAACAAAAAATAAGGATTAAACCCTGAAAAAGATATTGGCCTCAGCAATTGTAGCTTGATAGTCTACATAGACCAAAAGGAGCCTACGTCTGAGAGACACCATCCTTTAATGTACCTTCAAATTTGTACATACTTAGTGCCCATTTCTGTACAAGAAAGGAAGTTTTTCATACAAAAAAGAGAGAAAAGATTCGAGCTGGGTACAAGGCAAAGGCACTCTCAAGAACAGTTGACAATTCTTGCAAAAAGTTTTCTTCAGGCTAGGAACATAATAGGACACTTGATTGTTTGGTCCTCTTGGTCTCCTGCCTCTCACCACCATTCATTCATTCATCTGGTTTTTGGATAAGCATTTTTGAGTTGTATCATATGCCATGCACATTCCTGAGAACTTGAGATCAGTGCTAAAGGTTTCCTATTTCAAGGAATTGACATCTAGTGGGAGGAAACCTACAATAAAAAGTAAATTTTAAAAAGGGGGTGGGAAGTGATCACATGAGAATAAATGCTATATAAAAAGCATGACAAGGTGATTTGACAGACAGTGATAGAGAGCTGGTGGAGGTGACTCATATATAACCAGGGTTAGAGAAGTCCTTTCAGTTGAGCTGAGACCTGAATGATAAAAAGATTCAGCTATCCCAGAATTTGAGGGTGAAATATTCCAAACAAGTGGGTGGTTAGTTTGGTGGGTTTGGGAACAGATGGTGAGTCAATGTGGCTAGAGTTCAGTGAGGCAGCTGTCTTCCATTCAACTACCTTTGCATGCATTTATGTAAAGGTAATATATCCTTGAAATCTGGGGATAAATAAGGAATGTGAGGTACAAAAAAGTACCCATGCTTGTAAAAGCAACCAGAGGTCTTGAAGTATTATGTACACAATATTCACTCTAATGCCCTTGTTGTCAAAGGTTTGAGGTTTGTTTCAATTTATTTTCCAGTTCTGAGATATTTGATCAGTTTCTCAAGGTTGAAGGCAAAGAGAAAGAACATGGAAAGTAGGGTTAAGGTATTTAAGATATGGTATGAAAGGAACTGTAACTACTATCCCTCATGGGATCTTTATCACTAAGGTAACACTATAGCGCTTTTCCTGATTTTTCAAAAGAGTCATACAAGATTGCAAGGAATCTAATGGTACAATGATACCTCTCCTGATTTTAACTCCTACTTGACTATTATATTCTACCTGTACAATATTGGGTCATCAGAAAAGTCATGACATATTTTTCTATGCAAAAATGTGTCCTGACTTTTCTGACAATCCATTAGTTATTTTGGGATTTGTCTTCTTGCCACTGCTAACCTATAAGTAACTTCCTGGAAGAGACTGTGTCTTGCTAATTGTCCTCTTCTTATTAGCTAACACAGTACCACACACATACAGCAGATGCTCAGTAACAGGTAAGTTCCTTGAGATAACTTAATTAGCCTAATATTCCAATTATAGGTGTAGTAATAGTACCCAAACAATAGAACTGTTTTGTTTTGGTGTATATGTGCTAAATCCACAAGAACTTCTGTGCTACCTGCCAAAACAAAGACAAATCCTAGCATTACTACTAATGTTTGGCATATTTAGTGGTGTTCATTAATTTTTCTATGCAAAAATGTGTCCTGACTTTTCTGACAATCCATTAGTTATTTTGGGATTTGTCTTCTTGCCACTGCTAACCTATAAGTAACTTCCTGGAAGAGACTGTGTCTTGCTAATTGTCCTCTTCTTATTAGCTAACACAGTACCACACACATACAGCAGATGCTCAGTAACAGGTAAGTTCCTTGAGATAACTTAATTAGCCTAATATTCCAATTATAGGTGTAGTAATAGTACCCAAACAATAGAACTGTTTTGTTTTGGTGTATATGTGCTAAATCCACAAGAACTTCTGTGCTACCTGCCAAAACAAAGACAAATCCTAGCATTACTACTAATGTTTGGCATATTTAGTGGTGTTCATTAAATGCATGCATGATGTCTAAGTAGACAATTCCTACAAGAACAGCTACAGTCATGGTCATTTAATTCATTCAGACATGAGTTTCTACTATATGTCTTAGTACTAGTCCAAGCACTCAGATACAATGATGAGTAAAACAAACATAGGCCCAAACATGATGGAGTTATCAGTCAAGTGGAGTAGCAGATGTGATTCAAGCCATCACACATGTATACAATTGTGTTGTAAGTGCTATGAAGGGACACATGATCTATAAGAGATTTGTTTGGGACCAGCAGATGGTGTAATGGTTAAATCGCTGAACTCTCACATGGCCAACCACAGTTCAAGTCCTGGACCTGGTGCCTTGAAACTTAGGTAGAGCGCATGTGTGTGCATGCCCAAAATCCCAAGAGGAGAATGGAGGAGAAGGGACTGTGGCATAGTCAAGGAGTCAATGCTGGCACATAACCATGCATCATTTTTTAGACAATAGGCATATAGGCACAGGGCAAGTAGTCAAGAAAAATAACAACTGATGATAGTTGAAGTTTTCATTTAGTACTAGGGTTGGGTTATTGAGAGAAAAATGTAGACTCTCCCCCTTCAGCCACCTTTAAAACTAGACTAGAGTTTTTTATGTGGGTCCTGATTCTGTGTGGTCTTGTTTAAAGACAGAAGAACATACTCAGAGACCTAAATTTGTCTTCTGCTTCTATTCTGTACCACATCATGATACTTTGACTAGTCCTAAGCACTTTAAATGTAGCAGCTCAGCTAATTTCCCAAGGTACACAAGGAAAAATTGAAATTTACTTTATGAACTGAAAAACAATGTATTGCCCTTAGTCTCCCATAACTTAGGAAAAACAGCTAAGTGATATTTTGGTCAAACTTTCCAAAAAGTTTTGGGCTAAATACAAGCATGGAAAAATTCAAGCCCAAAGGAGAAATTTCCAGAAATTTAGAAGCAAGTGAAAACAAGGGGTTATAACAGTTCAGTATTTGCTGCCAAGAACAAAGTATATACGATATTATTTATTGCTGAAAGCCTTTCAGAGAGGCAGCATCTGGTTTCAGTGAGGTCTTGCTTTCATTCCATCTAGCAGCTGGACCAAACACCACAGTACAGGGAGATCAACCAATTTGCCAAGGTGACACAGTGAGTTAGCGACTCTTTCCAGATTAGACCACAAGAGCCTCCTGGCTCCTTGAATGCCAAGAATAAGTCACATGACCAATGGAGAATTTAACGCCTTTTTCCCGACTCAAGCGGATTCTTCAGCTTTAATTTTTGTTTGTACTTATATTTTCGGAGTTCCTAAGAGTATTCTTTCTCACTTTGCCACATTTCTCCAGTGGGTGGATCAGATATCAATCTGATTCACTGTGAATGCCAAGATTCCCTACTGCCTTCAACTTGGATTTTTTTCATTTAGGCTGACTCTGCTAATGGCAGGAGAAGTCAGAAATGGTCATGCAATATTCCACTCACATCGAGGCAGAGAGAGATGGTGATCCCTAGACTGGCTAACTCTGAACACTGAAGTTGGGCACTCTGCTTTGATCATTCTAAAAGTGCCTCTCTGAGTCAGGGAAAAAGCTGATCAAGACAAAGTTCGTTCTGCCAGGAGAAAATGCCATAAGCTTTTACTTCTCTTTGAGCTCTTTCCTCTACCACGGCTACTTCTTACAGAGCCCTGGCAAGAGAAAATGAATTTCTTCTTTCTTTTTCCATATGTATTTCATACCAACAGAAGAAAAGTAGGCTGTTTCCTAAGCATGTTTTCCATACATCTAAGAGGAATATATTATTTAAGTTGTAAAAGGGATAATCAAGCAATAATAACACACACACTTATTTAATAAGAAGTTTTGTATTAATATAATAGCTAGCCAAACTGTCCAGCAATCTCTTTTTCTCTGTATATATGTAGGTCCACACACTAACTTTCATTAATAGTATGAGTTCTAAGCATTATTACTAATATATACCATAACATATAATAATATTAATTACTAATATCATGAATTCAAGAGGCCAATTTTCAGGTAACAAAGAGAAGAAAGCAGAGTAAAGGAAGATTTTTATTCTTTCTTATGTCTAAACTTCAAGCTTGTGGATAATCCAAGAGGACCAGGAAACTGAGAGAACTGAGTCAGTTAGTTATGTGAATGAACATAACTTATTCCAAAGTGGCCAAAAGGGAACAAGATTCACTTTGTAATGGCAATAGACAAGGCACAACATCAACAGAAAACATGCAAGCTTTTGGAGGACATGAATGCTCAGAAGACACACTGTTTTAGTAACATAAAATGTATGTCCACCATGAGTGACAACAACCTAATCTCACTTTAAATCTGAATGAACAATACTAAGAAACATATGACAATTTCAATAATTATAGGACTTAGGAAATTTTTCTTTTAAACTTCCTGCAGATGTTGAAACACAGTACGAAGGCTGAACATTTCACTCTATCTTTCCTTTACATCACTATTTTTGTTTCTAATTGGAGTGGAAGGAATAGGTCCTGACCATAAGGAAGTGATGACATTTCAAATGTGCTGACTAATGTTTTTGTTTATATATGCATGCTATCCCCCATTTGATTTTGTATTCAACAGGTCAGCCATACTAATTTCAATACTTGCTCATCCACTTAGAATTTACTGAGTACCAACTACGGGTTAGATATTGATTAGGTTTAAAGATGATATAATCAGAAACAACGCCAATACATCCCTTTCCTCCTGGAGCTTCTAACCCACTAGCTTTGTATTATTTCAAAGTTTGGTTACTGTCTTGATAAAAATTCAGGTCAAGTTTTAAAAAGAAAACTTTAGTCCAAGGAAAATTCTTCAGTTATATTGTCATGCTAAAGCTTATTTTCATCCCTTCAGTTAGTCTACCCACAATTTTTGTCATTCTCAGAGGAAAGACCTATGATATTATAAAGGGTTCTTCTTTGCTTTGAGAAGATGGGCTTTAAATAATAAATGCCTAATGAGTCAACCAGAAGGTTCAGTTGCTACATGCCAAACTGAGTGCTGTAATAAATGCCAGAGCAGGCAGACTGAAAAAGATGTCTCCAAATATTAAACTTAATCATTTTTCCACAAAAAGAGCTATTTTGACATCCTTAGAGAACACTGGTAAATAATTACACATTCTGGCGATCAAGAACAAACAATCAAGTTTCAAAGTTTGCCCCAACCAGCTGTCTATAAAATCCTTTAACAGTGCCAGTGGAGATCAATCTGGTCACAGGGGACATCAGGCAATAGGCCAGGACATAAGTCACACAGGTCTACACCTCTGCTTTAATGTAAGTTCCAATCTTCTTGCTGATGTGTTCCAAGGTTTTTCAAAGCCATGTGAATATGCTCATATATCTCTTCTCAGGAAAAACTAAAAGTTGCCTATTTTTATATTTGAGATTTTTTTTCATTTCCCTTCTGGAACTTTTTCTCTATTCTCCCCTTCTTGTCTTCTCTCCTTCTCTTTCCTACCTTGTCTCTCCCTCCTTGCCATCCAGGATCAGACACAGCTGTAAGCTCATTTCATGTACTACCTCACACAACCCTGTTACGAAGCCCTGTAATACTGTCATTTTGCACAAGAAGGCCTTGTAGGACTTCCTCTGGGAAGTAGCTGAGCCAGTATTCCAATCAGGTAATCTAGCTCCAAGAGAACCAGTCATTGTACCACACTGCCTCTTATGTGATTTTTGGCATAAGTGTTTATGATAGAGATGAACTGTTTTTAGAAAAATAGCAGTAATGAGGGAACCAGCAGTTAGCATAATGGCTATGTCACTGGACTCCCACGTAGTTGACCGCGGTTCACGTCCCGGACCCGGTGACTTAGAACTCACGCTGGGCATGTGTGCGTGCGTGCCCAAGATCCTGAGAGGAGAATGGAGGAGAAGGGATTGCGGCTTGACCATCCCCCCTGGGGGGTGATTTCTCACTTTCTGTCTCTATGTCTCTGTCTGGCGAGCGCGCCCTGTAGCAAAAACCCCTCCAAAAAAAAAAAAAAAAAATAGCAGTAATACCTAAGAAATTAATCTTAATCTCTGTGATACTTAAGAAAAATCTGACAAATGTTCATGTTGCTTAACTGCCTTAAAATTGGTACTCAAAGTGGCTAATTAGTGGGGCAATTTATTAAGGCCTTACGTGTTGACTGCATCAAGACTTTAGCCTCTCACAAGTGGAAATACATTGACAAAATTCAGGAACAAATATCAGTTATATATTATAATAACCAGAAGAAGAAATAAAAAGTAAATAACAAAAATCTAACCAAATACAATATATCTGTTATTCTCTACACTCCCTCCAAAAATTAACCAAATAAAGAAAGTCTTTGTTTCTATTAATACATATTATTGTGACTCACTTCATGGATCAGAAACAGCTTTTGGTGGGCTTAGTTTTTAGATTTAAACTAAAAAACTTAGGGACCAGTGGATGGTGTGTCACTGGACTCCCAACATAATCTACCATGGCTTAAGTCCTGAACCCAGCTACTTGAAACTCATGCCAGGTATATGTACATGTATGCCCCAAATTCCGAGAGAATGGAGGGGAAGGGATTACAGCATGACCATCCCCCCTTTCCTGGGGGGCGATTTCTCACTTCCTGTCCCTGTCTCTCTAGTGAGCACACATGCCGTGTAGCAAAAATCTCTCTAAATAAATAAACTAAATAACTTGATGGAATAAAAGCTAAAGTATTAGCTCCTGCAAGACCAACAGATCTAATCAACTAATGTATAGTGATAAAATGGAAGGAATGGAATAGTTGCTACTGCCTTCATTTCACCAAACTTTTCACAACTGTACTCTGTACTTACTAGTTCTGAAGGTTGGACCACCCACTAAATCCTCTCCAGCTAAATAAACAGCTACAGTTGAGAGAAGTGCAAAATTCTTGGCTTACTGTTTTTATATCTACCCTGCGTTAATTCAAGACTGAGTTCCAGCAGGTTACAGATTGAATCCAACAGAATGAAACTGGGATTGCAATTAAGTCTTACTGCCAAATGCATGAAATTATTGGGTTATCCCTCAATCTGTGTCCACCAATACTTTTATTTCCCTCTGAACAACAGGCAACCAGGTGCCTTGTAGCCAATACTATTTTAGTAACACAGAGCATAACAACATTGATCCTATCCCGTGGAAAAAGAGAATGCAGCAGCTTATAAAGCTGACTCCACAGGTAAAAGTACTTAACAATAGGAAGCAACTCTACGAAAAGATGAAGGAAAAACATGATAACAACAGTTGTAAACAGTAGCTGTCTGCATGAAAGAGACACTAGCCTATGCCAAAATAAACTGTGTGGAAAAGAAAGCTCTATAACAGTTAGGTAAGACTGTTTTTTGGATTTGCAATAATTTCCCTTTAGGGTTCTTTGGTTTTCTATAGGACCAGGTCTCTGGCACTCTGGTGAGATCTGAGGAAAACCAGCTACTAAGGGGCTTTCAGCAAACATAATTATTAAGTGCTTACTGTCTTTCAGACATTTTGGTTAAGGCTGAATCATGATTTATAACCTCGTAGCCTAAGTACACTTTGCAACTTCAGTCTGTGCCCTTGATAAAAGGTGACTACCCTCTCCTGGACACCTTTCATGAGACTGTTTGCTTTAAGATTTTAGTTATCACCAACACCTGCCCCCATCACTCATGTTCACCTGAGATGTCCTTAAAGGTCCGAACATCTTTCAGACTAAACACAGACATTTCACACAGTTCTTTTCTCAAATAGAACTGGGATCATACTTCTTATGGGAGCCTCCACTAATCCTCATACAGTCTGTTCTCCATCCTTCCCTCCCATTCTGCATTTACCATAGACTTCTTTCAATGTCCCCACCATTGTAGAGTTCCAGGGTCAGATCCAGGCATTACCTCACCAAAGATCCCTGTTGGGTCACTGTCATAACTTCCCATCTTATGTAAGCCCTGCCTCAATCTGTCATCTCCATTTATCAAACTAAGTACTTGGTTCTATTAAATTCTTCATTTATATTAGAATCACTGTATTCCTATACCTCTGAATAGTTTCTTTTTTTCATCTAGAACCATTAATGTCTATGGACATAAATATCTGGGAGTCTGAATAAACCCAGACAAAACTGGCTTTTTGAAGGTCACAAAGTCTAAAAAGAAGGAAGACATGGTTATCTGCAGAACAAAACTAGAGACTCCTCCAAGGGATAGAGTGTAAATGCGTCTTCCTGGTGTGTATTCCCCAGCTCTGCCAATCCACTGTTCATAGAAGAACTGCAGAACAAATTTGGTCTTGGGACCTGTACCCAGAAGCCACTTACAGGCAGCCCATGCAGAATCCAAAATTTAGATATGAGATAGATTCCCTGACTTCAGCAAATGCTCTGCTTCAACCATTTGTCTTTATGACCAGTTCTGGTTAAAGAAATTGCTCATGTTGACTAAAAAAAAAAGAATTATGGGTGGATTTTTATTTTGTTTTTCTTTTCCAGTAAACAGTAAAATGCTTTTTGTTTCAAGGACCTTAAGAATAATAAGGGATTTTTATATTGACCTCATTAATGTTGCAGCCAAACTCATATTTAATCCCTAGAAATAGGGATGGAAAAGGGAAAAGGAGGAAAGTAACACACATGAGCTAAAGTCACAGATAATCCCCAAACCTCTTTAATCAAGTTTTAACCTCATCCTGCTAAGCCTTTTATCAGAGTTGCTAAGAAATAACCAATGTGACATATTTAAGCTTCATCTCGTCTATTTCCTCTCCTTTGCCTCTAGTTGGGCTGCTAATGAGCTGTGAAGTGGCCAAAGATAACTGGCTTCGGTATGGGAGGGAGAAGACCAGAGGCTGGATAATCCACAAAGTCACTTGGTTTCTAAACAAGAAGTTGCATATTTTTTGTTATACTCCTAAAAAAATAGGATTTAAGAAGCTGAGAGGGAAATTTCTTCCAAATGACTGCCCTTACACAATTGAAATCTCACTAAGAGGTGCATTCCTTTGAGTTAAAGCATCATGCCTGTGGTAGGTAGTTGTTTGACTATCAATATTTTACTACATTGGTCAACAGAGATCCAGAAATGTAAATTAACTTGCTAATTATATTTACAACCTGTCAATAACAAAACTGAGACTATGTTCATACTGGGATATTTATTTTTCAATAATAAATCTAACTAACAATTTCTCTAGCCCAACTTTATTTACCTGATCACTTACAAAAATATGTACTCCAATCTCATAAGTCCAGGATTTCAAAATAAGAACCCCAAAGTCCTCAAAAATTGAACCAAAAATTGAGAGATGAATCAGAACTGGAAGAAAGAAACCAAGACCAGAGAAAGAGAAGGTGTCAAAGCTTTTAATTCAAATAAAACAAGTTATTATTGAGAAGCTACTCCGGCAATGACTGAAAAACTACTCTTACAGTTTATCAAATATTAGTTTGTAAAATCAGTTTCCAATGGGCAGGACCCTAAATGATTTGGAAATAGTAAAATTTTTCTGTAGAGAAAATGCATTAATGAATATTGATAGTTTTTTTCTTTTTCTTTTTTTCTTTTTTCTTTGTTTTTGTATGTATGAAACAAAGAGGTTTTCTTACATATGCCAGGCACTCATCTAAGTACTGGGGACAGGAGCATGCTCAATAGCTGCACAGGCTTACACTTGACAGTTTCAAGAAGCCAGGGATTAGGTGGGAGAGGTGGGGAGTGGAAGGATTAGTCCAGTCTTATCACCAAAACCTTTGATAGCTTTCTGGTTGGATAAACTCCAAATTCTTCATGGCATATGCACTATGTCTCTCCTCAGCCTACCCTACACTCCACCCCCTGCTCTATGCCTAAGAAGTCATCACTCCCTAAACATACCAGCTATCAGCACCATTCTGTGCATTTAAACATGTAGATTCCTGGATTCTTTCCCACTGCCACTACCATTCTCTGACTTGAAAAATCCTGAACTGAACACCCCATGTTGCTCCTCTCACCATCCTCTTAAAGTCTTGCCTGGCACCAGAGGAAGTTTGTCACTATCTCCCTGCCTCTTTCTAATACCAGCACAAATGTGCACTATGGCCATCACTGTGAAGGACTGAAATGACCTATGTTTCGACCATTTATAGTAGAGGATAAGGAGACAATGTATTCAAATTCCCATCAAATATTTATTCCCCCCCTCCCCCCCAGAACACAATAGCAACTAGAGTTCAGGGTCTCTCACTTATTTTTTTTTTTAAAGTTTATTTACTTCTTCTAAGAAAGGAGAGAGAGAGAGACAGTGGAGAAGGAGAGGAAGGCATACAGGTACTCCCAACAGGGTTTTCATGCCACAATCCACTCTGAGTCTCAGCTGGCCCACACCATGGGTCTATATAGCCATGCCAAGCATGGCTCAAGAGATTCTAGGATGTGAACCCAGGACATTTCCTATGGGGATCCACCTCTGTTACTATCGTATCACTGCCTGGCCTTTAATTTTTAATTGTTAACATGAAAACTTGGATCCCTATCATGGGAGTAAGGAGTGCTTATGATGATAGAGACATGCAAAAAGATATTCTCAACCTGTGTTGAAATATTTTCAAGGCCAGCTCTTATAATCAATTACTAAAATATCAAGACTCTAAATATTTGAACACCTCCAGAAGTAGTGTGGGCAGTATGAAAGAGCATGACTGTCTGATACACACAAAGGAAGATATAAGACCAGTTTTAATAAAAACCACTTTCCCCTGTGACCAACACATAGCCACACAAACACTAAAGTAGGAAAAATAAAGGGAGACAAATTATTATTTTCTAGGTAAGAAGGAAATTTGGATCAAATGCTACTCTAGTTTGATGTTCATGTATTCATTTAACATTTATTAAAGGTCCTGTACATACTGGACTTTTATCAGAAATCCTATAATCCTTGCCTTCACAGAGCTTTTATGTTTATAGATGTAGGTCAGCCAATAAATGAGTATTTTATAACATATCGGATGGTGATAAGAACTATGGAGAAGAATAAATAATGATGTGAAGAAGAGAATGTCTGGTGCGGGGGTGGGGAATAGTAGGAGTGTTTTACTTTTAAATGGCTGGTTGGAAAAATGGAAACTATGAAGAGAAATTTTGAATAAAGATATGAAAGAGATGAAGAAATCTATAGAGTTCTGAAGGGATAGCACTCCAAGTAGGAAAAAGGAGCAAGAACAAAAGTCTTAAGGTAGGTGCTTGCCTGACACATTGGAAGTAGCAAAGAGGCAGGGGATAGACAGCCCGTTCTATTTCAACTAGTGCTTCTGTAGCAGTAATTAGCTCATATGTGAGGGAGAGGAAGGCATACAGGTACTCCCAACAGGGTTTTCATGCCACAATCCACTCTGAGTCTCAGGTGGCCCACATCATGGGTCTATATAGTCATGCCAAGCATGGTTCAAGAGATTCTAGGATGTGAACCCAGAACAAGATTTTTCTTATGCAAGAGGAGCCAGAAAAGCAAAGACAGAATTATAAGAAAGGACTTCAAAAAATGTGTGGAAAAATAAAATTCAACTATGAGGCTTTGTGGGTGCAAATACCATGCATAGTTTTTCATAATATGCATTTTATAAATTCTGGAGGACCACACATAACTTAGCAGGAAAGAAAAAAAGCCCTAAGGTTAGAGTAGCACAGGCTGGACTGGTTGCTGACCTATTTAAGAGAACTAAAAAATGAGCACTTACATGGACCATCGCCTCAGAAATGTCTGTCTTGTTTCAGATCTCCAACCAGAATCTCCATACTACTGTTTTTGTGGATTGTAGAATATTACTTGAGTAGCTTAGAGTTAGTATGAGCTGCCTGCCTGCCCTAAGTTATCACTCCAGGTATTCACAGTTATTTTGGTTACTGTGATAGTTTTACAGGTTATAAAAGATATGAGTGGTCTGCTCCAATCCTAATTTTACCATGAATTCTGTTATTTCTCAAGTATAGTTTGCAGAATACAAAGTTTTACAGGACACATCTTGAATACTGTTGAAGCAGAAACATCTAACAGAGAAAAGTCAAGAATTATAAGGGCTTGATGGTCCACTATGAAATGGGAAGGTATCAGAAAGCTTTGGGTGGAAGCATGGGATGGTATGATGTGATGTGCAAAAATATACTGGGGAATGAGGCAGAGGGAGGGGAGAATGAGAAAATACAGAAGCAGGTAGGCTTTGTAGGGGCCTTGGCAATAAACCAAGGAAGTGAGGATGGTGGCTTGGACCATGTTGGTAGTGGTGGAAATAAGGAGACATAGTAAAGATTTGCTGATGAACTGGCTTTAGGAAACTCTCTTTAGGAGAGAAAGAAAGGAACTAAGGAGGATTCCAACAGATTTTATCTGAAGCAATGGAAAGATGGAATATCATCGACTAAGACAGGATAACTGAAAGATGAGCCATTAGATGGGGTCATCAATTCAGTTTGAATAAGGTTAAATTCGAGTGCCCATAAGGCACCTAAGTGAAAATGTCAACTAGGTAGTTGAATAGACATGTCTAAAGCTCAGGGGAGATAAATTTGGCAGTTTTCAGTGTATAGGTAGTATTTCAAGCCACAATAGTAAATGTATTCAAATTCCCATCAAATATTGATTTTCCAGAAACTCCACTAGCAGCCAGAGCGCAGGCTAATACTTATAGAGCTTGTGGATTAATTTTTAGTTGTTAGTATGAGAGCTTGGATTCCTGGAACAGGATCAGGGAGTACTTATGGTGGAAAAGAGTTGTGAAGAGAAGGTCTCAGACCTAGAGCTCCTGAATCATTCTAACAGTCAGAAGTTGGAGTGATGAACAGAAATAGTAGAGAGGACTTGTGAGATATAAGGAAAATCAGAAAAGTGAGATTAAATAGAGAAGGGAGGGTGATCAGATGGGTCAAAGAAGATAAGGACTGAAAATTTGCTACTGGATTTAGCAACCAAGATAAGGATGAGCAATTATCACAGTGGCCAAGCTCAGTTTCTATCTGCTATCCCAACATTATCAGTGGAACACAGACAACTCTTTCCGAGGAGTTTTGCTGAAAGGAGCCATAGAAAAAATGGAGCAGTGGATAAAGGAAGACACAGAATCAACAACTGTGTGTGTGTGTGTGTGTGTGTGTGTGTGTGTGTGTGTGTGTGTATTTTAATAAGATTGGAGACATGACAGCATGTATGCATGATGATTAGAATGAATGAGTAGACAGAGAAAACAGATAATAAAAGAAAGAAGGGAGAGAATTTGGGGGCTAATGTCCCTGAGAAAAAGGCAACAGAAAAAGCAAGTATTAAGGGAGGATTTGGCCCAAAGCTCTCTATTAGTAGGGAGAAGGCAAAGTACACAGACAATGAGGCTGGAGATGAGATGTGGTGGAATTTGTAGATTCTCTTCTGATGGTCTCTGGGATTTGTAGCATGAAGATAAGAGGAAAGGTTATTTTCACAGAGGTATGTGGGAAGTAAGTGTAAGAGACTTAGGGTGAGAGGAGAAGGTGTAAAATAGTTGTCTGGAAGAGTAGGAAAGTGAGGGACAAAGAAAATATCAGGGAGTTGTCAGTCTTTACTAATAAATGTCTCCATGAGGTTAGGGTCTATGCATGTAAACTATTGGATTGTTAAGAAAGTCATGACACATTTTTACCTAGAAAAATATGTTATGACTTTCTCAACAAGCTAATATTATAAAATGAGTCATTTGGGTATGCATTTCCTCCAGATATAAGTTCCCAGGGATGGGCATGTTGTAGACAAAGAGCTAGATTTAACACAAGCTGGGATTTTGCCAGGCAAAAATATGATGAAGCAAGAAAAGTACAAAGATTATGATAATGAACCATTTAATAAGGTGCGAGGTAAGGCTCTTTCTTTCTTATCAGCCGATATAGGACAGTTAACTAGTATAGACTTTACTTAATTGCCACGTAGCAAATGACAGTCTACAGATACAAATTTAATCAGTGATTTCAACAGTGATAAATTTTCATCCTTGCTTTTAAAATCTTCTTTTTATCTTTCAAGTTAGTGGAATAACAGTAACATCAAACACACACTTCACATTGAAAGATGAGTATGATGTGCAACATCCCCATTTATACCACAAGTGAACCTTTCTTGTGTTCACTATACATAATAAACAGTATGCTAGCCCTGCTCTCTCATGAAGGCTCCAGAAGATGATTAAGAGTTGGCAAGGGTGTGGGCAGAACATCACCATCACACAGCTATGGAAACAACTTCAGGTCATTTTTACATACCTGCCTCCTCCAGGCTTCCTCACTATTATTAGTCCATCCCTTGTTAGTGTTCATTTTGGTTTCTCACTGACATTCCTCTTTATGTTTTTCCCATTTGGACATTACCCCATTGATGACCTATAAGAGCGATGGTGCTCTCTCAGCACCATAACCACATATGGACTGAGAATGATGAGGCTGAGACAGGCTGAACTAGCCAGCAATTCTCTTGGCTGCTGTCAGGTACTTACAAGGGTAACTTGGAAGAAAATATCAGAAGGTGGACACTGATCCAAGATCAAATGAGGTCAGGGCCCTGGATGCTTTGAATATACCATTCTCTTTTGGCAGCTTGTGAGTTCTAAAATAGCATTTCCCATCTAGGCTGGTTATTTTACTTAGCCTTCTTCCTCTAGCATCTCCATTCTAGGTCTTTCCCTGACCTCCTGGGTACTTGGGAGGCTGACTACTGTGGGTCAAAGGTTCAGGCCCAATTGGCTGGTTGCTTTCTTACTAGATTTAAACAATGGAGGTTAGAAGGTAGAAAGAGAGGTCAGGAAGGCCCTGCCTAAACTGCTGTGCTCTGACGGAGCTTAAGTCTCTGCAGTGCTGGAGCTTCTGTCATGTGGTGGCCCCTCGTGCATTGTTCCTATTCTCCGACAGTATGTCCTCCCATTGTGGCTCCAAGCCTTGGGCTGATGACAGTTTCCCATGCAGCTAGGGTCAAAGTGCCTTATCATTCTTTACCAATGACTTTAATCCCACTTAGTTCTGTACATCTCCCTTCATTTAAGTCTCTTGAACTTTTTTTTAGGTTTGTTTGTTTGTTTGGTTTTGATATGGGGCACATGTGCTCATGAGAGAGAGAGAGAGAAAGAGAGAGAGAGGTCATCCCCCAGGGGGTATGGTCACACTGCATCCCTTCTTATCTAGTTTCCTCTGGGATTTTGGGCACACACATGTGCACCTGGTATGATTTTCTTTTTTAAATATTTTATTTTATTTATTATTATTATTATTAAAATTTACCACAGGCACATGTGCTCACCAGAGAGGCAGATAGAAAGGGAGGAAAGTGAGAAAGTAAGTTGCCAAGTCTGGGACTTGAACCATAGTCAGCCATGGTGGGAGTCCAACACCCTAACCACCATACCACCTGCCGGTCTGGAACTGGCATCATGATTTTCAAGATGCCAGGTCTAGGACTTGAACCACACAGTCAGTCATGTGGGATCCAACACTTCAATCTCCCTGTCACCTACTGGCTCAGTCACTTGATCTTTTTGAGTTAGGTTCTGTTTCTTGCCAGGATTCTACTGATAAATCACTTCAAACTCTACCATATATAATTGTATAAATGTACTAGTACTAAAGCTTTTAGATCAGAGGAACGTCAAAAAAAGAAAGGCAAATCCCAAGCATTTTGTCTGGGTGAATATACTAACATTTTTGTGTTGTTAAAGTAGAGGTGGAAACTTTACTTTAAAAACTCCAGAAATGCTTAGCATAAAACCAGGTTTGCAAATAGCTTTATTCAATAAAAATGTCACTTCCCAAACAAAAGATTCTTATAAAGACTAATGGTCACCTTTGTCGAACTTCTTCATTAACTGTGATTCTTACATTGTAATCATTTTGACAACAGAGCTCATTTGATATTGTAGACAATTATGCAGCCAGACATTATTGTTTGGAAGTTTCTCCCAGTCTAATAAAAGAATCCTAAGTTTTCCTGTCAGAGAAAGAAACACATAAGACAAGAGTTCTAACATACTTCACAAGTTTCCAATAGTAACAACTGGCCCATTTGATAGCTAATTTGTGCTAAATGTCAATAGATTAGTAATGTAATCTTATATTTACCCAAGATTAGCCGTTTGGCTATAAAGACTGAGGTCAAAGAATACTGCTGTTAATTTTCAATGAATTTGCTTAATAATCAACTGTTAATGACTACATCCCTGTTTCCTTGTAAGAACCCAGACTTTCCGGATCCTGAAAGTCTGGGGGAAAAAATCTGCCATTATCTGGGAGTATTCAGGTCAAGGTGAGATTTCTAAAGGAAATCTATGAGACCAATAGACCCTTATCTTAGAGATAAGACTGACCAATGTCACCAGTGATGTCAACACCAAACAAATGTCTACATTAAATTGAGGCTACTATTCTCATATTTGGAATACATAGTCTACCTAGAGGTACTTAAATATATTTCTATTATAACCTACTGAGGTAGGTGATCTACACTTTAATCTAGTAAAAGATCAATAATATTTTGCTATGGAAAATGAAGGACACAAAGGACTACATAGGACAAACTTTCTTTCCTTTTTATTTTATTTTTTTGTTGTTGTTGTTCCCAAGAAATATAATAGAGTAAGAAGTTGTGAAACGAGACAGATCTCAGTTTGAGTGCTTTTGCTAGTTCATTAATCTTGGGCATGCAAATTAACCTCTCTGTGCCTCAATTTTACTTCCAAAATACAGCCAAAAATGTTCAATTCCCTTGCTACAAAGATACCATCATTATAATAGGCCCTATCTCACATACAAATGGCTTTGGGGAGAGAGAAAAGAAAAATCCACTTAAACATATTTATTAGTTACATCGGATCATCAGAAAAGTCATGATGTATTTTTTTCTATGCAAAAATGCATCATGACTTTTCCAATGACCCAATACAATGTATTCAGATTTCAAAAATATTCAACTTGATGAAACATGGCCTAGAATCTAGGAACTTGGACAAGGTACTCAATCTCACTGAGTATATTACATGGAAGAGATAACATAAAGAATGTAAAGAGTCCTTGGGCTCCTGACTCCTGAGGAAGACCTCAATAAATACAGATGTTTTATTGTTGGCATTAATATTAGTATTAAGGTGAAAAAGTATACACTGATGCTTTAACTCAACACTTTTGGTTCAAAGTACCATGGAACTTTAGAGGAAAAATAAACTGCTGAACTTCTGTTTTCTTTATAGAATATCAACATGGAGGATGGGATAGAGTTAAGTGACTTAACAGAACTAAATAACTGCACAATCAATACTAAAACCCAAACCTCCTAATTATTTGTCCAATTAATAATAAGTGCTTACTATGTGCCAGGCATTGTACTAATTGCTTTATATATAATATTATAAAGTCATTAAAATCTAGTGTGACAGTGTAACAAGTCCACACAGTATATTTGAATCTCACAAAGACAGACATCCTTTGGTTATTATTAAAGCTCTTCCTGATTCCAAAGCCTGAACTCTTCACTGAGCTAATGTCTCCTTCTTGGGTTTACATTCGCTCTTTCATGAATTGTTTGAGACCTGGAAGTCTTAACTTTTTTCTCTTTAAGGTTTTTGACATAGGACATTTGCACTTGCCAGAGACAGAGAGAGGGAAACTAAGAAATTACACTCCAGGGGGGATGGCCACACTGCAATCCTTTCTCCTCCATTCTCCTCCAGGGATTTTTTTTGTATACACACACACTTACCCTGTGTGATTTTCAAGCCTCCAGGTCTAGGACTCAAACAGCAGCCAGCCATGTGGAAGTCCAGCACCTTAACCACTATGCCACCTTCTGGCCTTAGAAATCTTATCTTTTTAACAAAATTATTAAATACACAAGTGAAAGACAATGTAATATTTCTTTTGAACATGCATGGCAGAGGGCTAGGCACTGAGTAGATGCTCAAAAAATATTTGCTGAGTGTATGACAGATAGCGTTTAAAAAATTTATGACTTATAAAAGCAGAAAACCATAAATTCTTAAAGCAAGCAAAATGTGCACAAAATTGGTCAGGTAATGACTTGTACCTGGATGTCATCTCTTTTCAGGAAGTAATTCCTTGCTACTTTAATCGCTCTTTTTTAAAAAAAATTATTATATTATTCAACTTTATTTATTTATATTTGACTAGAGAGGGACAGAGTGAGAGTGAGAGTGAGGGGATTTTAAAGCAAATTTCCAGGTCTTGGACTCAAACCACAGTCGGCCATGTGGGAGTCCAGTGCCCTTAACCACCATGCCACCTGCCGGCCCCATTTTAATCACTCTTAATTTATCAGCCTAAGGACCAGGCTTGAACAGAAATTTTCCTAAGCTCTGAGAAGTATAATTCAAGTATATTCTCTCCCGGTCCTATGACACTCTTGCTTTTTTTCTAATAGTAGATAGCTCCCTACACACGTGACTAATAACACCTGAGAGGTGAATAGGAAGATCTGACTATCCTTGAGAGGATAGTCTCATACTTAAACCACATAAGAGATCTGAAGACACATAATCCAGTTTTATGGTTTGTTCAATCAGTATGATGGCAGTCATTAATTCAGTGTATTCGTTTTGTATCCAAATGCTTCCAACTAGTATATGCGGTTTGTTCAACGTTGGGTATTCAAAAATCTGGAGCAATTACTGGTTGAAAGGGACAGGGCTAAATTCTTTTCACATTTAAAGAAAAAGTTCCTCTTGAGATAATATAAATATCTGGAATAGAAATTAATAGTTTCTGAAAGACTTTCTTGGGAAGGAGCTACGGTTGAGGTCTTCAGCATCCTTGCCCTAACCAGTAGAGACTTCATACCCTTTAGAACATATTGCTCATACTGAAGACTGGGATAGAAGAATCATATGAGGGACACAAAGAAAATGTGAAGTCAAGTAACAAGGGATTATTTTTACTCACACTCTTCTGCATTTCCTCCTTGAAACTTCCCTAGTAATCCTCTCCTACCTGACCGCAGGAAGCTCTCTTCTCATTAAAAATTGTGCACATGGGAGACAGCAAGTGGTGTGGCAGTTAAGGACACTGGACTTCCACATGGCTGACTATAATTTGAATCCCAGACTAGGTGGCTTGCTTTCTCACTTTCCCTTTATCTCTCTCTGCTCAAAATTTAAAAAATATTAATAAATAAAAAGCAAAATAAATAAATAATTTTAAATAATTAGGCACAAAATCTGGCAAACTAGACCAAGGACTATAGTCAGCTGCAATCTGGTTATATCATTTTCCAGTCCAAATTAATAACATCATTCCATCTGGGCAATGCTTAAAAATGGTTGCCTTTTGTTAAGCTTGGCAGGAAAACTCCAAAATACAGTCCTATGCTTATGACAACCAGCTAAAACAAAGACCAAAGACCATGATGCTTACAAAGGCTACTTGTCTCATACTTAAACCACATAAAAGATCTGAAGACACATAATCCAGTTTTATGGTTTGTTCAATCAGTAAGATGGCAGTCATTAATTCTGTGTATTCATTTTGTATCCAAATACTTTCCAAAGCTCCCCATTTTCTCCCATCCCTTTTCATTCTAAGCACACACAGGCCTGCCAGTCTGAGTCCTAATCGGTTTCCTGTTGGGAAATCTGTTTTGATATCTTCCTACTAGGTCGTCATAAGGCTCTCTCTTTTATTTCCTTCAATTCTCTTAGGAAATGTCACATTATTAGAGAAGTGTTCCCTGATTATCCTGTGTACAATAGTAATACCTCAATCTGATCCTGCTCCAATCTATCTATCAGCCCTTTTCCCCATTTTGTTTTTTCCTGATGGTATTTATCTCCACATGACACATCACCTATATGTTTATTTACTATCTCCCTTCATGAGTTGTAGAAAAGGACTTTATTTTTTTATGACACTCTCTACCATCTGTAACAGTGACTAACTCATACCAAGCTCTCAATAAATATTTGTTAAATGCATGAACAGTCATTATTTCATGTCACTGCCTAAAGATGACAATGGGGCCAGCAAGTGGCATGGTGATTAAGACACTGGACTCCAGTGCTGACTGCAGTTCGAGTCTGGGACCCAGAGGCTTGCTTTCTCATTCTCGTTCTCTTTTCTGTCTCTCTCTCTCTCTGTCTCAGTCTCTCTATGGTTAAATTTAAATAAATAAAATAAAATAAAATAATTCTAAAAACAAAAAGATGACAGTGTAGTCTACCATATTTTAGGTAAAAACACCACATCTCTTTCAACCACTTCTCAGCTTGAAATATAGAATGGAGTTTAGCCCTATTTCCAAAAAAAGTTTTGAGTAGATTTGATGTTTATTTTACTAGTATATTCCATATTTTCTCATGATACCTATTTCTGAATGAGATCACCCCATAAATCCATAACAATGTCAAAGGCATTTCCTGACCTCTTTCAATAATCTTTATACCATGCCATAGTATGAAACTTTTTTTCATATTACTTAGAAGATAGAGGACAGGGAGAGATTTAAGACATGACAGGAGAAAAATTCTACCTGAGCCTGGAGGGATCTGGTGATCACAAACTAAAGTCAGACAGCCTATGGCATCATACCAAGCAGCAAGAGTATACCTTGTAATCAAAACTTGTACATACCAGTCAAACATGTTATACCTTTCTTTCCAGGATGTTCTCATATGCCAGGTGAATACTGTCTAAACCTGATCATTTTTCTGCCTTACCTTTTCTCCTTTAGATCAAGAACTAACCACATGGAAAATATAATTGTTAAAGATTAAAATATGCAATTAGCGGTTTTCTCCAATTAGTGAATGAAATATGGATACAGGGATAGATATTCCAGAACAATGGTTTGAATTAAGTCATAGCACCACATTTTATGATTATAAACTAAGTGGAGATGACAATGCTGCATGAAAGTGGAAAAAAAAATGAGCATATTTGGTCTGATACTCCTTCCAAGTCCTAAGGATAATTTATTTAATAGGCATACATTAGAAGGCAAATTAATGAAAATCTACCACTGACAATTGGCTAGTATTATGCAATCATGTGTTACAAAGAGCACATGGCTTCTAAAACAGAAGGCACTTTGACAGCATCCTTAATATTTGACTTCAACTTGGGGGAAAATAAAAGAAAACATTTATTTATCTCTGCTTTTACTTTTTCATAAAATCTTGAAAGTTGTCAGAGGGCATAATTGAAATCATTTTACTCAATAATAATTACATGTTCCGTAACCAAATCCCAAGCTAGGGTATGAATAACTGAGATTTCTCATTGAAATTTGTCTGCAAATTCCCTTCTCAGGACCTCAATATCTTATCCTTCAAAACAAGAGACGTGAACTTGAGGATCTCTGAGGTCTTTTTCAGCTTTATGAATCCCGGAGTCCCACTCACTGATTTTTTTGTTTTGTTTATTTATTTATTTCTTCCATAAGCAAGAGAGACAGGTTAAGAGAGTGACAGAGAGAGAGAGAGATACGCATTCCCAACAGGATTCTCACATGAAAACCCCAGACTCAGCTGGTCCTTAAATCATAGGCATGCACACATCCTGAAAGTTCAAGAAGTCTCTGGATATGAACTTGGAACTTTCCCATGTGAGTCAGCCTTAAAGAGCATTGTGGTTTATTTATTTATTTCTTCCATAAGCAAGAGAGACAGGTTAAGAGAGTGACAGAGAGAGAGAGAGATACGCATTCCCAACAGGATTCTCACATGAAAACCCCAGACTCAGCTGGTCCTTAAATCATAGGCATGCACACATCCTGAAAGTTCAAGAAGTCTCTGGATATGAACTTGGAACTTTCCCATGTGAGTCAGCCTTAAAGAGCATTGTGTTACTGCTACACCAGGACCTGGACCTTCTCACTGCTTTTGTTTGTTTGTTTGTTTGTTTTCCCATAAGGCACATGCACTTGCTAGAGAGAGACAGAGAGAAAGAGAGCAAGGGAAAGTGAGGAATCACCCTCCAACACATACCTCAGGGGATGGCCATGCCACAATCCCTTCTCTTCCATTTTCATCTCATGATTTTGGGCACATATATACACTCAGCATGGCCTCATGTCACCAGGTCTGGGACTCTAACATGGAGTTGGCCATGTGGGATCTAGTGCCTTAACTACCATGTCACCTGCTGGCCCTTGCTGAGTTTTTGCTATGTGAGTGCCAATAGAAAAACATTGCCTTTGTCTAAGAAGTGAGGACAAATACTTTGAAGGGTAGATAGGGATGGTTTGATTGGATATACAGACAAGGTGCTGTGAGGCTTAGGAAAAAAAAATAACATTTGCCAAACACAGTAATTACGGGGTATCTCGCTTATCTCTCTAAGTGTTTTGGTGAAAGTTTGTGGATGAGCTTATTTTCAGAATTTTCCCATTTTTAGGTTTTTTTTTTTTTCCTTTGGAAATTAAAAATGACAAGAACCTCCTGTGTTTACAGATCTGGCCATTTGTCTTAGAAGGCAGTGGTTTTCACAAGGAAGATTTTTCTCCCCAGATGTCATTTGACAATGTCTGGAGACAATTTGAGTTATGACAAATGAGGGAAGGGATATTACTGGTACCCAGTGGACAGAGACCAGAGATGCTGCTAACCATCTTATGATACACAGAGCAACCCCCACAGAAACCAACTATCTGGTCCAAAATGTCAGCAGTGCCAAGGCTGAGAGACCTTGTTATAGAGAGAGAAGCTTTAGATTGATGATAATCCTTCCAAGTCTATGGTAAGCAAATAAAGACAAGGATTTTGGGACAAGTTGCCTTGTCTTTGCAAGGCTTACAGAAACTCTTTGTATTCATGTTTCGATATTAATGAAGTAAGAGGAAAACTCAGTTAAATTCAGGTGGAACTAAAACAGTTTACTGGATGCCCTTTTCTGGTCATGTTTTAATGTAAATTGGATAGGTTGCCACTTATTTATAAAACATTGTTAACACTTAGATACAACTGGACTATCACAGCAGCCTTACTGGATTTAGTCTTATTTAGATCCAAATCCTTGCAGACAAACACAGATTTCACCATGGTTAGTACTGAGTTGATCTCCTCCTAGTAGTCTTGGTACTAGGAATCAATTTTTTATGCAGAGTCTGATGCATCTTGGATGCAAACTGGGACTGCTTCTCTCTCCATATATATCTATATATATATACACACACATATATGTATATAGTATGTGTGTGTAAATATATATTTTTTACATTTAATCAATATACATCTTTACAGTGTACAACATGTTTTTTCCCTAGCATTAATATGGTGCATATCAGTCATGGCATTACCATATATATTGTCATCATTGAATAACTTTTCATTTTTGTGTCAATTAAACATATCAATTTGTTCCCCTGCCCGCCCCACTACCTACCCTGTATGACCCCTCCCTAACTCTCTCTAGTATCTACAGTTGTCTTCCCTGCTGTTACACCTTCCAATCATTCAGTTTCTGCTATAGAGCACAGATATTTGGTACATATTAAGTAAGGACACACAAAATCTGTCTTCCATAGTCTGGCTTGCTTCACTTAGCATTAAGTCTATATTCATCCACTTTGTATCAAATGACAAGGTCTCGGATTTTTGTTTTTGTTTTTCTGGCTGAGTAGTATTCCATAGAGTAATATATCACATTTTTTCAGTTTTTAAAGCCAAAACCTGTCCCCAACCTGAGAATGAACCAGTTTAGAAAATTAGCTCAAATAATTGTATACTTGCCACTTTAACACTCTTGAATTGTATTCACTGTGAATTCTAAAATTCTAAAATGTACCTACCCTCATCATTGCCTTTTGCAACAGAGGATGCTGAGTCTCATTTAATCTTGTCTTAATGGTTTTAGGATATTATTGTCATGGATGTCAGCTATCAGACTATGCAAGTGTTTTCTGTGGGGAGACAGAAACGGTGATGGTGATTCAAGTCAAGTGTTTATCTAAGGTTTTGTTGCTTTAGTAGACTCTCTGGTAAGCAAGATATCTGAACTCCCTGACTTCACAAGCTCAGCAGAGACAGAAGTATAAATATTTCCCCTAAAAGTAAAAAGTTGGAAGGTCTGACATGCACTCTCATCCATTTCATATGCATTTTCTATCAAAACTTGACTTGCAGAGAGAGGCTGAAGAATCTACAAAATCAGTTTTTCACATAATTTTGATATTACCCAGCATTCAAGTTCTGATTATGTGCCACACTCTTTATTGCTAAGTGTTTTTCTTGCATCATTTAATTTCATACCCATAAAACCTCTATAAGGTAGGTTCAAATGTTTATCCCCATTTTACAGAAAGAGCAGACTAAGGAGGAGAAATACTGAGTCATCTCCAAAAACACTGGAACCTAGATTCAAAGCCAGGTGATCTGTCCTGGAGCTTTGTATTTATCAATAACAACAATCACAGAGAATTCAAAACAATAGCCTGTGGGCTAAGTGTGGCCCACAGAGGTGTTTTGCTTGGCAGTTCACATAACAGTGATAACTTTCAGGTCACTATCTACAGTTGGGTAGCTTGTGTCTAACACGAAGGCTCAGATGAGGGACAAATGAAGGCTAAAATCCAGCCTGCCCTTGATTTACACAGATATGGGGCTGGCATGAAGAAGGGATGCTGCTTCCAACTTTTCTTTTTAAAGTTTATTTCTTTCTTTCATAAGAGTGAGAGGTAGAGAGAGAAAAAATGAGAGAGATAAGCATGTTCAATAGCCTCATGCCATGATCCTCCCCCAGTTCTTCCAGTCAGCCAGGACCATGAGTACAAGTACCTATCATGTGGAGGTTGATCAGAGAACCAAACCTGACATCTTCAACATGGATCCAGTTGAACAGCACATTCTCACTGTGCCACTGAGACAACCCATGGTGTTGCTTTCTAATTTGAACAAAGGGACCAGATGAAGTAGTGGTACCGCTGTTTGTTAACTAACAAATTGAGTTATTCACACAAAATTCCAAATCTCTGACATGGAAGAGGAAAAGGAAGGGAAGAGAGGGGAAAGGAAAAAAATTAGATTAGAATAAATATTCCTCTGTGCAATAATTTATCTAGAAGGGACATGTGCTTGCGTGTGTGTACCTGGCTCATTTTACACATTTATGTGACCTGCCAAGACACCATAGGCTTTCCAAGTCTGTGACCTCTGTACTACATTACACTTTTGGCATTTCATTTTGGAATCCCCTCCCTTCCCTTGCTCACAAAAGGGTCCAGTCTTGGTGCTTCAACTAAGCTTTAGCCCCCTCTTCAGAGCAACAGAAAGCATGCTCGGCTCTCGTGAGCTGTTTGATTCCCTCAGGGGATCAAGCAGGGTGGATTCTGTTTTCCTTTGCAGGCTGAAAGTTCTTGTTTTTTAGGACATACTGTTCTCTTGAGGCTCTAGCCCTGGCAGGAGGGGAGAAAAAAAGAAGAAAAAAAAAACTTGCTGTGGGTAGCCAGGTACAGGCAAGGACTTGGGTATCTGATAACTGTTCCCCTTAGAGAACTTCCTTATCAACATGAGGACTGCATGCACGAATGTTTACATTTTGCAGGCATCACTGTTCACTTCTTCTACCACCGCAGGTATCACCTAAGCCTAGAGCTTGTGGGCAATCAACAAAGAGCCACAGAGAACCGTGGCTGGAAGATAAAAGTGATTGTCGATGGAACAGCCACCAACTGGTGGGAGCCAGACACTTCTCTGCATAGCTCTATGCCACAGTTGTCTCTGCTAAACTGGTGCTAACCAGCAGTTCTGAGTGACCTCCCCATGTCCTCGCCAAGGGGATTGCTTCTCCGGTCTGTAGAGACACCTGTTGTTGATACACAGCTAGGAGACCTAGATTGTCATCAGTCATTCCCACATGTGACTGAGGATACTGAGCAGTCACCACTCCCCACTGGCATGTGCTTGTTTCACAATGTAAGCCAGAAGGAAATCATTCCATCTGCTGTATCTCTGTCTCATACCTGGGAGACCAGAGGACAGTAATTTTTATTCTATCAAGCTCATCTAAAATGAAGACAAGAAAGATCTGTTAAAGTTTAGGCCAGAAATGTTCAACCTTTCTATGCACTCAAATGATGCTGGAAATGGTGCTCTCCTAAAACAGAGACTGTAAGAGCTTATTTAATAATTCTTAGATAAAAAGTATTCTCCCTCATTTCTGTACCTACAGGACACATTTGGATGGGGGCAGCAATGTGCCCAGTTTGAAACAAACAAACAAACATTCTATTTTCCAAGTTCCTTTAAAGAACAAAACATTCCTAAGATGCTTATTCACGAGGTGTAAGCTGAGGTCACCAAGTAGAACATTTCTGAAACAGCAAACGTGACTGGCTTGTTTGCTGACCTTTCCCCTTTTCCACTGTACCTTCTTTTTACCTGGATCCCCTGTAACGATTTTGTCAGCATGAGAAAGAGGTCAACACCACAAAGACTACAGAGCAAAAAGTTAGAAGAGGTTCGTGACATTTGCTGTTGAGGTTTCATTGGTTATAGCAATGAAACTGCAATTTACACAATTCTTCTTCATTCTCAGTTCCTCAAAGTACAGCGTTGCCTCCCTTTCAAAGTTATTATTTAAAGTTTGTTTGTTTAGATAGATAAACGGGGACCCCCACAAAAGGATCTTGTCATGCCCCCACCTGCTTCCAGCTAGCCAGGATCACACAGGCCTGCCCTTGGGCATACCCGGTATACTCAGATCAATGCTGGAACCAAACCCAGGGCTTTCCCATATGGCTCCAGAATCTTGCAGCGGTGCCCTACTGCTTGCACTACTACAGCTAAGCCCCTTGTAGAGTGTTTGTAGGAATTTAAAAGAGATAATGGAGATAATGTATATGAAATTGCCTCAAAATGACTGGTAGAAAGTATCAGTCTTATCGACAAATAAATAATTTCTTTCTCCCTTTTGCATTTCTAATCAGATCCCACATGCAAAGGACAATTAAGCCAGATTTACTTGCTCCAAGTTAGCACTTTCAAAGCAGGCTTCTGTCTATAGAGTTTTTTGACTCAGTATCAACTGGCACAGACCTGTACTGAGTAAACAAGGCCCTAGGGGTACAAAAGAGTTTTCCTTCAAGGTGAGCAGCAGGAACCCAAGGTAAGTAGCAGGTTGGGCTAGGCCAGGCTGAGGCAGGGAGAAAGTGGGGCTTTGCTCAATAGGGAACTTAATAATACCTGAGAAAAACAAACCATCAGGAAGTTCCCAAATCCCTTTATAGCCCCAAACATTTGCTCCTGTGTGTATCACTCCCCCAAACCCAGGCAGGGAAATCATGACAAGACGGAAAAGCGAAGAGGGAAATGACAAACTGGAAAGACAAAGAGGGAAAGCAATCATTCTATAACTTCAGGGATGGAGACATTGACACTTAGAGAAGGCCTGCCATTGCATCTCTAATCTACAAGCACACACAATTTTCCGATACCTATATCAGTTCAAGTCTCTTATGAACAGGTGACTCAGTAGTTTCCAGTTCTTAAGAAAATTACAGAATTTCACAGGTTTTTTTTTTTTTTAATAGCCAGCTGTTCTTTTGTATTGTATGAATCTGAAGCAGAGACGAGTGTTTTCTGTAAATGGCTAAATAGTAAATATTCTATGCTTTGTGGCCCATAGGATTTCTGTTTCAACTATTCAGCTTTGCCATTATAGTGAGGAAGCACCCACAGATGATATGTAAATGAATGTGTGGCTGTGTTCCAATTAAATTGCATTTACAAAATCAGGTGCTTAGGCTGACTCTTATTATGAACAGTGTTGCAGTAAACACAAGGGTGCAGATATCTTTGCAATCATACTGGTTTTCTTTCCTTGGGATATATGCCTAGCAGGGGGACTGCTGGATCATAAGGTGGTTCTAAAGTAATGACAAAAGGTTGAGATGATGCATATGCTAATTATTCTTATTTAATCATTGCAAATTATTTTCTGAACTGAACTCACATTGTTCCCCATAAATATGTACAATTACTATATGTCAATAGAGTATTAAAATAAAATAAAGTTTAAAAAGATCAAGAAGAGGGGCCGACAGGTGGCATAGTGGTTAAGGGTGCTGGACTCCCACATGGCCCAATGCGGCTGAATACCGAGCCTGGTGGCTGGCTTTCTCACTTTCTCTCTCTCTCTCTCTGTCCCTCTCTGATCAAATTAAAATAGATAAATAAACAAATAAAGTTAAATAAAACACTTCTTTAAAAAGAACAAAAAGACAGGTTGCCTATAGTTTGGTACTCCCTAGTTTAAAGAACACTAGAACTACAGCAAACTAAAGAAGAGACATTGGTAACAGCTAATACTCTCTTACCAATAATCATTACTATAAAGAAAGGAGAGTGCAGAAGTACAGACCAACAGGAAGAAAGGAATGAAATGGGAGAGAGGCATTCCTAGAGCATTATAAACAGTACCTATTGGGTACAGCCAAAGACTCAAATATTCCAAGGTTTATGCAAACTGTGATAAGCAAGGAAAGGCAAAGAATGTAACCTGTTTTTACAAAGAGGTTTAAGATAAGCAAGTTCAAGTGAATAAAATACCTTGTGGACCATAGCACTGGGTTTCTACATGAAGGCCAAAATAACTGTTAGGAATGAATGGGCAATATTGATAAGAATTTTCCCCTTTGACTCTTTAAGCACAAAAACAGGCCAAGAGGCAGATATGAAGTAAAGACTTGGGGCAGGAGCAGAACATAAGGCCAAAACAGATGCCTCCAAACATCTGATGCTCTCACTCCTGGTCCCAGGGTCACTGAGTATTAGTATCACTGCTTTGCATTCATCCCTCCCCCACATAAATGTGTTCATCTGCTGCAAATAACTTATATTTCATGAGACATAGAGAAAGTTTAGAAAAATAAAAAAAGAGAAAAATATCAGAGTCAGAGGAGGACAATCAGGTAGGGTACAGATTTCCAGAAGGCTAGTCTTTTCGCTGTTCTCTGGCTGTGTTGCTCTCTCACTCATAAATGCACCTGTGTTTCTACTATTTTCTTTATTCTGAAGTCCCTTTTAACTTTTCGTTCATCAGTAACAGGTAATACTTATACTTACATTGTGCTAATGTTCTAAGCATGTTACAGACACATATGTTAATCCACGTAGTATTTTCAACTCCACGATGCAGGTATTATGATTGTTCCCATTGAACAGATGAAATAACTCAAACAGTGAGGTCATATAATTTTTTCAGAGCTACATAGCTAATAAGTGACTGAACTGAGATTGGAACCCAAGCATTCTGGCTCCAGAGTACCACGTTATCCTGAGCTTACATGAGCTTCTCACCATCCAAAAAGCTAGCTCTGACTAACAACTCCACTCTACCCTCTGTTGTGCATCAGTACGTATTTGTTTATTTTCTTGAGCAAATTATTTAATACAACTTACATATATAATTACTAATTTACAGTCAATAAAGAGGACAGGAAAAAAAGACATGTGAAAGAATACCATGGGGAAGCAATCTGCAAAATTTAAACTGCAGAAAGCTCTCCAGGATGGACAGCTCAGTTCCTTTAACAAATAAATTGCGGAGAGAGAGATTAATTTTGACCTAAAGAAAAATTAAAAGAATTAGAACTAATTGCAATATATGGACATTATTCAGAGCCTGAGTAGAACAAATTATAAGAAACAAGTTATGAAATTTATTAGAGAATTACCATCAGAATACTACATGAATGTTCAACAACATACAAAATGATTGTAATTTTTTTCACTATAATGGTATTATGAATATACTTTGGAAATGTTTATCTTTTGGAGCTTTACACAGAAATACTAATACATGAAATAAAATGATATCTGGGATCTGCTTCAAAACAGGATGGGAAAGGGAAACTTGCTTGGGGCAGGGATGACAGATCGCTTGAAGTTGGTAACTACTTAAGTTGAGTAACAGGTTTGTGAGGGGAGTCTCATGCTATTTTTCCTATTTTACTTATGTTGACAAGTGTATAAATGTCCTTTATTTAATAAAGTTTACCCATTTCATTCTTTTCTCTCTGTTGGTCTGTACTTCATGTGCTCTCATTTCTTTATAGTAATGATTATTGGTAAGAGAGTATTACTATTACCAGTGTTTCTTCTTCAGTTTTCCATAGTTCTAGTTTTAAGCACTAAATTTAAACATATTAGTGTTTAAAATAAGATTTCAGGCAAGGGGAGGTTCTAGATTTATCAGTATGTATATAGTCTCTTCCTCTTCAGTAGATATTTTAAAGTTTAAGGGAAGAATTTAGAGGGATTGAAAGTATGGAAGTAAACAGTTCTTGTTCTTGAAAGATAAACCTTGGAGATGTTGAGATAACCTGAAGCTTACTTTCTCCTGTGGGTTGAAAGACACCAAAGTACTCTCATAGCCAGGAAGCATGACTCTCTATTACCCACTATGCTGCTGACAAAGGGGCGTTCCTAGGATAGAAAGTATGAGGAGAGAGAAAATCATACCATAGGTCTCAGGATAGAAGAATGGAAAGGAATTCCTCAGTGGGGGAAATTTGGGACATCTACATACATGACAGAGTGAAAAACCCCATAGTTCATTTTCAAACCACCGTCCCAAGAGACCTAAGTTTCAATCTCAGTCCCACAAATGAACAGTTGAGTAACCTTAGATAGTCACTTCATTAGTATGGACTTAAACGGTTTTATCTGTAAGCTGAAGAATTTGGGTAAAAATTACTAGAAATATCTATAATCCAATGATTAAACTAAAAATTAATACTTTTGAAAACCATCCTGAGAACACCAAACCCAATAGATTGTCCACTTCCTGTTGAATGAAAGCTTCTTTGAAATTTCAGCACTGAGCCACAATATACTAGGAGTTTTTGTTTGTTTGTTTTGTTTTTGGTCCATTTATTTATTTATTTCTCCCATAAGAAAGGGAGACATACACACATTGTCTTTCTCTGTCTCAGTCTCTCTCTCAACAGAGTCTTCACATCACCATCCTACTTCCAAGTCCAGCCAGTCATGATCATGGGCATCAGCATACACACTTGGCATGCACATCTGGCATGCACACCTGACACGCATACCTGACATGCACAGGAAGATCTCCAGACACAAATCTGGGACCATGCATATGGCATCAGCATTGAAGAGAAATGTGTTACCGCTGTGCCACTGCAGCTGGCTGAGCCTTGAATTCTTGAAGACAAAGAACTGAGGTGAGATTTGTGAAGAAAGAAATCATACTGAATAAAATGGAATGTAAAAGTAATATGCTATACACTGGGATCAGTGTTTTAACTTAAGGGGACAGCCTCCAGATGAGAGCAAATGGGTTTTCTGTCAGGACACTGCCTACTCTTGTGCCATGGGTGCCAACTGTACTGCAGGCTATCTGTCCTTCAACAGCTGTAATAAATATGCTGTTGGACAAGGCATGCCTGACATTTACAAACTTTACAGGCCAAATAATGTTGCCTAAAGTCTAGAAATCAAGATCTCATTTGCAATGCATGAATTTTCACTTGGCATCCTAAGGTCAACCACAACTCCAGATCTGCATCTCAATATACCGGAATATCTGAAAAGTCATGACATATTTTTCTAGGGTTTTCTATGCAAAAATACATCATGACTTTTCCAATGACCCAATAGATGCACATAATATGTCAGGTCCTAAACTTTCTGATGTTTTATCATTAGCTCTGCTACAAAATTTTAAAAAAATAATTGGTCCAATTTGCTAAATGGTCCTCAAAGAGAGAACAATCATTGAAAATGATGAAGAAGCCTGATATATTGAATTAATTGATAATACTTTTGACCTTAAATTGCAGTGATTGTTCACTAATCAAGAAGAACTAATTCTCTCTGCTTGGAAAGCCTAATTATTACTGTGCTTATGCTTTTCCTTCCGACACAAAGTGCCTCTTCACAAAGCAGGGAGGTTTCCAACTGCGTTGTCTCAACTGGTCTTGACAAGAGAAGAGATGAATCACTGGAGCAGCCTGGCACCACCTCAATTTGTAATACTCTACCAAGGGCTAAATTATAGCTAGCCGAATGCAGGGAGCTTTTGATTTTCTTCTTCTCTCCTTTTTTTTTTTTTTTTTTTTTTTTTTTGCTAGCAAAGTGGGGGAGGGTTCACAAAGGTTCAGTCCTACTTGACATAATTTGTACAATTACTGACAACTTAGCAGCAGAGTTGCTGCCAAGGGTGGATCTATGTATGCAAGAAAGGTGAGCACAAATAGGCTAGCCTTGATTTTCAGGCAAGTTTTACATAATGACCCCAAAACAAACCTATAGCAAGAGAAGAAATACTCATCATAATCTCTTGCAAAATAGAGACATATAGAGCAAATACCTGAGAGCTCAGGAGAGTTCCACTGCTCTTAGTCCACTACCAGCCAAAGATTTCATGCATATTCCACTGTAAGTGTTTATTCTTGAAACTTGAAGATGTGTATGCAAGCTTCTGCTATCTGCACAAACAACTCTCTACCTAACCCAAATGAACCTACTACTGCATGTGTCTGGATCTGGCTAATTCTAGGCCAGTAGATCTTTTTCCTCATCACACAGTAACACAGCAATAAAGAAAGACGAACAAAAAGAGAAAAAAAGAATGGTAGCTCAGGGTAGAGGTATACAAATACAGGAAAAAATAACATACAGAAGAAAAATAAATAAACAGAGTAGCTGATATTAATAATCCATTACAGTGGCAAATGACAAGTAAAATGCTCTTAATACTGGTGAAAAAATAGCTAACATATAATTCATAAATCTCCAGGAGGATAAGTAAGAAAATTTATATTCACTTTTCAGTCACATCATGTTACTTTTAGAGGAGTCTATTGCCGGATCATTTTTCCATGTGCACATCTCAAAGTACATGCATAGTGCCTGGAACCTCTGTAAGTACTTAGCAGATAAGTGGTATGACCTAAATTTGGTGTGGGCACTACTGCTGTCTAGCAATTATTTGCTATTCTCTTGCTTGCCTGTCAAAGCAACAAGTACCCTCAAGCAATATCTTACCTACACTGTAGAAATAAAATCTCCCCTCCAAAAAAAAAAAAAAAAAAAAAGAAAGAAAAGAAAGAAAGAAAGAAAAAGAGAAGGAAAAAAAGGAAAATGAGGAGGAGGTGGCAGGCAATTGAGATATGTGTCACTTAGCTTCGAACCTGTTAAATAATAAAATGTTGATGCTGGCATATTGCCTCTGTGAGATTTCAGACATTTAGAAGCAGAAACATCATGATGTAGGGCTTCCATCACCTATCTAGGGGGGAGTACTAAATCAGAAACTAAATTTCATCCACTTATACCTTTGGTTTTGATAGCCAAGCACCTCATGAAAAAGAAAGAAAGAAGGAAAGAAATATTCGATAATCATTTTTTAAACAATCTACTCTTATAACAGCAATGTTCTTGATAATATGATATACCGAATTTCTTTTCTATTCTAAAGGAAAGCCAGCTGAATTCTAAGGAACAGCTTCCACGAAACATCGTAAGTCTTCTATCTCTCCACTTCTACTGACACACTTGGCAACATAAACTGGTTTCTGTCCACAGGATCTCTGAAACCAAAAAACACCCACTTACTCATGCACTGAATATCTAACCCTTTGAAAACACCATTTTCAACTTATTTTAAACATGTCCAATAATAAAGTTTCTACACAATAATAGGATTTTTTCCTGACAGCATGGATTCTTTCTGTTTACATTCTGTTACTTTATTTGTGGTAATCTAAACTATTTCTTACATTCTTTGATGCTTTTCCCTTTTAAGTGCTTACAGGATTATTCATGTTTTAAGTCAGTTTCTGCCTATTGTTTGCCTAATTCTCATTTAAGTCTCAAAACTTTACCCAAGCAATGGAGTTTTGGCTCCCTTATCTTAATTTTGAATGCACACTACTACATGGTGGCTGTTTTTCTAGATCAGACCTGCCCTGACACAAATGTTCTATGATTGGGATATGGAAAGCATTAAATGAAGGGTACAGTCAAAAATTCCTCAAGCCCTCAAAGGAGGAAGGGCATGGATGAGGTGTTCTGCTGCGTAAGGGGTGGGCTGGTGCTGAGGCAGAACATGCAGGTGAGACATCACCAACCAGGCAAGCAAGAAAGATTCTAGGAAAAAGTACTCCCACAAAAAAGTTCATGGAAAATGCACATTATGAAAAACTATGCATGGATTTCAATTTTTTTTTTGCACCAAAATAAACTCATACTTTATTATCATTTTTTATAAGCTTCTTGAAATAGTTTTCCATGTCTTTTCAGGTTTCTCCATTTTTAAAGCTTTCTCTTTAGGAGTATCCTTAAACTGTGATACCAAAATGTTCTTTTCTGAAATAATATTTAATCATTCCAAATACATTTCTCCAAAGATTTTTTTCTAAATGAACAGCAAAAACGAAATATAAATTACAACCAACTTTTACAAGGATTAGTTCATAATCTACTGTTGTTTGAGCATATTTAAATCACTGTTTCCTCTACAGAACCACAGATCTTCGTGGTGCTACTTCCCCAGAGTCATCTCAACTACCTCCACCTACAGAGACCATCTACAGCTTCCTATAGGTAAAACGCACTTCAGCATCTTCATGAACATGCAGTCTTATGCCCAGGAAAAACTGACTATAGAATTTGAACCCAGCCAGTTTTAAGCTACTCACATCACATACATTACTCCATTAATCAATGTAATTTCTCTATGGCTGTCAGGCAAATCACATACAGTCTCTCCCTCTGTTTCTCCTTTATTTATGTCATTGTTTATTTTTCTTCATCTTAATCTTTTCATTCCTCGATATGAGCCTCTAATATTTTTCCACCATCATCTACTACATGAGTTTGCTGGTCTTTTAAACTCAATCACTCTTTTCTCAGACCATCACAGGGTCAAGATCTCATAATTTGCAGAACAAAACTACAGATGTCATGGTGGCTTGTACACACAGACAACAAAGCAATCCCTTTTTTTTTTTCTCCAGTTTTGCCTTGTTAAAATAGCTTACAGAAACAGAATATAAGGAGAAGCTTGAACTGTCTGAACATGATTGGGCAAGAAGGGAGATGGGAGAGAAAAGAGATCTTGTGAATTTTCTTTTACTCCAGGTAGGAGTCACACTTACAAGAATTCCTTCATCTGTTTGGTATTCAAGGTCTTCATAGTCTATCTTATCTAAAACTTCCTAATCATGTGCCTTGGAAATGCCATATGCATTCCCATCTTTATCTTCACGCCTTGGTGGGACCCACACCTGCTCCTGGAATGCAGGCTCCTGGAATACCTTTTCCCTCTGCCTGTTTGGTGAAGTCTTACCCTCAGGTCCTGCCTCAGCCTCAGCCCACCCCTTGCACCTGTTGCACAGAATACCCACATCCATGACCATCTTTGAGAACCTGAGAATTCTCTCACTGTATTCTTCATTCAGCACCTTCCATGTTCTGCCTCAAAGAACATATGTAATAAGTATATCTGTTCTAGAAAAACAGCCACTATGTAGTAGTCTAAATGTCCTAAAATCAGTTCTACTTCTTAATTGAACATTAACTGTAACATAGGATTAGTATCTACATTTTATTAAAAAGGAAATGGGAAAATTAAGTGATAAGCAAAGGTCATACTTTAGCAGGACTAGGGTTTTAATCCAGGCCCATGTTCCTCTCAAGCCCATGTCGGTTTCATTGTGCTGCATTGCCTTTATTTCTGTAGTGAAATTAAAATCAGGCCTGTATCTTCCATCTCAGTGTCCCCAGCCTGGACGCCATGAGAGCTTAATGAGTATTAATGGCAAAGTTTATGTTTAAATGGGATTGCATTTTCTGAAAAGACCTCTACAGAGGAAGAGGGCTTAGAGGTAAGAAAAAGCAAGCTCAGGATTAAAATTTCTGCAGATAATCCACAAAGTGAATGATAATGCAGTGTTGAGTACATATCCAATTCCATAGCGGTCTCCTGTGTAATTTTACAATGTCAGAGTGTAAGCAGCAGTGTTTACTTCCATTGCTGTTTCTGCTCATCCAATAAACTTACAGGCCTGGAATGAATCCTCAGTAGATGTTAGAAATATTTGACAACAGCTGGTGCTGTCATTTGCAGTGTCCAAAATGGAACTTCCATTTATTTTTCTCCAAGTAAGATTTATGTGTTTCTCTTCAAGTGCCAGTCTTACCTCAAAGTTAAAATCTTCATTTTTTTTTCAGTAGTTGGATTTCCTGACAACTTAAAACAGAAAAAACTGCTTTATAACATCAAGTTAGCCTTGTGGTATAGTATATATCTGTGTTTTACAGTCCAGAGTTATACTTCAGTAAACATGTTTGTGACTGCTATTTTTTAAGCTGGTTAGTCCTAAAATATAGTACAATGGATATTTCCATATTGCTTTTGCTAAGAAATAGCAGGTAGTTTTTATTTATTTGTTAGTTTGTTTATTTATTTATTTATAATTTGCCAGAGGGCACATGTGCTTACTGGAGAGAGACAGAGAAAGTGAGAAAGCAACCCTCATGGGGAATGATCATGCTGCAATCCCTTCTACTCCATATCTTCTCCCTTTCGGGATCTTTTGTATGCATGCACAAAGACCTGGTGCATTGTTCAAGCTGCCAGGTCTGGGACTCAAACTGCACAGTCGGTCTTAGGGAATTCAGTTGCCTTAACCATCAAGCCACTGGCTGGCCGATACTTATTATTATTATTTTTTTTTAAGAAAAATTTGTTAAGTTTTGTTTGTTTTTCTCTGAACAAATCTGTCTTAGGAACCAAAGTGCTGAAACTCCAGCCAGGATATTAGGGGCCAGGTTAAGGCTGAGACATTGTTTTACAGGGTAGCTATCTGGGTCCCCTGATGGTATAGTATTGATCTTGCATTTGATGTTCAAAGCTCTGAACACAGCAGAATGGCATATACCAATGCAGGGCAGCTCAACTGTCACAAATGCAAATATAAGCAGGTAGATTTGACTGTACAGCACAGTTCTGCCAAGATAGCTCAGATTTCTACGTCAGGTCTACAGTCACAGTTTGCACAATTCTGAGTTATTAGTGAGATCTTTCTATGCACAATATTATGTACCAGAATGTGATGATCTCATTACTGTGAGTCAATGTGGTCTTGGGCAGCACACAACCTAATCCTTCTAGAATAAGGTAGAAACCACAGGGGTATGAGTCATTCCAATGTTTCAGTGAAGTAAATTCTGGAGCTCTGAGGCAAAACCATGATCCTAAACATGCTGCTGTATGATGATAATGTGTCAGTAATCAAAACCTACCTACACTATTCTACACGTTAACTTCATTTCATGCTTCCTCTCTAAAGTTCTACTGGTTAGGTGCATACACTTGATCAATATTTACAGCCTTCATTGTGAAAAGACATCTTACAAAAATGCTCTTGAAATAGTGTCCTTTAGAATCCACTGTAATTGTTAGTTTTTTTTTTTCCCTTGTCTTCTCTTCCTTTAGTGAAAAAAAGGGAGGGTATTTAAATGAAGTTTATTTAATGTTCAAAGCTAAACAAAGTGGGGAGTCTGTTTAGCTGGATATAGCCAACAATGCTGTCAAATATTTATTTTATAACTTTGCCCTATTTCAAACAACTTATTTATGAATATGACTGGCCATAATTTATGAATTTGAAGAGAAAAACAAATGCCTAAGTCTAGATATCTATAATAATTAAACACCAATAATTCTTATCAATACACAGTGATTATCAAAGCAACTCTGCTTACAATGTAACCAATGAAAGGAGGCAAAGCCATGAGCCTAAACACGCTGTTGTATAAGAACCCATCTATAAAAAACCCATAGCTAACATCATCCTGAATGGAGAAAAACTGAAAGCTTTTCCACTAAAAACTGGTACAAGACAAGGATGCCCACTTTCTCCACTCCTTTTCAATATAGTACTGGAAGTCGTCGCCAATGCAATCAGAAAAGAGAATAAAATAAAACGCATTCAAATAGAAAAACAAGAGGTGAAACTACCTCTATTTGCAGATGACATGATGATATACTTAAAAGACCCAATGGTATCCATGAAAAAATTCCTGAAAGTAATATATGAATACAATAAAGTTGCAGGATATAAAATCAACATACAGAAATCTATAGCACTCCTATATATGAACAGCAGGTAGACTGAGATAGAACTGAAAGTAGTAATTCCATTTACCATAGCCACAAAAAATATAGGATACCTAGGAACCAAAGAAGTTAAAGACCTCCACAAGAAAAACTATGAGAAGCTAAATAAAGAAATTGAAAATGACACAAAAAAGTGGAAAGACATCCCATGTTCCTGGATTGGAAGAATTAATATAATAAAAATGGCAATTCTACCCAAATTAATATACATATTTAATGTTATCCCAATCAAAGTGCCAGAGACATTCTTCACAAATCTAGAAAAGACAATCATACAATTTGTCTGGAATCGTAAAAGACCTCATAGCGCCAAAACAGTCCTGCACAATAAGAGTAGAGTGGGTGGCATCTCACTCTCTAAATATACTACAAAGCTGTGGTAATCAAAACAGGTATTGACATAGTAATAGATAGGTGGACAAATGGAACAGAATAGAGTCCCCAGAAATAAACTCCCAGACATATAGCCAATTGATATTTGACAAGGGGTACCAGTCAATCCAGTGGGAAAAGGAAAACCTCTTTAGCAAATGATGCTGGAAAAACTGAATATCCACCTGCAGAAAGATTAATCTGAACCCTTACCTCTGACTGACAAAAATCAACAAAGTGGATCAAAGATCTAAACCTAAGACATCAAACTATAAAACTGCTGCTGGGGAAACACTGGGGAAACTATAGGAGACATTGGGGTAGGAAAAGACTTCTTAAATAAGACCCTGAAAGCACAGTCAACAATCCCAAAAATAGACAAGTGGGATTACATCAGATTAAGAAGTTTCTGTATGGCAAAAAACACAGTAATTAGTGTGAAGAGACAGTCCTCAGAATGGGAAAAGATTTTTGTAAACTGTGCATCAGATAAGGACTGACAACCAAAATACACAAGGAACTCAAGCAGCTGTCTGGAAAAAAAGATGATTAACCCTATTAAAATATGGGAGAATGAGTTAAAAAAAAAACACTCTCTAAGGAAGACATATGAATAACTAAAAGGCATATAAAAAAATGCTCAACATCCCTCTTCATAAAGGAGATGCAGATCAAAATCACAATGAGATACTGCCTAACTCCAGTCAGAATGACAAAATGACAAAGACTAAAAACAACAGAAAAGGATAAGTGCTGGCAGAGGTGTGGTGAAAGTGGGACTCTCCTACACTGCTGGTGGGAATGTAAATGAACAATCTATACAGGTGTCTGGTATGTGAAAAGCACTACTCAAATGCTGTGGTGATAAAGATAGTGATGATTACTTAATCAAGTGCATTTGTGTTTGGTTGAAGGATGGCATACTCTGAGTCATGAATATTTGTGCTTGGTCCAATGGAGTATCCCTAGTGAGCAAACTTACATTATAAAGAGAAATAAAATATGTAGGCCCCCCAAAAAAATTCCCATTATAAAAAAAATGGGAAATATTTGGTGGGTCTTCTATGTTTATACACATGCTAAAGGGCTTAGAACACCAATATATTATAACTCTACCAAGTTAAAAAAGTTAGAACTTACATCAGAGAGCAAATAAAATATGAATAAGTTATTGCATGATAGAGAATGAAAAGGAATATAGTAATTATGTGCATAGTAGTTAAATGGGAGAAATTTAGAAGTGCACAGGCCTGGCCAGCAAGTGACATGATGGTTAAGGCACTGGATTCCATATGGTTGACTTTGTGGTTTGATTCCTGGATCTGGTAGCTTGAAAATCATGCCAGGCACACGTATTTACGGGCCTAAAACCTTGAGAAAAAAAAACTGGAGAAGGGACTGTAGTGTGGCTATCCCCTCTGGGAGTGATTTCTCACTTTCTCTCTCTCCTTGTGTCTCTCTGTCTCACTCCAGTATGTGCACATTCCATCAGGCCAAAATCTAAAAAAAAAAAAAAAAAAATTCACTGACCTGGATTCAAATCCCAGCTAAGTCATCTATTAGTGAGGTGACATTGAACATGTTACTTATTCCTGTAACTCAGATTTCCATCTATAAAAATGTAATAACAATTCCTACCTCATAAGATCGTTATTAAATAGCAATACATAAATTTAGCACAATGTTTTAATAAACATGATGTTATTATTACTTTATTAGCGGTTAGTACTATAATTAGAGTTTGTAGGAGACTTAGAGAATATTTTGAATGAGGAAACCAAATAAAACTAGACTAAGTTTGAAGAAAAGAAGGCAGAAGTCAGAGCACAGGCACAAGTAGACTAGCAAGTACACTGTAGGAGGTCTTTTGAAAAGTGTGTGGAAAGGGAATTAAAGTATACCGTTATTTCAGTGCAAACATATCTGAAATGCATGTGTAGTATTTTCATAATAAGCATTTTCCATGAAATTTCTGAAGACCTCGCATATTTTCTATGGCTGATAATCCATTGGCAATCAACTACATTACTGTTATTGTTAAATTAAACTTGGTGAACAGGTTTAGCAGAGAAAACCTCTATCTTCTATGGCTATTTTGGACATTTAGTTTAGCTCCTTTTTCCCCAAGTTTCAAATTTGCTTATAAAGATTATGCCTAGCTGCTGCTATATGATTTCTTAATATAAATAAAATAAATAGAGATAATGAAATACAACAAGAAAGAAGACAGTATTTTTGGGACCAGATTGAGAAATCTCTACAAATCAACACAAATGACCTATGACAGTGTCAGATTTCTAGACACAGTTTCTCTAGACAGTGGGTCAGATTTGTTCCTCATGTCTCTCTTCCACAATGTTTACCCAAAGAACATTTTAACTAAAAGGCAAATGTCATTTGCCTTCTAGTAAAGCCCTACTGAGAATGTTATGTATTCCATGCATCAGCTTGTAGACAGCATTTTATTTAAAATACTGAGAAAGATTTTCTGTATATCTTAAAAACCCTACACATGAAGTTTACATTGCTGATAATTTTGTCAGTGGCCCTGAGTACTTGTAAATCATGAAGCTCTTCTGCAATAATTACCTTCTTTGATATAACTCTTAACATGTTTTACTCTTGCTTCCTAGGGTACACTACAATGTGTGCGTATATGAGGGGTCTTCAAAATATTGAATGGATTTCAAATTTTTTTGCACCAAAATAAACCTGTACTTTAATTCCACTGTTTCACAAAATCTTAAAAGTACCTTTTTACTATTAACAATAAATGTAGAAATGAGTCACATAACCATTATTGGGTGAGATTATGATTCATTTTAAGTAATCAAATTAATGAAGTGATATGAATGTAAATGAAAAAATGTAAGTGATCATCTGAAGGATAAAGCCTTGTTATGCAATTAAGAACCATCATTAGGATGAAAAGTAGTTCATTGTGAAATATTTCAAAGTACACTAGTGTCATCCCTACTCCTACCCCTAACTGCTTAACTATGAAAGGTCAGAGTGCCTTTACCTGAGATGCTCATACTGCAATGTCTCAGAGGGGAACAAACTTAGGTCAGTGAACCAGGTGTGCTATTTAAATACCTAGAGGAACCATCTCTTTTTAGGATATGCACATGTACAATGTTAACTCTTTTGTGGTGTCTCATTAATCTCCTCTATCCACCATTTATATAAAAATCACTTGAAGAACATGTTAAAACATACTTTCTTGGGCATTATTTCCAGGGATTTTGATTCTATAAGTCAAGGTTAGGGCCCATAAAATAACCTTAAACTTGGCTTCCTAATTTTCCTGTGTATAAGGCAATTCCCAAATTACAGGAAGTCAGTTCCTAGCTAATTGAGTTGAATCTGAAATTGTCAAGAATTCTTATAGAAAATAATTCTGTTGGGAACCAACAGTTAGCATAATGGCTATGTCGCTGGACTCCCACGTAGTCGACTGTGGTTCGTGTCCTGGACCCGGTGGCTTAGAACTCAAGCCGGGTGCGTGTGCGTGCGTGCCCGAGATCCCGAGAGGAGAATGGAGGAGAAGGGATTGCGGCGTGGCCATCCCCCCTGGGGGGTGATTTCTCGCTTTCTGTCTCTATGTCTCTCTCTGTCTGTCTGGCGAGTGCACACGCCCTATAGCAAAAACCTCTCAAAAAAAAAAAAAAGAAAAGAATTCTGTTTACAATCATTAGGTTAGCTGTATCTTAAATGATACACCTGAGAAAGAAGCAGTTTTGCTAGTAAGATAGGAGAGGAATAAAGATAATATAAAAGATATAAAAGGTACAGAGATAGATGGGCTAAATGCTGAAAGAAGGTCCTGAAAGATGAAATTGGATAGGACAAAAACTTCTGATAAAGGGCTAGATGTTGGCTCTGCAATAAAATGTGATACACTACAAGGTTGACCCACATAGGAAGATCCCTGGTTCATACCAGAAGCTCCCAGAGCACACCAAGCACAAGCATGCGTATGATCGAGGGCAGGCTGAAGCTGAGGGTAGACCATAGCATCAAGGCCCTGGTGAAGATGCTGTCATTCCCTATCTCTCTCCCCCATTCACTTATTCATGGACTAAATAAACTTAAAATAAAATAAAAAAAAAAGAGAAAGACCTCCCAGTAAAAGAGTTCAGTTTAAGAAGAAATTGACTCTATGAAATCTGACTCAGAGAAGGAGAGGAAGATAAACATTCAAATGGGTTTTACACTGGAAGCCTTACAGAAATAGAACAGTCAGGACCAGCAGATGGCATAATGTTATATCATTGGACTCTCACGTAGTGAACTGCAGTTCGAGTCCCGGACCCAGCAGGTTAAAACTCATGCCAGGCACGTGTGCATGTGTGCACAAAATCTCAAGAGGAGAATGGAGGAGAAGAGACTGTGGCATGGCCATCCCCTCTAGGGGGTGAGTTCTCATTTTCTGTCTCTCCATCTCTTTCTGTCTCTCTGGTGAGCATACATACCCTATACCAAAAATCTCTCTTAAAAAGGAAAAAAAGAAAAAGAGAAAGAAAGAAATAGAATGGCCTATCGCAGTAGTCCCCAAAGTGTGGTTGGGGACCAGATTTGCTGCACTGGAATTGCCTGTGGGCTTATTATAAAAACAAATTCATGAACCTCAACCTTGACCTACTGAATCTGGATTCCTGAGAAGGACCAGCTCTCCCCATCATTATAAAAGCTCCACATATAATTTTATAAAAATTAATGTTTGAGGACTACTGATCTAAATCTTCTCAATTACAACAGTAAATTATTAGGTTGGCAGAAAAGTCATGATGCATTTTTGCATAGAAAAAAAATACCTCATGACTTTTCTGATGAGTCAATAGATCAATTGAACAAGAGGGTGAGAATTTGGTGAGAACAAGAGGGCCTGCTGGTAACCTGATGACTGGATCCCAGGATAAGCACATACACATATGTGTTCAGAATCCCAAGAAGAGAATGGAGAAGGGATTACAGCACGGCCCTCCTCTGTGAAGGGGTGCTTTCTCACTTACCTTCTAGCTCTCTCTCTTTTTCCAGTGAGTACATGCCCTCTGGCAAGTAAATGAATTAAATGTAATTCAATTTTAAAAGGATGTTGGGGTCTAGACTTCAGGGGTGGAGACTTAGGACAGTTGCTGGAAGGAATGTTGGATAGAGGTGAGGAATTAATGAAAGGCTAACACTCAAGTGAAGTTAGCATATCTTTCAGAATCAAAAGCCTTCTTGTGACCTGGCTTCTAAATTCAGTGCAGGGTAGTAATGAGTCTATGTAAAACTACATTCTGATTTTCATACAGCTGGCAATGACCATAGGATGACAGCTCATTTATAACTTAGGGACTGTTCATGTATAGACTAAATCAACTGAAGGAAAATAAGAAGAAGGAGAAGAAGAAAAGGTTTCTCTTATGAAGACAAGAGGGAAAAAATATCTTGGAACAAAAGTCAACAAATTCAGAATGAAGCTCATTACTCTTCTAACTAACTGTGTGGCCCTGGGAAAATTATTAAACTTCAGAGATATATTTTTTTTCCCTCTATTAAGTTGGATCCAGCATCCATTTATTCAAACAGCAAAAGAGGGGGAGAAACAAATAACTACTTAAATAACCACAGCCCAAATACATTATGATGTGGCTATAATGAGTGTATTGATGCTTAAAGTGAGGAGTTAGCAGTTAATTCCATACAAGAAAAACAAGGAGGCCTTCCTAACTGAAGAGGCAGGAGTGCTAGAAAAAGAAGGGTGAAAGAAAATTCAGCAGATAGAAGACCATAAAGGTAGAGAGTAAGAAAGTACCAAGCAAGCCTAGGGAATGAAAAAAGGCCAATGTAGATTTATAATACTAAAACCATGGTGAGGGATAAAGTATCTTTAGACTCTAAGACAAAATTTCATAACAATGTTCAGTAACCCCCAAATTACAGGCAAAGTCAATAGTGTGATTTTAACCACTGCTTAGGAAACTTCCTTCATTTTTCAATAATTTATAAGTATTGAATTTAGGGCAAAAAATCCTCAGGATTCTTCCTGGCTGTCTGTAAAGTAAGAGAATTGGGAATGTAATTTCTGAAAGGAGTGTCCATCTATACTCCTGACATGGGGGTTATGGGTATTTCTGGGGACACTTGGCACAAGAGTTGCCTACCTCTTTGAAAAATATTGCTGCTCTGAAGCCAGAATTTAAATTGATTTTATCATAGAAAAGAAAGAACACACTACAAGGGACTTTTGATTAACTTTTCAAAAGTGAGAAACTTTTTATTCTCATAGTAAAATTCATATATTGAATCTCTGGCAAAGTGCCCTTGCTAAATACCCTTTTCCTGTCTTGGGTCATGCCTCAGAAGGCCTGAGTGAGCAGAAAGCAGCTGTCCTCATGAATTTAAAAGCAGTTCTGGGCTCTTCTCTGGGCAGCATGGTTACATTTAAGTAAAAAGAGCACTGGGCTCTGTATTTCTGGAAGAGAATGCAAAGACAGCATTTTTTTTTCATTTTGATCTCATTTCACATTTTCAAGTCTAAGTAGGAGTCTGATCAACCCACAATATCAGATCTACCTCTTCTGGAAAATGCTCCTTTCTGATCAGTCACTTTTTATGTCTGAAAACTTTCCCTGCTACCAGACTTAGTAGCCTAATAGTGGACACCTGTGGTCCTGTTTAAGGTTAAAGCATGAATCACATTTTTAGTTAATAAAATGGCCAACATGTATGTAAGTATTTAAAGTTTAGTCTAAAGAATAGTTCACTGGGTTCAAGTTCTCATGTCATGAGTCATATGCCTGTCCCTAAAGATGACTTTCCTGTGCTTCTTAAAGATGTTCACAGTACAAAAAATCCGCAGGGGCCATGCCCCCTGCGGGGTGATTTCTTGCTTTCTATCTCTCTGTCTCTCTCTGTCTTCCTGGCGAGCGCATGCGCCCTATAGTGAAAACCTCTCCAAAAAAAAAATCAAAGGCAAAAAAATTGTATAAAATTATTAAATTCATACAAAAGATAAAAAGAATAAAATATAGTTAAAAATTATATAAAATATTCTTCCTAAAAACACAGGTCTCACCTCTCAAAAAATAATCCATTTCTCCTTGATTGTCTTATCTAGGCATCCTGTCTTCATAGGGTGCATATTATCAAACTATCCCTCCTCTTCATGTTGTCATCACAATCAATTTCTTTTTTAAGTACCTCTACATTTTTTTTTCCTTTTGGCATTCACACAGGATCTTCCATTGTGATTCCAGTTTCAAGTCAGAAAGAGAAGCAGACATGCTTCATTTAGAAAAAACTTGCCAAAGAACTCTGCCTGCCTCTGGGGCATTTAAAAATATATCTAAAAGAAGATGAGTTCTATGTAAGATAAAGAAAGGTAAGGGTGGGACCAGCAGATGGCATAACGGTTATGTTACTGGACTCCTATGTAGTAGACCACAGTTTGAGTCCCAGACCCAGCAGCTTAAAACTCACATTGAGCACATGTGCACATATGCCCAAAATCCCTAGAGAAGAATAGAGGAGAAGAGATTATGGTGTGGCCATCTCTCCTTAAGGGTGATTTCTCACTTTCTATTTCTCTGTCTGTTTCTGTCTCTCCAGCAAGTACATGCACCTTATAGCAAAAATCTCTTTAAGAAAAAGAAGGTTAGAGTAAAGTCAGGAAAAGTCCAATCCTGACTACATGACAGCAAATGACTGTCTCATCAGACAGCAGCCAGAACATATGAGCCAGAACACATCCTGAGCCGTGTACCTTCACAGTTAGAAAAGGGGTCTTCTCAGAAGCATGTTTGACAGACAAACATCTTCCAATAGACCTTTCTATCAGGTTGTGGGAAAAGTCACATGCATTTTTGCATAGAAAAATACAGACAAATATGTCATGGCTTTTTAGACAACTCAATAATTCACTTGACAACCTTCCTGAGTTTTGCCTAAAAATAAGACCTCACATCGAATTATACATTACATGGTTCATCACCATGAATTCAAACCCACAGGTTAAATTCTGGTTATGTGAACTAAATATCCAACATAGACCCAGAATACAAATTCCTTCTATCTACAGAGAAAAATATATTATCTTAGAGCCACAAATATCTCTCCTACTTAGAAACAGTAGTTTCATTCTTAAACTCAACTGCATATAAGGCAAAAAGCATGCTGTCACAGCAATTCATCCAATCATTAGCCATATATTGACTTTTAACGTTATTCAGAGTAAACAGCCCATGGGCAGCAATGACAGAGACATCCAAGTCCTGAAATCAAAGAATGATGGAATCTTACAATATAAGGAACCTCTGAGGTGAACTGGGTACACTTCCCTTCCAGTGTTTGCACTCCAATTCCTGGAACTCACAAGCTCATTCAGTTGACCTCAATTGGACACATCCAAGCACAAGGAGTTCCTCCACTTCCAGGACAGGCTGTTCTTTGAACGTAGATCCCAGTATTTAGAAACTCTTCCTTCTATTTGCCCACTTACGGGCCTTAGTCTTCCATCCACCTTCAACTTCTCATGAACTATATATATCATGCTCCACTTAGGCATGTAATTCTCCTTCTACTATTTGGCATGCTTTCCTTGCCCTTTCATTATGACTGCACTTGTTTCCAAATATTCTCTAACTTTTCAATATCCCTCTTAAAATATTTTACCTAGACTTGAAATCATTAGCCTAGATGTGGCCTGAGGGTTATGTGTGTGTCAAAGCTTTGATATAATTCATAACTGAGTTTAACTTTTGGGAGCTACTGAACCAAACACTTGGCTCAAATGTAGCTCATGGCTAATTACATTGAAAACTAGAACATTCTCTAATCCAGATTCTCTAAGCAAAGAATATCACATGTCTCCAAAAGCTGTTCAAGCATCTCAGAATGATCATCTTCTAGTAGATGTTTAAAGGGTGGAATCCCATGATAATCCTCCCATTGACCTGTTGCAAAGTTTGTCAACCTAAGGTCAGCAAACTCATGTTCAAATTCTACCTCTTGTCTACATGGTACCACATCATATATTAAAATTCTTCTATAATTTGAAGCTATAGGCTCCTCAGTGGAATGGTCATAAGCTCTCAAAAAATTTCTTGTTTAAACCAGGGTAAGCATAAATTCTTTAAATTCTGTACTTAAAAATATATAAAAAACTTATCCTCTCCACATTAGTAAGTGCCAAGGCCCATCATAGGCATTAAATAGTAAATTACTAAGTCACTGGATAGATGAATAATTGGTTTCCACTTTTCTCCCTCCCTTTAATCCTTTTATTGGCTCTCTTCAATGTATTTCATACTCCACATCACCTTCAAGAGTTACAGTTCTCTATTAGGGCACTAGGAAGTGACTATATTACCTTTACCATAAATCAATTTTGTTACTTTAGAAAAACTCCTCAAACCCTCTCAAGACTTTTCTCCACTAAAACAGCAATCCTAACACAGTTCCAGGCACTTAACAAATATGAATTCATTTAATCCTCAGGAAAACTATATTGAGGCACAGAAAGGTTCACTAATTTACTCAGGATCATACAGCTACCAAGTGATGGAGCTTAATCACCATGCCATTGTTAACCTCTCCACATGCTTTGATATATAATGTAGGAAGGAAGATTATCAGTCATATACCTTAGATCATAACATCATAAGTGAGTCTCATTGTCTATCAAAAAAAACCCTTGATTTTCCATTCATTTCTTGAACAGTAGCTTCTCCTTCTGAGTTGTACTTTTTTAAAAGTTACTAATCAGTGGGAAACTCTCTCAAAATGGGTGCCTTGAACACAGAGTGGATGCAAATGCCTTGAATTGATTTGGAATCCTTCCAGTCACAACTGTTGGCAGTATTTACCCAAAATGTTAAGGACCATGAGAGCCAGTTGACCTATTGCCAGAAAAACAGCAAATCAAAAACGTACCACAGCAGGCACCAATAATCTGAGGGAAAGGGAAAAATACATTTCCTCAGAAAAACATCAAAGTGTAGGCTATTCTAGAGCTAAGCAGTGGCTCAGCATCACTGACCATTTGGAAAGTGCAAATTAAAAACAAAATGAGATATTATCTCATATCTATTATAATAGCTTTTATCAAAAAAGATGTAAGACAAGTGCTGGAGAGGATAAAGAGAAAGGAAATTCTTACATTGTTGGTAATGTACAGATATTATGAAAGATGGTATGAAGGTCCCTTGAAAACTAAAACTAAAACTACCATAGAATTCAATAATCTGGGGATATATCCAGATTAATTTCTTGATATTTATCAAAAAAACCCTGAAATTAATATGCAGAAGGAATAATTGCATTCCCATGTTCATTGAAGCATTATTTACAACAGCGCAAAAGTAACAACCTAAACGTCCATCAACCAATGAATGCATAAAGAAAATGTGGTAGATATATATAATAAACTACCATTCAGCCTTAAAAAGGAGGATAACCCTGCCATATGTGAAAAAAAAAATAGATGAGTATGAAGGATATTATATAGTAAGGGACAAACCAGACACAGATAAGCACTGCATGATGTCATATATTGAACCTAATAATAAAGTTAATTTCATGTCAGTAGAGAGTAGAGTGGTTACCAGGGAGTGGTGAGATGAAGAGGAGGAAATGAGTTGTTATTGACCAAAGAGCACAAAGTTTCAGATAGAAGAACAGGGTTTGAAGTTTATTGCACAACAGAGTAACTGTACACAATAAAAATGTACTACATATTTCAAAATAGCTAATAAAATAAATCTCAAATATCTCACCATTGCAGAACCAGCAGATGGCATGGTGGTTAAGGTGGCTGGACTCCCACATGGACTGCAATTTAAGTCACAGACCGGGCAGCAGCTTGATTTCTCACTTTCTTTCCCTCTCTCTCTGTCTCTCTCTAGTCAACTTCAAAAAAATAAAAAACAAAATAATAATAATGAATAAAATTAAGTAAAATAATTTTTAAGAAAAAAAATCTCACTGTGAAAAAATAAATAAGTGAAATAATGACTATGTTAATTAGTTTGATTTAATTATTCAACATTGTATGAAAACAAAAACATCAAATATTCATAAATGTATATAATTATGATTTATCAATCAAAATTATACACACACACACACACATGCATATTTTTAAAGAGAATTTTGCTATAGGGTATGTGCACTCACTGGAGAGACAGACAGAAAGAGAGAAACCACCCCCACAGAGGGTTGGCCACATTGCAATCCCTTCTCCATTCTCCTCTCAGGATTTTGGGCACACACACACACGCGTGTGCTCGCCAAAAAGACAGAGAGAGACAGAGAGATTGAAAGCAAGAAATCACCCCCCCCCCCGGGGGGTGGCCATGCCGCAATCCCTTCTCCTCCATTCTCCTCTTGGGATCTTGGGCATGCACGCACATGCGCCCGGCGTAAGTTTAAGCCACCAGGTCCAGGACTTGAACCATGGTCGACTATGTGGGAGTCCAACGACATAGCCATTATGCTAACTGCTGGACTTGAACCATAGTCAGCTGAGTGGGAGTCCAGTGATGTAACTGTTATGCCATCTGCTGGTCCCAAAACAATATGTTTTTAAAACTAAAAAAAAGTATATGAATTTGGATTCTCACCTTTAGTTATTTGAAATAATTCCTGGTATGTTAAATGAAGGGAAGGAAGAAAGAGTATTTAATCATGAGACATGATCTTAAGCAAACAATGCAATATATATGGATACACCTCCTAACTCATATCCCCACTTAGGAGATAAGACTATCAGGTTATTATGACAGGTTAACTAACTCTTGACATACTTTCCTAAAAGACAAAAAGATGATTTGTTCACATTTAAGTATTCTTGGGAAGTTAATTATCCCTAGGAACTTTCTAGAAAGAAACTTTTATATTGAAAAATCAGAAGCAGGAAATAAAGTAACAGCTGAGGTAAAGTCTAAACTTGAGAACTCAAACATAGCTTACATTCTGGTACCAACGGCTCCATTTCCACTTCTCCAGGGTACAAAGATATGACAGGATCCAAGCCCAGGTAGGTCCTGGGTATTGGGTCTAAGGACTCTTCTCTCTTTTGAGCACTGCCCTGGCTCTGCCAGTGTGGATAGTCCTGGTATCATGGGAACTTGGGTTATGGGAAGGTGCCTGAATACTGGCCAGAGGGGCTCTAAGACAAGGTGCTTAGATATACTGGCAGAGGCAATGGTGGGCAGGAGAATAGGTAGGAGAGAGAAGGCCCTTCTCTCACATTTCAAGACCCTCTTTCCGTCACCTCTAACATCTGCAGTATAGCTAAAACAGATGATGGACTGGTATGATAAAGTAGAATGTATTAGAAACAAAAAGGGTCTAAGCCTTATCTGAAAAGTGGAAGTAAACATACTGTCTCTCCTATCTCAGAGTTTGATGTGAAAATCCCAATGTGTGTGAACTATCTACCACCATATTTCCTCTTTTATCAACTCTTTATAGACCATACACATATGAGGGGACTTGAAAAAGTTCATGGACAAATAAAATTAAAGTACAAGTTTATTTTGGTGCAAAAATTTTGAAACCCCCGGGTTTTTTTTTTTTTTTTTGGAGAGGTTTTTGCTATAGGGCACGTGTGCTCGCCAGACAGACAGAGAGAGACATAGAGACAGAAAGCGAGAAATCATCCCCCGGGGGGATGGTCACGCCACAATCCCTTCTCTTCCATTCTCCTCTCAGGATCTTGGCCAAACACGCACACACCCCTGGCGTGAGTATAAGCCACCGGGTCCGGGACGCGAACCGCGGTCGACTACGTGGGAGTCCAGCGACATAACCATTACGCTAACTGCTGGTTCCTGAGGTTTTTGTTTTTTCATAATACACATTTTCCATGAACTTTTGAAGTCTCCTTATATAAAATATATTGCTTCCTATTAGGCTACTGTAAGTTCTTTGGGCCTACTTTTCCCAGTGAAGACAGAAAAAATGCAGTTTATTAGCAGCAAGAAATAAGCAGTATCATGGGATACAGAATACATTTCGGCAGGGCTGAATTGAGAAGGTTTATGTGTGACTAGTGTGCTGGGCATTTGCTTTTCAACAATTTGAGTAGTTGACATGTAAATATTTTCTCAAAAATATTTAAAACCGTACTGTTTCTGTTGTTATAGAGTCGCAAAAAAAATTATACACAATTAAAAGAAATATTTTGAACATTATCTTTAAAATTCAGTATTTTGAAAATTTGAAAGTTGTTTATTAACTGTCAAGAACTATGGAGTATGAGTTAAAATTTTTTGGTATGTAAATAAATGTGGAAAAATGTACAAATAAATTAAAATAAATAAACAAATAAACAGATAAATTTTTAAAATGCACATCAAGTACATGTGCATACATGGCTCAAATCCTGATAGGAATGGACAAATGCAGGAAAAGGATTGTAGCATGACCATCATCTCTCCCTTTCTGGCTTTTTCTCATAAGTCCATGGGAGAAGATACATAGTGTTTGGCAATTAAAAAAAAAAAAAAAAGAAAACAATAGGCAATACCTGTCTTTTCTCAAGTTCCCAAACCAACTCTTTCTCTAGAAAAAGAGATTTTTTTCTAGAATAAAGTTATTTGGGACTACCTGCTAATCTGTCACAAAGTCATAATTAAATGTAACTCCATCTTATGAAGTTCAAAAGTTCATTTTTAAATTTACCTTACCTGACATTTATGAACTTACTTTAAAGAACTGTTCATCAACATCATCACATGCAGTATAAGAAAAATTCTTTCTGTCTAAATTTACCATTCTGGCTTTGCCAGTGTGACAGTAGCCTCTAGGCTCAGCTGTTTTGCTTTTCTTCTTGAAGTATGTGCTTAGTATTAACCAAGGTATTGCATGGTTTTTCATTCCATCTAGCTTAGACTACAAGGAATCACACTCTGACACATACCACGAGCAACTGCTTTTCACACAACATGCTTCCTCTATTTTCAAGATGTTTATAGAGTTACTCAGTTGGCAACGGGAAACATATTCCTTGAAAGAGAATCTTTTATTTCACTGCTTTAACATTTCCTTCATTATTTTCCCAAGTAAAAACATTCTGGTGTACACTTTCAAACTGTCTCATTCATTCACCTGGATTAGTATGGGCTACCTTCTTCTGGTCTGGAAAGAAGGTCCGATTCTCTTCCCTTCTTTGTAGTAGAGAAGACAGAATGCATGCACAATGATGTAGAATATTAGCTCTGCCAATCTAGGGATGGCCAACTTTAGCCCTCTTTGATTCCTTAACACACTTAACAAATCTGAGGTAACATGGTTGAGCCTTCCCTGTTCTTTTTCTTCCTGCCTATCAGCACACACCTACAGAAGGGATTCATGTCCTTCCTACTTCCCACCTGATCATGCTTAGCTTATTCTCCTCTATTTTCTGACTCTGCCCAGACATTCATTCCAGTCATCTGCCACCTTTAAGAGATCTCATTTACATAGTGTACCAGAGTTTTAGGTGGTTTTGATGACTGATCCTACTGATAATTCTCTAAAAATTCAAAAGTAGCAATAAACAGACTGACAGCTCTATGCTACAGATAAAGCAAAAGGATACCTTCAATCAGAACAAGAGGAGAGAAAACCAATTTTGATTCGGAATGTAGGTCCTTATCCACTTTTACATCCTTGGCATTCAGAGCAGTACCTGAATTCCATAGATGCTCAGTAAACACACAGCATGCAGATACTGAAGAGCTCTGAGAATCAGCAGCAGACAGTGGACAATAAAAGCAAACTCAACAAAAAGTTAGAAAACTTGGCATCTATTGTAATATCAACTCTGACGGAATTAAACTGTATGAGCACATTTTCTCCTTTGATAAAAAGCAATGTGGTAATACTAAATTATTCTAAGGTCTTATCTGATTTAAAAATTTTATGATGATAAAGTACATAAATTAGAACTGTAGGTTGAAGGGTCTCTGAAAAGGTCTATGGCCCAGCCACCTACCTTTCCTCTTTAGTTCTTATTTCCAGGAACATGACGATCCCATTTGTAAAGTTTCCAGCCAAGATTTTATTTTTCTATTGACATCTACATGAAGATTTTATTTAAAAAAAAAATCATTCACAGATTTAACCTAAAATCCATTTGTATGTTTATACTTCTGTTAATCAGTTTAGGACTTTAATATCCAATTGTAAAATTCCACAACCCTCATAATCTTGGGATGTAATTTTGTTTCTAATGTAAGTATTAAAAGATATGGCCAATAAGGCATAAAAATATTTTCCCTGAAGTCATATCATGCACAAAATCATTAAGCTGTCTATTCTGCTTCTTTCAATATACATTTGTAGCAGGACTAGATTAGTTTTCTACTAAGAAATACCTGCTTATTAAATTATACCTCATCCACCAGGACTCCTTATTTATCTTAGTAATTTTTAATGGAAAAGTAAATGAAACATTATTGCATAAGTGCCTAGAGAGATGACAGTAATCTTATTCTAAATTAAATAAAGAAAAGGTTAAATAAATATTATAATCTTTCAGGAATTACAGTTATGAGTTTTAAAATCATAAATCTCCTTCACTCTTTTATAATTTCTTCTTGAAATATTTATCCATGTAATATTGAAACTAAGCTATCATTAATTATTTTCTGGCTTTTTTTGGTTTGTTTTTCAAAAGTCTAAGTTAGATGCTATGATAATTCCCATTGAGATCTTAATTTAGGTATTATATTTATTTTTAACACAATCTAGTCTTTTATTTCATTTTAATGCAAAGCTTTATCTCTCCAACAAGAGAAGATGCAACAAGACGTGCTGATGTTTCAACAAAATATACCATGATTTCTGGACTGGAGTGCCTGCCTATATATACACATACACCCACACGCATCCGCCCCTACATTTTGTTGTTAAAAATCTAAATCAAAATATTCAGTGTCAGAATCATCAAAAACAAAGGGATAAATTTGCTTTTAATATTAGGAGTATCTGTAAGCTTATAAATAAGGAAGATATTTGGGAACTCTCATTCTCTATTTGAAAGCAGAAACTCCACAGGGGGGAAAAATTGAAATACTTCACTTGTATATTATAAAAAAGTGAATTCAGGAATTATTACAAATATTAAAATCTAAAGCCTTTTTTTTCCTTTGCATCTTTTTTTCGGGGGGAGAAGGAATAAAAACAAATCCTTAATGAGGATTATTAATCATCACTTAGCTTCATTTTAATAAGGGCCAATCTCACGATTCCTATGGCCATGCTGAAAAATTAAACTTCTTTTTGACTCACAGTCTATGTTGTGAAACACGAAAATCCACCTAACGATAAAGACAGAGCTTTGACTTGCACCATATGAACAAGAGAAAACCAACACTTCAAATAAGCCATCAACAGAGTAATTTCCAGTATTGTTGTTAAACTCACTGTCTGTATTTGGGTTGGAAATAGGAACATTAGACTTGATATTATTGGTAAAAACTCTCCTTCAAATATCCAAACCTGAACAGTTTCATGAGAACTTTTTTCTGTGAGCCAGCTTTGGACACTAGATACCACTTCTCTGGTGGGATAGGAGACTCGTGTGCAGAGAGAGGCACATCCATAACCCCTTGGCAACCTATGGCTGGGAGAGTCTTGCCACAGGTAGAATCTCAAGGAAGGTAATGCTGCTCATTCCCTGTTCTTTGCCATTCCTCTCAATTAGTGCCTGCCAGTCTCTCCTGCAAGCAGCTGGCTTCCCCCAGGTAAGATGCTCATGCCTTCCTCTTCCTGGAGAAATCTCAAAGCATTTCCTTTCCTATTTTCATGTCCCCTTCCACAAATACTATGAGATTTCTTATGCTGGAGCTAGAGTTAAGAGAAAAAATGCATGGGGTCCTACCCTGCTGGTGGTGACAGACTATTGGGAGGAAGACAAACATTGATCAAATTAAGGTGTAAAGAAAGGAATAGAATTCTCTCCACAGTAACTACCTCAAAAGAGATGTCCATGATGCTATCCAAGCAATATAATAGGAAATATGACCCAGACATGGTGGACAGGAAAGGCCTCCCTGAGGAAATTACAATGAACTGTCACTATGATGTAAAGGGGTTACAGCAGAGAGCAAATGGTGAGTTTGGGGACCTGTGACATGGTAGATGTGGCCACTTCCCATATGTATATAGTGATATGAAACTGGAAAATGGCAGACAGCTGTCAGACTTTGCGGCTTTTGAAGAAACTAGTACATGTTTATTCAAAGAGCACTGGGGAACAACTGAAAAATTTTAGGCAGATAGGGAATGAAATAATGAAGTCTGGTATTAGAAAGAAAGTCACTCAGGTCAACTGTGGTGGACAGAAAGGATGGGATGAGGGAAGAATACAGCCAGCCTTCCTGCCAAGCAAACCTTGCTTGCCTTTTCTCCCTCCCCACTTACAGGGACAACTGTAACCTTGTTGGCCTATCCTTTGCTCACTAGGGCCGCTCTTACTAATATCGTCTCTTTTTTTTTTCTTTTTTCTTACTGGCAAAGAAGGAAACCGCCTATTACAGGGATGGAAACATATCCTAGATATTAAAAGATTCAAGGAGTCGTGAATTCTTTAGCCAGGTAAGTATGATTAATGATGGGAAGATGGGATGCTGAGGACTTTAAGACATACTGGAAACCATGGGAGCCTTTTTGTGCCCATCAAGTGATATTACATAAGTTCCAAGTAAGGCCATTTTAAAAACACACGTTGGGGCCAGCAGATGGCTTAGTGGCTACATCGCTGGACTCCCTTATGATCGACAAGGGTTCATGTCCCCGACCCGGTAGCTTGAAAATTATGCCAAGTACATGTGCATGTATGCTCAAGATCCCTGGAGGAGAATGGAGAAGGGATTACAGTGTGGCCATCCCCCCATGGGGTGATTTCTCATTTTCCCTCTCACTGTGTCTGTCTCTCTCTCTCCAGTGAGTGCATGTGCCCTAAGGCAAAACCTCTTAAACATACACACACTTCTTAATTATGCCAGTTGGCCTTAATTGATTAGTACTGAAAGATATCTATTTCCTTATTGACAGGCACTGAAATGAAAGTCAATAATATATTCTTCATTAATTTCTTCCAGATTCCCTGTAAATCTATTAACTATTAGGAAACACTCTGCACAGCTTTTGGATTTATCAATGGTGTTTGCATATTTTAATTCCTGCAGATGAAAATATAAATTTAACATAGAAAATCACTGTAATCAGTTATAAAGACTATTCTGATAGGAGGTGAACTGCTAGCAGAGAAGAATAAGCACTCCAAAGACAAACTACTTGCATGACTAAAATTCATTCCAAAACTTCTGGAAAGAAAACTAACTTAAAGCAATTCATAGGGGGCAGTGCTATGATAAGCAAGGTACATACTATAGATTGAATACATTCCTCCAAAATTCAAGTGTTGAGCCACTGTAATGAGAATAACAGAATACAAACTTGATTCAATTATGGTGTTCAATGGTAAGGCTTTTGGAAAGAGATAGTGACTGGGTGGTTAGGGTGGGGCTCCCACTACTGGTAGGGAAGGAGAAGAAATGAGATAGGTAGAGACCCACATGGAAACCAGATCATGCTTTTTTATACACACCTACCATCCTCTATGTTTCTGTTGGCAATGCTGTGATGTCACAGGCTTGATGCCAGCCTCATGCCTTTTGGATTTTCAGCCATCAGTATTACAAGTTTAAAAAACCTCTATTCTTGGGACCAGCAGTTGGCGTAATGGCTATGTCACTAGGCTCCCATGTAGTTGACTGTGGTTCAAGTCCCAGACCTGGTGGCTTAAACACATGCCAGATGCGTGTGTGGGCATGCCCAAGATTCCAAGAAGAGAATGGAGGAGAAGGGATTGCAGTATAGCCATCCCCCCGGGGGGTGATTTCATGCTTTCTAGAATGTCTCTCTCTGTCTTTCTGGCAAGTTCACGCACCCTATAGCAAAAACCTCTCAAAAAAAACCACAAAAAAAACAAAAAAACAAAAATAAAACAGACTAAGTCCATACATAATCTTAATTAAAAATCACAAAAAAAGCATCTGCAAGTTGAAGAAAATGCAATGTGCATGTATGGCTAGTAAAAGTAGAATCAGGATTTGAAGTTTTAAGTAACTTAGATTTCTACTAAAGTTAACTAAACAGCTTAAATAGCATATTAGTTTGGGCTGCCATAACACAATATCACAAACTGGGCAACTTGATATAGAAACTTATTTCTTATGGTTCTGGAGGCTGGGAAGTCCAAGATCAAGGTGCTGTGGCCAGTTCAGTTACTGGTGATGGTTCTCTTCCAGACTTGCAGACAGCCACCTAGCTATATCCTTACATGCTGGAGAGAGAGGATTCTAGTATCTTCCTTTTCATATAAGTGCAGCTTTATAGAATTAAGGCCCACCTTATGATCACATTTAGCTTTCATCTCCTCCTCCCAGTCCCTAATCCCAAATAAAGTCACATTGAGGGCTAGGCTTTCATTACAGCAATTTTTTTTTGGCGGGGGGGGGGGGGAAAAAAAAACAAACATTCAATCCATAACATGTGACTTGAAAATAATAAGAACTAAAATTTGAACTGTTGTTTAAAAAGTCCAGGCTGCTTGCAGACGATTCCTTTCAAAGTTAACTTGAAAACTGGAACATCATTATTAGTGGTTAAGACAATAAGATTTATTTATCGCAAACTCAAATAATTGGCCACTCAAAACTGGAACATCATTATTAGTGGTTAAGACAATAAGATTTATTTATCGTAAACTCAAATAATTGGCCACTCATCACACTGTGTAGTATAACATTCTTTGATATTTTAATTTCTTTAGTTAACTATCTTTGCCTTTCTTACAGGCTCTCATATAAAACTGACTGAGTTTTATTTTTTCCCCACAATTACATTACGAATTCCCATTTCGTATTTCACATAAGGGAGTAAAGTTTAGTGAAAATCTATGACTAAAACAGAGATAACAAAAAGTGACATTTAGCTTTGGAAACTGAACTATAAAGACGCAATTAACTGGGCTGGTCCATTAGCCAAATGGTTAAGGGAAGATGGATCCCACATGGCCAACTGTGGTTTATGAGTCCTCACCCCTGCGGCTTGACAAGCACTCTGAGAATGTGTGAGTGTATGTCCAAAATCCCAGCAGGATGGAGAAATGGAGAAGGGATTACTGTGTGATCATGCCCTATTGTGTGGAGGGATACTTTCTCCCTTTCTCTCTTGATCTTTCTGTCTTTGGCCAGTAACCGTCTCATTGGCAGTTAAAAAAATAAATAAATAAAAATAAAGTAGTAGATCATTCATTACTATGTTAGATGTAGTCAAAAGACTAATCTATTAGTGAGAGAAAACAGGTATTTGGTGATTTATAATGCTGCTTGAGTTTAGCATCATTTTCTTTCAAGTTAGATATTGTTTCTTCAAGTTGAAAGGGTTGGGGGAAGATAGGCAATAAACTTAGATAAATTCAAGATTTTTGATGCTACATAGAATTCAGTAACCAAGATGTGTAAACAGTATCAGAAGACAATAACAACATATCCAGTAAATACTGGAGGGACTAGAAAAATAAAATGAATGTAACAATGATGTGCTTGTCTTTAACGAAATCAATACACATTTGAATTTACCAAAAATGGCTAACAGAGGTCTGGTTATATAGGTGAATGAATCTCACTTCCCTTAATTTTGAAGTATGGGAAGTAAAATAATTGCTTTGATCTTCAGTGCCCCTCACCTAACAGGAATAACAATCCTCAGAAGATAGTTTTGAGGAATATATTAGATATTTATGTCCACCACCTGAAACACTGCTGGTACATGAAGTGCTGAATAAATGTAACTTTTTATTGGCATCATCTACCGCATACATAACAATGTAGGGATGTAGCTTTCTGTCTCTGTTTTAAAACAGAGCAAAGTCAAAAACAACTTTTCAATTTGGTTAAAAAGTCCTACACAATTTGAGTACATATTTTCATCCTGTAGGAGGTAAAATCCTATTAATTCAAATATACCCACTTAAATCCCATGCCAGGCAGCTACCAATAAGCCACCCTCATGAGTCCTTCCCACCCAGGTACTTGGTCTTAGAGCTACACAACAGGAAGTCACAGGATGAAAGTCATGGGAAGCTAAAGGGCAAGAACCCCGGAGCCTTGCTGTAGCAAATCACAGCAACAAATGAGCAAAGTCTCTGATAATTGCCTCTTTGCTCCCCAGGGAAAGCTAGTCACATCCCAACTAATGATCCAGCTCCCAAACAGGAAAGAATGAAAATGTGTGGGGGTTGAGGGTAGGGGCGAAGCTTCATTAAAAAATCCCTGGAAAGTGAATAAAATCCTCTTCTGCCCTCCTCCCTCTTCACCCCAAGCAAATGTCCCTTTCACAGTCATTTGTGGAGTTTCACTGTCAACAGATGAAGCTTCTGGCCACTGGCCCCTGAAATTTCTCCATCTTTAGAGATCAGGGTCCTGGGCCAGCCTGTGGTGTGATGAAAGGTGGCTGGATCCTGCACGGCTGTGCAATTTGAGTCCCGGACCCTATGGCTTGAAAAACAGCCAGATGTGTGTGCACATGCCCAAAATTCCAATAGGACAGTGAAGAAAGGAGTGCAGCATGGTCAACTCTCCTGAGGGGTGTTTATTCACTTTCCTCCCCGCCCCCTCGGTGAGCACACACGCCCTGGAGCAAATTTTAAAAATGATTAAGTTTTGTATAATAGCTAGCTTATAAAGGTTTAGTTTGCTTACCACCATTTTTTTTCCCCTTGGAAATATATCATTTAAATAATTTGCACTATGAAGACCATCTAGTTCAGTTTCACAAATGACAGTGCTTTCATGGGCCGGGAAGGTAAGATCAATGAATAAAGTGAGCCAGGTGGAGGCTGGTTTACTTCGTTGAATTTATACCACTCAGCTATAAGCCCAAGTATTGCCCAATCATTCTGTGTTTGAAGAGAAGCTGGAAATATTATTTAGGTTGGGAACAAATGTAAATTTTATATATAATGCACTAGCACTATATTTACATGCAGAGAAAACTCATTGTTGATTTCCAGTTGGAACTTTTGACCTAGTCAATGATATTTAGCACTTCCTTAACAAAAAAAAAAAAGAAAAGAAAAGAAAAGAAAAGAAAAGAAAAGAAAAGAAAAGAAAAGAAAAGAAAAGAAAAGAAAAGAAAAGAAAAGAAAAGAAAAAAACCCAGAATCATCTGAGAGCTTTAAAAGTACCTCTGCCTGCCTCTTTCTCACAATGGAAATTCTGATTTAATTGGCCAAGGGTAAGATGGTTCTAATATATAGCCAGAGGTAAAGATCACAAAATTTGACCTAACTACTAATCTTCAGATGATGAAACCATGGCCCAGAGATCTAGCAGCTAGCCCGAGGAAAAGTCTGTGTCTTCTGACTTCTTATTTCAACATACTGCTAGCAAAACTCTAAATATCAACGCTTCTCTTTTATCGATAAACTGGAGTTTGGCTTCAGTCATATAGAGAAATGCGAGCAAACAGAACTGACTCAGAGGAAACAAATGACGGTGTCTCGCTCTCTAGGGGAAGGGGCACCAAGATCACTGTTGACAAAGAGCTGTAAACAGTAAGTGAAGAAATAGTAGACTTGCTGTTCACCCCTGTCATTCGGTTTAAAGCTCTTTTCCTTGTAGTAACTTTAAAAAAAATAATAAAAAATCATTAAAAAAAAAAGACAATTCTCTTCAGGTCACTCTCATCATCACAACTAACTCCGTGTATTTATTTTCCTTGAAGATGAATCCTTGCCAATACCAATAGCCACAACTTAAATATCCTGTCTGGCTTCTTGGCTGCATGTAACAGAGAAACAGAGAACTGCTGTGTTCGCTTGTCTGTCTGCACTTTAAGTATTGCTCTTCACAGGCTTTAGGGATGGCTGTCGTCAAAAACGGCATAGGGCATTGTGAGTGTTATACCTGTACCTTAAAAGATTTGGTTATAAGCACTAGAATTCCTTTCATCTTATGAAGATATTGGCAAGATTCTACTTAATGTGTAAGAATAAGACAAGTTATTGTTTATTTCGTTTATTATAAAAACAATAACTCTAACTTGTCAATCAATGCAATACAAACATTTCTTTCCTTCACGGTATGGGTTGTCTTTCTAATGTAATAAATCTAATCATGCCACTTACTGACATAAGAAAGTCTGGTGGCAGCTACCTATTGGCCCCCAGAAAAAAAAAGGCTAAGATCCCTGATAGAGCATGTGAACCTGCCTACTTTTCTAGCCTCATTTCCCTTCCCCTGCCCTCAAATATCTACTTCAAACCACTTACCACTTCCCTAACACACCATTCTCCTTTATGTCTCCATGCTTATGAGCTAGCTAAAAATGCCCTTTTGCTTTCTCTGCCTGATATGGCCTCTTAAACTTTCAGGAATGAGCTCAAACACCACATCTTATGAAAAACCTTTCATGGCTCCTCCAGGTATACTGAGTCTTTTCTGCCTCCATCCCTCCTGCTAACTATTGGGTTACCGTTATGAGCACAATAATACACCTCTAAACTATGTGCCCCCATGTCTGGTCTGCATCACATCCCTGGTGTCTGATCCATGCAGACATTCAATATGGAAAACAAGTTTGCTGAGTTCACATAACTGTTTCTGCTGCCCTCTCCTGTGTAGATAAGAGGACAAAGATGGGTTTCCTGGGCAGTTCTGTCTTCCGTGGCAACTATGGCATCTATCCAAAGGGAGTCTGTTAGTATTTGCAGCTGTTTTGCTTATCAATGCTCTAAGATCTCTCTTGTCCCGCTTCTGGAACAGTGATTCTATGGGGCTTCTCTATGCCAAGAACTATTGCTGAAGGTATAAGGACCTTAAAATACATTCAAAGAAATGAACAAATGAAAACCTGCTTCCTTCGCCAGGTACAGTGAATTTAAGTTGGAACTTCCTTCTTCAGAATAGTGCATATTATAGTTGTAATGTCGACTGAATTAAAGGACATTTTTAAAAAATCAGATAATGCTACTGTAGGCAGGCTCTCTTGAGATTTATGAGCTTTATTCAAGTAAAGAAAAATCGAGAATATTTTTTAGAAATTTACCACTAGAGATTAGAGTCAATAGAAAAGCACCTTCATAAATTAAAAAAAAAAAAGACAAAACATAAGATCATGATTACTGAATCACCAAGCCTTGTCTGAGCAGAACATAGGCATCATGTTCTTTCAGTGGCTAAAGCTAGCTATGGATGCTCTCAAAGTGGGATCTTCATAGCAACATCACTAGTAATACTTTAGAGCTTGTTGGTGGCACAGTTATGTCCCTGATTCTAGCTCACGATTCATTTGTTTTTCTATTTGCTAGACTTTAAAAGAATCTACAGTTCTGTCATAATGTGCATGAGCTATAATGTTGCCTTTTGAAACTTCTATTACAAAACCAATTCTCCAGTCTGTAAACATCCAAAAGTTATTGATTTTTTTTAAATCAAATCCAGAATAAATCCAGTGATTATCAATTACTGAGTGCCCACTCTGGGTCCACTGTACAGTAGAGAATGTGCAAAAACTTCGCCATATAGCTCTCTGATGAAATTAAACACTCATAGTGAGGTCAAGCCTGATCTTTTCTGATTTGAAAAATGTACTTTAATTCTTAAGAAGTGATTACAGAGGGCTCACATCTGCAAGGTACTGTAGGGAGTCTACAGGGGGAGATTGCAGACATAGATCTCAAATTCAGACCACACACAGTAATACAATGCACACAGGAAACTTCTATGAGAGAAAATGTGAGACTCTTAATAAATATGCTAATAGGGGCCAATATGGTGTCGCAATGATGAAACACAATACTCTGAGAGGCTCTCATGGGAAGGTTCTGTCCACAAACCTCCCTGAGTATGAAAGCCATGTGTGTATACACAAGCTGGGGCTGGCTGGAGCTGGGGGTGGATCACGGTGTCAAGACCCTGTTGGGAGTGCTGTCCTTCTCTCTCTCTGTCTCTTGCTCATAGATAAATGTTAAAGAAAAAAAAAAAAAAACATTAAGGGAACAACAACAAAGTGAGCCAATGAGCCTGCATAGCAGTGCACTTGACACTGCCGCTCTGCAGGCTGAGGCCACATAGGCAGTGCAGACTGAATCCCAAAAACCCTAGGCAAAAGTAGCACATGCTTATGGTCCAAGCTATTCAGAAGACTGACACCAGGAGAATCATGACACAGCAAGACTCTCTAAAACATCAGGTATTTGTGTAAAGGAAGGGAGGAAGGGAGGGAGGGAGGGAAGAAGGGAGGAAGGAAAGAAGGAATAAAAAATGTGTCAACCAATTGCCACGAAGAAAGAACTCACAGCTAGCAAGGGAGCAGAGGAAGGAGCAGGAATCTGAGCAAACACTGTGGAGTTTGAGACTGTGGTTTCGGAGCTTAGCCTTGAAAGATAAGTAGACAAGAGAAAGCAAAAATAAGCACGAGCAGAGCCTTTGTGAAGGGGGCAAATATGAACAAAAGCTGTTTCGCAGAAACAATAAATGAAATATGTTGAGAGAAAATTAGAAGCACAACAGAAAACACAGGTGGAAAGGTAGGATAGGATAATAGCACAGAGCTGTGAATACCAGGCTCAGAAATTTGAAGATCGATCCATAGGCAATAGGTCAATCTTTGAGAGAGGGGTCAAAATGACAACTATTGAAGATCAGTTTAGTAATGATGACATTGAAAGGGGATAAATAAAGGCTGCTGAGGTTGTCCTACTTCTGCAACCTAGGTGTACGAGCTGCAAACAGTAGTGAGCCTTCCGGTTAATGTTTACAGCTGCTGTCAAATAGCAGCCTATTAACTGTGGCTTCTTGGTACACAAAGCTTTGGTTTCAAATGCATCATTACAAGTTCTCTCGTTAATGGAACTGTGCATATATATTAAATGTATGGGATGACAGACAGGGACAATGGGGGGAATGTTCAACTTTTCTGGGCTTTCTAAAGCAATAGTTGTACCTAAATAAACACAACAATAGTTGTGCATTTCATAAACATACCACTTAGCAAAAATTAACTTTCATAGTCTTCTGTTTAGCATGGAGATAAATTTTCTTGACTGGAAAACCTAGCAATAAAGATCCTTCTCACTGAATTCCAGGGTAAATATTAAGAACTTCATATAGAATTACAATGAATAAAATTCCAAGTGGGTCCCATACCATTTCAAGATGAATGAGCCATAATATAGCCACCAATTCCAAGGATCCTGGCTAAACAAAGGACAGAGAGACTCTTTTTAAAGATCTGAGACCTGAAGTCAAATCTCTGCAGCCAGACTGATACCATCTCATGCCAAGTCAGCCAAGAGCACTGTCCATCCAAAGAAATGGTAGTGAATACATTCACTACGGTTCTAATCTGTTTTCACAAGTCAAATTCCCAAGCATCTGGTGCCTAAGTAAATGGGCCTTAATTGTACTATATTCTTCATAAAATCTTTACTTCTTCCCTTGGGACTTCTAATGCCAGGGAGAATGAGCAAAGAGGAAAGATCTATGACTTTTATTTGTAAAGAAGAAAATGCATAGTTTCAATTCTGTGGAGTTTTTTGTTTTTCTTGTTTTAAATAGACAATTATTTGACTTCTTTCTCTATTTGTTTCTTCTACTGTATACTGATAGTACCTTTTTTTCATTATGGTCTTACCAACAATCATATCAGCATATTTCCTTAAATCATTCCACCTTAAACAGAAGGCCATACCCTGAGTTTCAGATTTAATTGGTCTTGGGGAAGCATCCTCTGGTGATCTCTCACTTATTAATCAACTACTTTGATCACAAATGTCCTCCTACCTTGATCTCTACTCTCCCCCTCTCCTGTCTTTACATTTCTTCTTAACCGGCTTAGATTCCTGC
>NW_006204238.1:2741970-2765032 GCF_000334495.1 Tupaia belangeri chinensis
CTGTATCATGTCAAAAGCTCCCTGACCAATGGCAATATCCCACCTCCCTTACTATCATTCCACGACAACTCTAACAAAATCTGAGATCTAGATGACCTCACTTTCTCTGTGTCTGCTGAGCACCTCTGGAAAAGATTCAATACTTTATAGCATTTTAACAATGGTATCACCATGAATTAGTGATCATCAACCTTAAGGAGGCCTTCAGTAAAGAATAGCACCTCTCTTTCACTTTCAGGTTTTCACCACTCTCTTCAAAAACAGGCAATCACCTGCTTTCTTTCCCAGTATGCCACCACCCCCTTTCTCTCTTTCTCTCAGTATGTGATTTGATACTTTCCCAAGCAAATAGAAAGCATCAAGAGTAAAGTCCTTTAATCCACTACCTACCACATCAAAACACCTTTGCATCTGCACACATTCCCCCTAGGACAGAAGAGCTGGGATCTTCTCCCTTCTCCTCTCCAAAGACAAATTAGTTTATTTTTCTCTACTCTGGATATATCTTCCCAGGAATCCTAATGATTATTTATCTATTCTCTATCTTCCAGCCACCTCCTCATCCTCCCCACTGGTTTTCTCATCAACCTTTAAACATATTCAAGTCTCACATCCTTGTAAACCAAATCCCTCATTTGACTCTATTTTCCTCTCTAGTATAAGGTCTATTCTTCTTTCCCCTTCCCCCCCCAGGATGGGACCATATGTCTCAAGTTATCTCTATCCATTATCTCTCTGTCCTTACTTCCCACTCACTTCCCATGACACTTCATTCTGGCCTCTGCCTCCATCACTATACCAAATTACTCTCCTTTAATTCTTTCAGAACCCCAATTTTTCTAACCCCAAAAGACACTTACGGGATTTTCTTATTTTGCCCCATTCACATTTTAAATGATTTTTCCCTTGGCCTCCGAGATAGATAGATGCCACACTACCAACTATCCCAGTCACACTTCTCACATTTGTCAACTTCTTCTCCACTTGTTTATTTATTTATTTCTTTTTTTGAGAGGTTTTTGCTATAGGGTGAGTGTGCTCACCAGAAAGAGAAAGACAGAGAGACAGAAAGTGAGAAATCACCCCCCCCCTCCAGGGGGGATGGCCATGTCATAATCCCTTTTCCTCCATTCTCCTCTTGGGATCTTGGGCACTCACGCACATGCGCCCGGCATGAGTTTAAGCCACGGGGTCCGGGACTTGAACCACGGTCAACTACATGGGAGTCCCGTGACATAGCCATTATGCTAACTGCTGGTCACTCCACTTGGTTTTTAAATATTAGAGCTTCTTGCAACTCAGATCCGTGCTCTCTTTCCTACTTCATTTTCACACTGGGTGTGGTCTCACTTAACCTTTGTGGCTTCAATACTGTGTGTAAACCACTAACTTCCAAATTTTATGTCTCCAAGTACTGTATCTCTTCTGATGGAGGATCCAAAACTGCAGTATTTTTGAGGATATCTTAAAAAGGCTTCCAGTTTAAAATGTCCCCAAACTGAACTACCACTCCCTACTTTTCCACCACTTGTATCTGGTCTCCCTCCAACATTTCACACTTGGTTCAAGAAGCCCAATACCTAACAGTAATCTATGACATCTCTCATGTAGTCATATCCAAGTCAGCACTAAGTTCGGTCTACTCTCCTTCACAGTAGATTGTAAATCTATTAACATCTCTCAGTCCTTAGTATCGCCACCCTTGTCCAAAACACGCATGTCTCTGTCCCACAACAGACCCACAACCCATCTCCCTGAATAGCTTTCCACCATCTTCATAAATAGAACCAGGTGAACTCTTTAAAATACAGACCTGATTACACCATCCTACTTCAAACCCTTCAATGGTATACTATAGCTCTTAAGATAAAGATATAACACAGCCTGCAACATGGTGTTAAGATGTAGTCTCTGCTTACTTCTCTAGCTTTTTCTAAGATCATATGCCTTCTTGCTTCCTGCACTCTGGTCACACTGACTGCTTTCAGTTCTTAAAAGTACTGGTACCTTCCTGGATCCCATTTCTCTGTTCTTCCTTCTCTTTCTCAGTTCTATTGCTTTAGATCCAAAACTTTCCTTTTTTTTAAACCTATTTTTTTTTGGTATAGGACATGTGCACTTACAAGAGAAAGATAGAGATTGCATCCCCCTGGTGGGGGTACAGGGGGATGACTACACCACAATCTCTATTTTCCTCAGGATTTGAGGCACGCATGCACGTGCACTCTGTGTGTTTTCCAAGTTGCCAGGTTCAGGATTCAAACCATACTCTTGGCTATGTGGGATCCAGACACCTTAACCACACCTCCACCTGCTAGCCCTGAAAGCCTTCCCTAACCACTAAACCTCAGCCCGGATTGAGTTCCCCTATACTTACTTAAAACAGTTTTTTTGTTTGTTTGTATTTTTATCATTATACTTGGTTCATGTCTTTCTCCATCCTAGACCAGGAAATCTGGCAGGGCAGAGGCTATTTCTGGGTTGCTTATCATAATATTCCAAAATCTAGTTGAATGCTTTGCTAGACAAAATGTAAAGACTCAATAAATATCTTTTGAATTTAAGAATGTGTTTGTAAAGTAGCCATATTCATGTCATAAATAAATTCCTTAGCTTACTGAAGTCACGTTGTAAATATATAAGAGAACAACAATTTTACATATTTTTAAAAAGGCAAATTAATGAGGATCTTTTGTAAGGACTTTAAAATGTTCCAAAATCAGTACTTACACAAGTACTCAAACTGGCACTAATGTATTTCCTTCCATCATTCAGAGTCCATCTTTGGATAAGTTTACAGTATCAAAGTCTTATACAAATTCTTAGGCTTAAACTCTAAAGATATTAATCAAAGTCCAAGTCATTTATTAAACTGCAAGTGGCCATAAAGCAAAGTTAATACAATTTGTCAGGCAGAGAAAACCAAGAAATGACTTGACCTATGAGCTTCCAAGACCCTTTTGAAAAGTTAAGTGAAACTACTAGAAAAGAGGTTAAAATTCGGCTTTGCTTTTACATCCTTCTTTAAGTTGTGGAAAGTGCAAACACGCTCTTGACAATTTGAGATCATGAGTGATAACTTAGAAACAGAATATTTCCTGAGTTCTCCCACAAGGATTTTTAAAAGCTCAAATGTTATCTTAAGTAATTTTGTTATGATTAATGTCCTTTCTTTTGAAAGCATGGATTTTTAAAACTATTTTTTATTTACATCTAATCAGTGTACATCTGTACAGTTTACAAAATGGTTTTTCTGAGCACAAATGATGTGCATATTAGTCCACTCTGTCAGAGGGTGCAGATGTTTAGTATACATCAAGCAGGGACATACAATGCCTCTCTTTCATAGTCTAACTTGCTTCACTTAGCATCATATCTCATATTTGTCCACTTTATATCAAATGACAGGATCTCATTGTTTTTCATAGCTAAGTAGGATTCCATAGTGTATATGTGCCACATTTTTTCAATCCATTCATTTTCTCTTGGATATTTGGTTTGATTCTATGTCTTATCAATGTGAATAATATTGCAATACATATAGATGTGCAAGGGTTTTTCTGACTGAGTGTTTTCCTATCCTTTGGGTAGATACCCAGGAGAGGAATTGTTGGATTATATTACAATTCTAATTGTAGGGTTTTTTTTCTTTTTTAAATAAAATATCTTTAACTATTTTTATTGTTTCTATTCAATCACTATATATCATTAGAATATACAAAATAAATTTTACCAGCATGAATATAGTGCACATTAGCCCAGTCAATGGTGTTTTCCATACACATTATCATCAAGAGATAATTTTCCATTTTTGTGTTCCTTAAATGTTATGCTTATTTCTTTTTCCCCTTGATTCCCTCCCTCTCACTCCTCACCATTTCCTTCCCTCCTCCCACATGGTCTCCAGCATCCACAGTAGCTCTCTACGCTTTTATACCTTCCAATCTTTCAGTTTCTGCCATAGAGTGCTGACATTCAATACATATTGAGTGGGGATTGTCTGACTTGCTTTCACTTAGCAGTAAATCTTCCATATCATCCACTTTCTATGAAATGCTAAAGTCTCACTTTTTGTTATGTCTGAGTAGTACTCCATAGTGTATATGCACCACACTTTCAACCCGTTCATCTGTTCATGAATATTTGGGTTGGTTCCATGTCTTAGAAATTGTGAATTATGCCTCAATAAACATGAATGTGCAAGTGTTTTTCTGACTGAGTGTATTCCTATCCTTTAGTAGACACCCAGAAGTAGAACTGCTGGATCATATGGTAGTTCTGTTTGTAGGTCTTTGAGGAATCTACATATTTCTCTCCCCAATAGCTATACTAATTTACATTCCCACCGACAGTGTAGGGTAGTTTTCTTGTCACCACAGCTTCACCAGCACTTACCATTCTTTACTCTTTCTGTCTTAGCCACACTGACTGGGATTAAGCAGTATCTCATTGTGGTTTTGATTCACATTTACCTTATGATAAAAGGCATTGAATATATTTTTCATTTTTTGGCTATTCATATGTCTTCTTTGGAGAAGAAGACATGTCTCTTCTGCTTATTTGCCCGGTTTTTAATTCAGTTTTTTATATGTTTGTGGGTAAGGTGCTTGAGTTCCCTGTAGATTCTGGTTATCAGTCTCTTATCCGAAGGGTAGTTTGAAAATATATATTCTGCCACTCTGAGGGATGTCTCTTAACTTTAATTATTATTTATTTTGCTGTGCAGAAGCTTTTTAGCCCAATGTAGTCAGTTCCCCTTGTCTATTTTCAATATTTTTGCCTATGCTTTGGGAGGTCTTATTTAAAAAGTCTTTGCCTACTCAGATGTCTTCAAGACTTTCCTCTATGATTTCCAACAGCAGTTTTATAGTTTGATATTATATGTTTAGATTTTTCATCCATTTTGGGTTGATTTTTGTTAGTGGTGAGATAGGGTTCCATTTTCTGCAGGCGGATATCCAGTTATTCCAGCACCATTTGCTGAAGAGATTTTTCTTTTTCCCACTGAATTGTCTTTTGCCCTTTGTCAAAAATCAATTGGCTGTGTATTTTGGGACTTATTTTTGGGTTCTCTATTCTGTTCCATTGGTCTACATGCCTGTTTTTGTGCTAGTACCATGCTGTTTTTGATTATCACAGCTTCGTAACACCTTTTGAGATCAACAAGCAGTTGTACTTTGACTTACAAAATCCCAAATCCTAGAATGGTTATTATAACTATGATGTTAATTGGGTATTTATGTTCTACAGCTTTAACTTGCTAGCAGATTTTTTATCTTGGAGTTTCTTCTTTTTACATGCTATACTTTGAATATGTCTTCCCGAAATTCAAGTGTTGCAATATGGTAAGCATCAATGTTTTAAAATTTAAGAATTAGTTAAATTCAAATATTGTCTTTTAAAAAAATCATTAAGGTAGTGTTGACCTGTATTAGTTATATTTTTCTACATAACAATTTAATCTAAAACTTTGCAGTTTAAAGCAACAAATATTATCTTACACTGTAGGGGCAGGGAACTGGAAGCAGTTTAGTGGGGTGGTTCTGGCTCTTGGTCTTCTATGAAGTTAAAGTCAAGCTGGTGGTAGGGGGCTGCAGTCATCTTGAGGCTAGACTGGAGCTGAAGGTCCCACCTCCAACCTTATTCTCATAGAGGTTGTTGTCTAGAGGCTTTGGTTTCAGACTTCCTGTTGGACTGAGGGCCTTAGCTCTTCATTTGACACTGGCTGTTGGAATTCCTTCAGTTTCTTTACATGTGGGACTCTCCACAGGGCAGTTCAGAACTTGGCAGCTGGTTTTATTCAGAGTGAATGACTCAGATAGAATAAAAGTGGAGCAATCGAGACAGAAGTGACAGTGCCTTTGAATGACCTCGTCTCCAAAGTCACACATTTTCACATACAGTTTACTCATTCATTAGAAATGAATCACACAGTTCAACATACACTCCCAAGGAGGGAAATTAAACTATAATTCTTGAAGAGAAGGAATATGAAAGAACCACCATACAGGTAGTAGCTAGAAGCATGGCAGTTAGAGGCATTTGGAAATTGGAAGATCTGGGTTTGAATCTTGACCATACTACTTACCAGCTATGGGTCTTTGAACAAATTTCTTAACCTCTCTACATCATAGTTTCACCAAATATATAATTAGGTGGATCACAGGGTTTTGGGTAGAGTTAAATAATTTAACTTAAAAAATGGATTTGGTATGCCCCTGGCCATAGTAAGCACTTCATTAGAATTGCCTACAAAGCAGTAATTTGTTAAGCAGACTATAAGGGGACTGGGTAAAGTTTGTGGCAAAATGGAATTAAAGTATAAGTTAGTTATGGTGCAAAATTTTTTTTGAACTCCATGCATAGTTTTTTCATAGTACTCATTTTCCATGAGTACTTTTAAATATCCTCTTCAAGTGCTTATAATGTATCAGTTATAAAAGCAAGTCTGAGTTTAGACATAGAAAAGCAGATGTGAATTTTCCTCTAGAAATCAGAGGAAATCCTAAAGAAAAGCAGTCAGAAAAGGAGTGTGTGTGTGTGTGTGTGTGTGTGTGTGTATATATATATATATACACATATATATAATATAAAGATATATATAAAGATATATATAGTAGGTTTAAACATTTTTGTTTCCTTTTTCTTTTTTTGGTAAAAAGAGAGACCATTTCCCAGATTTTCTTATTGTGTATAAACAGATGAAGGCACAATACTTTGCAGGGCTGAAGGCCTGTCAGACAGCTAATATGGCTCAGTGCTTTGGACACACCATGGCCCCGAAGGGGGCCAGTTTACAAATCTGCATTCACAGATTATGCTTGTAATTACACATTCAAAGGACTGAAGGTCACGGTTTAAGATCAGGCCAACTTAATGTAGTCATTTAAGTCAAGAAAATAGTTTCATATATCTGTTTTGAAAAGTAATGATTTTCTCCTTTAAAAATGTGTAATGCTCTGAACATTAGAATTGAAAGGGATTAACTCTCAGTCAATCCCCGCTTATTTCTTCTAAGAAAAAAAATGCCCATTTTTACATGACGGTCCCTTTGTATCTTCTAGAAATAAAACCTTACCCTGAGTCAATTATTTGCGTGTTATGTAAATTGTGTTATTAGATACAAAATCTAGACTTCTGACAACTTGTAATCAAGGCAAAAACAAAGGAAGCCTTGAAATCCATTCTTTTCTTAATTTAGAATTAGAAGCTAGAAGAATTTCAGCATTGGTTAGCCTAGATATTCATGTTCTTTATCTTTCTAGAGTCAAAGCTTGGATATTTTCTACTTCTGAATCTTACGCCCAGGGTTTCAAGGCAATGAAGGGATATGTTCAGTTGGGTCACTGTAAATATAGGGATTAAGTCAAAGATTTCGTTGAAATCATATCCCTCATGTAACATTTTAAAAAAAATAAGTAACCATGAAAAGACTGAGACATGGAAATCAACTACAGTAAATGACACATTATAAATAATAAAATACTTTGAATTATTTGAATTATTAATATCAATGCCTTGCTCTTTGAAAGTTCTTGCTTCTATGCCTATTATTTGCCCTGTATCAAAACTTTATTATTGGAGTATGAGTGACTTTCTGAAGAACTTTTTGGGCAATTTATGTGGATAACTGCATATTAAAAAGAGACGAAGGGGCTAGCAGATGAAGTGGAGGTTAAGGTGGCTGGATCCCACATGGCCACCTGGGCAGTTTGAGTCCATCCTAGACCCGGTGGCCTGAAAATCATGCCAGGTGTGTGGATGTGTGCCCAAAATTCTTGGAGGAGACTGAAGGAGAAGGGATTGTGGGGTGGCCATCTCCTTGCAGGTCGATTTCTCACTTTCTCTTTCTCTCTCTCTCTCCTGCAAATGCATACACCCTATAGCAAAAAAATAAATAAAAACAAAAATGAAAGAAATAAGAAGTAAGAAATAGAACAAGTTTCACAAATCTTAGGAAGGTTTTGAAAATAATCCACAAATTCAAGGCTGACACTTAATTCGGCCCACTAAGACATATATCATGTATCCAGGTCTGTTGCAGTTTGATAATATAGAATTTTTAAACAAGACCCTGGCATTTGATAGAAAGTTGATGAATTTGTAAGATATAGTGCTGAGTGAAGCAAGCCAGGCTATGAAAGAGAGATAATGTATTTCTCCACTTAATATATACTGACTGTCAACACTCCGGTGGAAACTGAAAGATCAGAGGATACAGAAACATGGAAACAGTGTGGGAAGAGGATGGGAGATAGAGGAGAATGAGAAATGAAATCAAAGAGAAAAATGGAAAGGCAAGACATTTAAGGGACACAGAAATGGAGAATTGTCTATTGATGATAACATTGTGTGATATCTTTAACTGAACTGGTGTGAAGTATATTCAAGTTGGGTAATTCATTTTATAAGCTGTAGTGAAGTACAATGATTGAATGTATAAAATAAATTGAAATTAAAGAAAGCATTAAATCTAAATGCCTTTAAAGGTTATGAAGTAGCACAGGTAAATCAGTACAAGCCAGAGATGGCAGAAAATACTGACTTATTCTATGATTACCTTCCTAAGTTCTGCTATACCTTCTACCTTACTATTTTGGAGAATAGCAAATAATGTAGTTCTTCTATGTTCATCTTAGTATAAAATGTATTGTATAATAAATACAAATATGATATCCTGAAAAAAAAACTACCAAAAAACGTGGATAAATATGTAAGATTTAATGCTAAGGAAAGCAAGACAACTATGAAAGAGAGGCATTGTATATCCCCTACTTAATATATACAGAATGTCTGCAGTCTATGGCAGAAACTGAAAGATTTTAAAGTGTTAAAACATGGAGAGCAACTTTAGATATTAGAGACAGTGTGGAAAAACAAATCAAGGGAAAAAAAAAGAAGAAGAACAGTTAATGGGCACAAAGATGGAAAATTCTCTCTTGATAATTTGGTAATATCACTAGCTGAATGAATATACAGTGTATTCATGCTGAGAAAATTCATTTTATATGTTGTAAAAATGTACTGTGATTGAATGTAAAAACAAGAAAATAAAACAAAAGAAAAAAAATAGAATTTTTAAATACTGCACCCCTAGCAAAAAGGCACTAAAAATAGGGGCTGGGCAAGTGGAGAAGAGTAAGAATAATTGAGTATAGTATTAAGAATGTATTCTCTAGGGAACCAGCAGTTAGCATAATGGCTATGTCGCTGGACTCCCATGTAGTCGATCGCAGTTCGCGTCCCAGACCCGGTGGCTTAAAACTCACGCCGGGCACGTGTGTGTGCGTGCCCAAGATCCCGAAAGGAGAATGGAGGAGAAGGGATTGCGGTGTGACCATCCCCTCTGGGGGGTGATTTCTCGCTTTCTGTCTCTTTGTCTCTCTCTGCCTGGTGAGCACACGCACCCTATAGTGAAAACCTCTTCAAAAAAAAAAGAATGTATTCTCTAAAGTCAGAAAAACGTGTTTTAATCTCAGCTTTGTTACTTACTAGTTGCGATTCCCTGGGCATTTGCCTTAACTCCCCTGAGTAATTCCCTCACCTAAGTTGCTTAAGTGCAGAGGCCCTGTCAACATAGGCATGAGTGTGATATACACATATAATGCTAAGCACATTGTAGGGTCTCAATGTGCATATGATTTAGTGGATCCTACTTCATACTTGATGTTCAGGACATACTTTCAAAATAAAGTTCCTTCTAAGTTATCACTCTTTTATTAGTACCTCTTACCTTACTAATGGAGGCTCAGCTAAGCATATACGTATACTACGTAATAAGGTTTTCTTTTTCTTGCTGTTGTATTGATAGATTTGATTAGTTTGAAAACATGCCTTATGTCCACCATGATGTTGGATTCACATCCCTGTATTTTCCCTTTTCTAATCACAAAGACAAGTTATTTTAACACGTGAGAGAGCCCAAATAAAAGAAGGTGTACACAGTATTTAAAAATCATAAAAATCGCAACCGCAATGGCAAAGTTCTGGCATAGCAGACTGTGATGTTGAGGCCATAAGGGACGCTCCTCAGTTAGCATTCCAAGGTCTCGTTATGCATGCCAGGTACACGCACACATGCTCATAATCTTGACTGGCTGAGGCTGGAGGTGAGATTGCAGCATGAAGACTCTTTTGGAAGTGTCTCTCACTTCTCATGGAGGAAAGAAAGAAAGAATCTGTTTTTAAAAATTTAATGCAATATGGCATTCTGAATTGAATTATGAAACAGAAAATAGAGCACTATGGAATGACTAGAAAAATCTGAATAAAGTATAGATTCGCCTATATATTGCACTTAGATTGGTTTCTTCTTTTTCTTTTTTGACAAATACAGCATGATATTGTGTGTGTGTGTGTGTGTGTGTGTATATATACTCCTTTCTCCTCTCAGGATCTTGGGTGCACATGCACAGGCGCCTGGCGTGAGTTTAAGCCACCGGGTCCAGGACTTGAACCATAGTTGACATGGGAGTCCAGCGACATAGCCATTACTAATGTTAACTGCTGGAACTCTGTATAATCTTTGCGATTTTTCAGTAATCTGAAATAAGTCCCAAATAAAAAGTTTTCTTTTAAAAAATTATATTGTAATTATAATGTAATTGTAATTATAATTACTTGTACATAATATAATTGTAATTATAATTACTTGTATATATGCAAGTAACCTGTCCCTTCCCAACTATATCCCTTCATCCCTACCATTAGATCATTGGGAAAGTCATGACATGTTTTTCTATGTTTTTCTATACAAAAATGTGCCATGACTTTTCTGACAAGCCAATATTTCTCACTGCCCATTTTCTAACTGCCAGCACCTGCACGTCTTTGCCCAAAGGCTAAGGTTCTAACACCCAAAGACTGTATTGGCTGGTGGGGCATTTGTGCCCATGGATTAATGGCTGATGGGAGTTGACAGGTAAATATTCGGACTCTTTCAACTTTGGGCAAGATTACTCTGAGAAGTGTATTTTGCCTGGGCTCCAAGATCTCTTCAAAGAAATTAAATTGCAGTTGCCAGTGATGGTAACTTGTGTCATAATGACTTGCCCCTTTCCCTTCCTATTTCACTTTGCTGATTAAACTCCCCCTAACTTAAGTTCTTGTCTCATGGTCTTCTTCTAGAGGAAATCCAAACCAAGACATGCCTTCTGTCATGATATCTGCAAGTACAGTGAGTGGCTACTGAATATACCAGTTCAAAGTTGTTTACAGGAAGATATTATAGTTCTCTGGGTTATACTTGGTCCCTGAAAATAACTCTTCACTCTATACCCGGAAAAATCCTCACCACATGATAAAAAACATTAGGAAAACATTAGGATAAAAATCATGTGGAAAATACTAACAAAAACCTGTAAACTATTAAAATGATTTATTCATTCACTTAACCATAAATTACTGAGCATTTTCTTTGGGATATAGAGTGAACAGAGAAAAAAGTCTTGATGTTTTTATCACAGAGATAGAAAAAAAATGGGAAAACAAATTAATAAATAAGATACTATTAAACAGTGATAGTACTTTGTCTCAAAAAATACTCGGGGTCAGAATGGAAAGATAAAACAGTAGTAGAAAAATATTGATGATGGGGACCAACAATTGGCTTAATGATTACATCCGTGGACTGTCATATAGTCAGCAGTTAAAGTCTGAACTGGGCAACTTAAAACTAACACTGGATGCATGTGAATGCATGCCCAAAATCTCGAGAGGATAATGGAGGAGAAGGGATTGCAGTGTAGCTATCCTCACTAGTGATTTCTCACTATCTGTCTTTCTCTGTCTCTCTAATGAGCGCATGCACGGTATTGCAAAAATCTCTTTATTAAAAAAAGAAAAAGAAACTATTGGAGCTCAAAATGCTATTCTCTTTATGTATGCTTAAAATTTTCCATAATTTAAAGTTTTTAAAATTAAATGTATAGCTAGATATAGATCTGAAATACGCAAAATTCTCAGTTATACAAATTCCACTTATTAAATTTTCATTAGCAAATTAAGAGTTCAAACAGGAATAATGGCCAGTGAAATTGTAAAGGTATAAGAAATAATTTAAGACTGAAATGAGCAAAAATTACTGGATATCCTTTCAATGAAATACCAAGGCCTCCAGGAAGTAGATGGTCCTATAGGAGTCTGAGACTTTGTCTTTAACTAGGCTATTCTTCAGTTCTGAGGTGTTAGGAGTTGTCAAAGTGAGCCATGAACAATTTCAACTATAAAAATGTAAATCTGTTGTTCCTACTGGACTGTAATTGGTTAGTTCTCTGAGAATAGAAAATTTTTGCAAATTCACCTTAATATTCTTTTACTATACATACATTTCTCCTTTGAAATCGTTACAACATCTTTTCAGGTTCCCTTGTTAATCAATATCTGTATCATTTTACATCTGTTCACTTTATAGGAGAGTCAGGATTTCACGTTTATAGAGAATTCTTCTGTAGCAGAAATAAGCAATTTTAGTGTTCCAATAATGAGAAAGCATGGATCTATATGTCACACTCTGCATATTTATTCAAATCAGGAACTAAAACACTGTTAGGCCTCTGTATGCACTTCTCTAGCACCACCTATCTTGTTTCTTTTTAAGAATTTTTTAAAGAATTATTTTATTTAACTTTATTTATTATTATTTCCCAGTTTGATCAGACAGAGAGAGAGAGAGAGAGAGGGAAAAAGTGAGAAAGCAAGCTACCAGGTCCACGACTTGAACTCATGGCGACTGTGTGGGAGTCCAGCGTCTTTTACCATCATGCCACCTGCTGGCCCCTAGGATCACCTATCTTAATATTTAATATGGACCATCATACACTGTTCTTTATCCAGGAAAGTCTATTACTACAACTCCTACCACTCCACTGGCCAAGTTTTCACTATCCTTTATTTTGCTAAAAGTATCACCTTTCCTACAAAGGAACTCCTATCAGGGGCAGATAGAAATCTGAGAAATATCTACATACAGAAATAGCTTTTAGTACTGATTTTAAAATAAAAATTTTATAAGCCACCAATAACCACTTGGGTGTATCTTTCATTTTTGCTACATGGCAATAGTCTAGTCACATTGACAGAGAAATCACAAGAAGTCATCTCTGGTCGACATGGTCAACAGTATACTTCTGAAGGAAGGAAATTTCTTTTTTTTTTTTTTTTTGAGAGGTTTTTGCTATAGGGCATGTGTGCTCACCAGACAGAGACAGAGAGATAGAAAGTGAGAAATCACCCCCTACGGAGAATGGCCATGCCGCAATCCCTTTTCCTCCATTCTCCTCTTGGGATCCTGGGCACGCATGCAAATGTGCCAGGCGTGAGTTTAAGCCACTGGGTCCGGGATGCGAACCACGGTCAACTCCATGGGAGTCCAGCAACATAGCCATTACACTAACTGCTGGTCCTGAAGGAGAGAAATTTCAATAGTTCCAATAAAACAAACACTCAGGGACAGATTGATTAAAGCCCTAATTTGGTTAATTAATAAAAGGAAGAGGGAGTAAAAAGAAACAACTGGTATCCAGTTGGTCTTTCATGAATAATGGCTGTAAGTCTTTACTCCCAGAGCCTCTACAAAGGAGAAATATCTCTCTTCACAGAGTGCAATATGTGTCAGGCACTATTTACTGTGAAGTTTAATCCTAGAAGGAAGTCTTGTCACTTTTCACTGAAACTACAAGAGGCTTGGAAGTAAGATTCATCATCCCCATTTTGCAAAGAGTTTAATTAACTTGCTAAGTATCATAAGGATAGTAAATAAAGATAAAGGAAGCTGGATTCAAATCCAGCTGGATAAGCCAGATTTGTATGATTGCCAAACCTATGCCATGCCCTTTCCAGAATGCCAACCTCCCCGCAGGCTTTCACAGTGGTTGACACCTCACCAGGCATCTGTGTGTGTTCCCAGTGGAAAGAATTGCTGATGAAGTGTCAGTTGTCTCAATTCACTATCTACTCACTCAGATAGTTAACACAGCTGTCACCTTCCCATATGAATGACAGAAATAAACGACATGGTATCCAATGGTTATATTCCATGTTAATAGGAGGGAACGTGGTGTAAAAGAAACAGCCCTTAAAAGAAAGTTAGAAAACTGGATTATAAATCTGTCACTGCCACTGTGAAGTTTAATCCTAGAAGGAAGTCTTGTCACTTCTCAGGGGCTTCCATTTCCTCACACACCACGAGCTGGCCCCACCACATACAAAATTAATACTGTTGAATGCTGAGCTTGAATGCTGAGCTCCAAGGTCAAGGGTCAGGTCCTATGCTACTTTTCTAATCCCCAATGTCTAACGCATTCCTTGAACACACTAATGACTCACTAAATACATATACCGATTTTGATCTTTCACAATGATATCAAAAATAACACTTGGTTGCCAAATTTACATCCTGCAGACTACTTTTAAAAAACTTACTTATTCAGCATCTTTTCCTGAGTACATTTCAGATCATAGGACCAATTCACACATACTGCATATGTACTGAAAGGAATGAATTTTTAAAAACACGAAATTTGGGGGCCAGCAAGTGGCATGGTGGTTTAAGGCACTGGGCTCCCACATGGCTGACCATGGTTCGAATCCCAGACCTGGTGGCTTGCTTTTCTCAGTTTCCTCTCTCTCTGGTCAAACTAAAATATAATAATAATAAAATTAAAATAAGTAATTCTTAACAAAAACTGCATGGGAAGCACTGAATTTAAAAAAAACCCACTGAATTTCATAGGGCAAAAGCAAATAACTAAAATGTCATGTTCCATGATAAGGAGTATTCTAATACTTGGCAAAATAGATGAGACTCCTACATCCTACTGAGTCCTACATAAAAATTAAAACATGTCTCCATCTTGCTTCAAATATTGAAAACTTAATAAATGTTTTGAAAGTTCCAAACAGGATGCACTTTGGAAAGCTGGTTATCAAGGACAAGTGCCATAATTAATCTAAGGAGAATAGTATCAAATTTGCTTACATCCAAATTATCATCTGATTCTGTCTACATTCCTCTACCCTCAAACTATCCACAAAGTTCTTATCAACACCTCAGTTTTTCTCTATATTTGTAAGTAGACAATATATTTTAAAGACTAAGGTCATCATGAAGATACATTTTGCCAGGGACTCTCGGGATGTAAGACACTACACTGCGAACATGAAAGAAGTCGCTCCTCTTCATTTTCTCTTTTCTTTAATCATTTTGACTCATGACACATAAAACGATGTCTTTCCTTCATCTGTCATTGTCTTGCTCAGGGATTCTGGGATCTTTTCCTACCCTTAGGGGAAGAAGCTGTTGAGAAGGCTGTATCTTCAGAGCTCTTTTCACAACTTACCACTCATCACATTGCTTTGTCAAACTATTCTTCACTCTGCTTGGCCAAAGTAAGGCTTTATGGGATAATAATCACAAAGCATGAAGGTGTCTAAAGAACAGCCAATAGGGTGAATTAGGATCATACGTCATTATACTGACCAAGAACAAAGGCTACTTTCCAGATCAATGGCAATCAAAACTGACTTCTTCACAGCCAGAATAAAACTCCAATTGAGCTATTTACTACATCACAAATCACACAAGTCACTTCTGACCTTTCATTGCAATAAGCACAGGGAAGAACTATCTATAACTCTGTTTTCTAATTGTCACACTCTATTTTTATTAGATATGACAACTCAAAGGTAAAAAAGATGGATATACTGCTTAATATGAGAAGTACGTTTTGTCTTTTTATTTTTTGTCCTAGGTGTGTGTGTACATACTGGACAGATAGAAAGAGACAGCTAGAAAGGCAAATCACCCCTGGGGGAGGTAGTGGGAGGGAGGTGAGTATAGCCATGCCATAATCCCTTTTTCTCCATTTTGCTCTTGAGATTTTGGGCATGCACACATGCATGCCTGGTATGATTTTCAAGCTGCTGGGTTCAGGACTCAAACCATGAGAATCTAGTGCCTTAGCCACCATGCCACCTACTGGCCTGAGAAGTACATTTTTAAAAGTAAGAAAAGAATAAGGATTTTTTTCTTTGGCTCGATTAATTCATAATATAGTAAATATTTACTAAAAAAACAGAAAGGATTCTTTTTTAAATAAGAGTTTTGGGGGCCTGCAGATGATGTAATGGTTACACTGCTGAACTCTCACGTAGTTGACCGTGGTTCAAGTCCTGGACCTGGTGGCTTAAAACTCACACAGGGCAAATGTATATGCATGCCCAAAATCCTAAGAGGAGAACGGAGGAGAAGGGATTATGTCATGGCCATTTCCCCTAGGGAGTGATTTCTTGTTCTCTGTCTCTATCTTTCCAGCTAGCACATGCACCCTATAGCAAAAATCTCTCTCAAAAAAAATTTAAAAAAAAGCAGTTTTTAAATTAAGGTGACTTTAAGAGTTTAATTGTATAGAGAACTGAGGTAACAAAGAGTTATAACATATGTCTAGTACAGCAAGTCGTCCACCACAGAAAAGTATGTACATAAAAGCACCTGTTTGATTTGCAAAGTTTTGAGGTGTTCTAATGCTGAATAAAGGCTTTATCAGTGTATTTTTTACCACCTGGGCTGGGTCCTGAGGAACTGAGTTTTTTCCTTAGGGAATCATTTCTACATGGAAGCCCAGCCAGCTGCAGATAGACTTGTTTATGTTTTAACAAAATCACAATCCAAGAAGTATATTTCACTGGGATTATAATATTAGTGTAAAGAAAACTAGCTGAAGGGAGGTCAAGAACAAAAGAAGCAAGCCACGATCAGAGAAGTAAACACATCTGGAAGTTTTAAGGACACTGTAGAAGAAATGATTTGCTGATTTTGGAGTGAAGTCTTTGAAGGTAAGTTTAGATAATAATTAAAAACACACAGCCCAGCAATTTCTGATGAAATCACTACCTTTTTGAATCATTACCATAAAATTAGTGCTTGACCTAAGGCTTCATTTGCTCATATTAAAAGGTAGGGAGAAGCACTAAGAAAAGAAGTTACGACCGAATAACAATGATCTCTCTGTCATCCTCCTTTTAGGAATCTGGTCTTGGAATTTTCTTTAGCTTGAAGCAAAAGCAACAACAAAAGATAACTCTTCAGAAACTTTCTGCTTCAGATCATGATGGTTGTACTTTTTTAGAATGGAACCTGGAAACACAGTTGTGATAACAGTTTTTTATCTGTTTTAGTGAACTGATTAAAACTTAAAGGTGAGGGAATAAAATATGCAAATACTCTGTCTTGGTGTTTGTATTAAAAATTGTTGGATATTGTGAGGTAAGTAGTATAAATTATACATCAGTTATCCAAAGCATTCCACATCAATTCTACTAACACTTTCCATTTTTGCTGGGTTTATAGTATTCAGAAAAGAGTGGAAAACATATAGGAATGAATAAAACTTACTTCTTACTCTTGAGGAGCCTACAATCTAGCAAGACAGAGATGTAAAAGACTACAAGTCTAAAAATGAAACAGGTGTTCTCAAGAGGCTCAAGCAAGGTGTCAAAGGAGCTGAGAGAAGAGAGAAATTTGATAATTAAATGGATTCAAGTCATAGCCCTGTAAAGAATCTGACAGTCATCTTTTTACTCCTCTTCTTTGATGTGTGTGTGTGTGTTTAGCATATAAGAAATATGAAGCCCAGGAAGGTTAATTATCGATAGCTTGCAAAAATCGCAAAGCCCATTAGAGGCTGAGTTGAGAGGGGACTCAGGTTTTCTAACACTTTATTTCACACAATGTCACCCTAATTTAGATGTTTCAAATATCAAAGTAGAATTTTGATTTGGACATTGCACGTCCAGGTACTTATTAATGGGTCTACTGTCACATGAAAGGTGGGTGAGAGTGGTGAAACAGAATTTTAAACTTTAAATAAAGTAGTCTTTATCATTGATTATTTCCTCCCATTATATGAGAACAGAATAAAGCGAAGATGCAAATGTAAATGAATGGAGAACATAATGCAAAGTAATGAAGTGAGAAACTTCCCTGCAAAGACACACACACACACACACACACACAGGACAGCATGGGCAATTTCTTCTAAGAACACAAGACTGTCATTGTCCCCTTGTCTGGATAGAAGATATGTTCACAAAACATGGGCTCAGGTGTTAGTTTATATCACAGGTGACTTCTCTCTCTCTCTCTCCTCCCCTTTCCCCGCACCAAGAAAAGGAGCCACTTCTCACATTTAGACTTGCTGAAAAAGCAACGCTGTCAATGTTTCTTGCAGGAAGATGCTCAGGTGGCCGATACTCAGCAGGTGGCAGGAGGAACTCATAATTTACTTGGGAAGCCCCAGTCTGATACCACGAACAGAAATCAATCACATGGGCAGGCATCTAACGCAGCCATAAGTGCTACAGAGCTTGTCGAAGAGACCTCAATCTTGGGAGATAAGCATTACCATTTTTACACAAGAGAAAAGTGAGTCTTGGGGGAGCTCATTTGCATGTAGATAAAACACTGATTTAAAAAGTGAGTCAATGGGTCTCCAAGTGCTTGCCTGGGAGCCACATGGGCTCCTCTGTGTAGGCCAGCTTGGCTGTCTTCCCTCCAGGCAGCTAGGATTTGATAAGTCAGAAATAACAGTCTTTGTCAAACTCCAGTCCAGACACACAACAGGACACAGAGGCTTCGAGTCACACTCTTGCCACGTTATACCTGTTTGTGTGGCTTGCACATTACTTTCCTATGGTATGAGCAAGCCGTTAACCTCCTGAGAAACGGGCCGTATGCACTGTCATGTCCTGTATGTACATCTTAAAACCCAGTTGCCTGAGAAAACATTTCTGACTCATGTACTTTCACCTCATTTGGGGCCAGATGGCATATTCTCTGGGACCTGGGCAGATCAAGCCTTCACTAAATGCCTAATTTCTAGCACTGACTCATGCTCATGAAAGCAAACACAATGAGGTCAATGAAAAGAATATGCCACAGTCCTACCTGTTTAAAACATGCAGCTTGAATCTGCCTATTTTCAGAATGTTATGCATTCAGGGTGTTTTTTTTTTTGGAGGGTGTTATCCTTTGACGGGAAGAAATTAAGAAACTGCATGGCAAATAGGATTTTATCTGGAGAACATTATAGGTTTCATAAATTTATAGTAAGTTCCAAGAATGAAAATATTTTGAATTTTTTTTTTTTTGAGAAGTTTTTCGTTATAGGGCACGTGTGCTCGCCAGACAGACAGAGAGAGACATAGAGACAGAAAGCGAGAAATCACCCCCCGGGGGGATGGTCACGCCACAATCCCTTCTCCTCCATTCTCCTCTTGGGATCTTGGGCACGCACGCACATGCGCCCGGCGTGAGTTTTAAGCCACCGGGTCCGGGACGCGAACCGCGGTCGACTACGTGAGAGTCCAGCGACGTAGCCATTATGCTAACTTCTGGTTCCCTGAAATTATTATGATAAAGCTTTGACTATGGATGACTAATAATCACAAAAGGACAAGTTTTTTTCTTATTTACAGGCTTGAAATTAGTCAACAGTATAACAAGATGGCTAAAAATGCTCTGAGTATTACTAAGTTACCCTAATAGATGTATAAAGCCCAGTACTAAGAATTCCAGATCTATGTTTTAGATAACATTTATTAAGAGGAATGTAGAAAAAGTGGAATCTAGGCCATGTTGCTGAAGGTAGACAAGGCTAGAGCCCTCCCTCCCCCCGCCCCAGTGGGTAAAGAACAACTACAAGGATGGCTTAAAAAGAATTCAAGAAGTATAATATATGTTTCCTGAGATAGTACTCATAGAAAAGAGACAGATTATTTCATTATATGTAGCTCTATAAACTGAGGGAAGGCAAAGGGATGGGGGGAAAAAGTGTTGATTCAGTACAAGGCAGAACTTTGATTGTTTATTATTTTGATTTATTTTATATATACAATCACCATACATCACTACAGCCTGTAAAGTGAATTTACCCAACATGAATTACACTTCACACCAGTCCAGTCGAAGATACCATACATGTTATCACCAACAAATAACCATCCACTTTTGCGTCCCATAAATGTCTTGCCTCTCTATTTCTCTCCTCAATTCCTTTCCCAGCTGCTTCCTTCTAAGAGCAGATGAAGTAGCCCATTTTCACGGACATTGAAGTGGAGTTAATGCTCTGGACAGAACTACCACTTAGGTCAGTTATAATCCCAGGCAACCATTATACTGAATCTAGTATTTATATTACATCAGTTTCAAGCTGAAAAAAATAATACTTGTCAAAAAGATCATCTATACTGTTTTGTTTGCACAACTGACTGAGGGATGACTCCAGTCTTACCAAACTTCAATTCTTATCAATTCAAGAGTCATTAGGTGATTAGACAGATTGAATGTGAATGTTACTTAAATCGTTACCAGTTTGTACGGACACATGTAGATACACTAAAAAGTAAACGCTTTCGTTATTGACATATTTTTAAAATTTCGTTCTTGAAAAAATAAACGGTCTTCATAATTAGGCATTTTACCAGTGGAATAACCAAACAAGCTAATCTTTAGGCTAATGGATTTAAAAAGCACTACCTGTGTCTCTTTTTCTAAGCTAAACAAGTTGCTATCCCACATTCTCACTGTATCACTCAGATTTATCTTTACATTAACAAGGCTTGCCAGCTGATAGCCAAAAAAGCGCACCAAGTTGGACCAACTTCAAAATTTGTTTCCGTGCCGGGATGTTTCATGCAGTTGGCACAAGCAGGCCGCAGCTGGGGCTCCATTTATTACATTATGCTATAAACATTATGTCCTGCACTAACAAGATATTCAACATGACCATCCCATAGGTTTCCAAGCACCATAAACATCTGTTAACCCAGGCACCAGAGACAGCATAGCGAAGGCTTCTAGCATCCATTTTAAAGTGGTTTATGATGTGGAGTCTGTTGTTTAAAACTAATCATCAAAACCATAGCCCCAAACTCTCACTAAAACAAATATTTGTGAGGCAAAATTATGCTCAGTTTTAAAATATGTATATATATATACTTATGTCATCACTTTGTCATTGCATTTATAGACTTTTCATTTCACACCTCTGCCCATTAAGTATTGGCTTTTGGGGGCATTGGGACCAAAACTGTAATTTCACTGTCATATATTTACTCCAAAAAACAAAATCTGAATATTGACTCACCAACTTTCCTTAGACTAATGTGAAACTAGAAGTTTATAGAGAAAGAGATGAGAGATGGGAAAAGCGTTTTAAACCACAAGTGTTTGTTCAGGGTCTCCAGGCTAAAACACATCCTTCTATACAAAGGTCTATCTGAAAGGAAACTCTCTCTGGAGGTCCCTTGAAATTTAATCTGGGAACACTGAGTTTTGCTTTTCTCGAAATGAAGCACAACTCCTAAAAAGAATAAATGGAACCAACAACCCTGCTTGCTAAGTCATTTTATTTTGTCTCTGTCTTGCATTTTAATTTCTCAAAATGTTTCAGGAGTTATGATCTCCAAGGTATTGGGGCACCGCAGAATAAGGGACTTCCAGAGTGATCCTGGTGGAAACTAGCCTGGAACACCAGTTGCTCAGGGAACAAAGCCGGGGCTACCACATCACAGGTCTGCAGAAAAAGCAAGTGCCTTCCCAGGCACACAAACTAGGGAAGTCTCAAGGTGAGCATTCCTGAGACCACACAGTCTCTGGACTGTGGACGCTAGTACCGCAGAATGGCAGTTTGGCAGTTTTGCACCTCCAAGCTGCGTCTGTCTTCAGGGTTCTGTATCCTAAAAGCCTCAAACATTTTTTCCTCGTAGTTCTGAGAGAGCCAGAAACCCCACTCCCATCTCTCTGCCCCTCCAAGACAACGGTTTAGTTACTTAAAGCTCGTGGTACTCAACCTATACAAGAACCGTTGTGACCTCCCAACCCTCTGCCCTCCCGTTACCTTTCTCTGTCCCTTCCAAGGTCTCCTGGTGGCATAAACATGCGGGCGGCACATCCACCCCCCACCCCACCTTACTGGCTCAGGCGCTGACACGCCTCCCCTGGCGAGCGCGCGCACACACACAAACACACACAGCGCACACGTACACCCACTCAGCACATACACCCCGCGCCAGACCACAAACCCCGGCTGCCAGGTCGCAGCAGGCGTCCCGGCTGGGCTATCTATAAAGCGTTCTTGGCTATACGTCTTCCCCACGCACATGCAGGTGGGTGACCCAGCCCGCATCCTCTGCGCGCCTCCCGGGCCCTCTTCCCGGTCTCAGGCTACCCTACTCACCCGCAGTCTTCATGCCTCCTGCAGTTCTGTCAAAACTTTGCGCCCAGTTGATATCATAACCACGAGTATGTCCAAGACTGGAAGAGCTCGGCTCGCCACAACTTCCACCCACCCCAGCTCACAGGCACTGGTGGCTGTGACTCTACTGATCCCGCTCCGCTGGTGCCAACGCGCGGCTGCAGCCGGCACAAAAACGCAAAAGGCCGTTTGCTTTGCGGAGAAGCGCGCGGTGTAGGCGCGCACAGCCAGACCTCTCCATTCCCTCGCCCCGGCAGCCCCGCAGCCTCAGCAGTTCCTGCCCCAGTCCGCTGATGATGTCAAACACAGACACACTGGGAAACTTTTACGACTTGAACAAAACTGTCTTCGGAGGAAACCCCTCCACGCACTGCACACTCAGGCCCGATTCGGCACCAGCGTGAATTGTTCGCCTGTCGCCTCCAGCTCCTTGCCTCCCCTCCACCAACTTCAACTAGACCCCACCTCCCAACACTCAAACACAGAAACACGTCCACAGCTCGGATCGGGTTACAACAACCCACCAGTAGAAAACAACTTCGCAAGGAAGAGGGAAGCACAGCCAACCCCCAAGCCACCCAGAAAAGCAAATTATCCGTGTAAATATCTAAGACATATCTCCATTTTCATAAATAACTGGCATCCCAGGGTCCAACCACTCCCAGGACCCCTGGCACAACAGAGGGGGGCACAGATTCCCGGAGACCCCTTCCTGTACCTCTGAGCCTCGCCTCCGGAGAAAGAGCGCGCGTTCGCATCCGGGCTGGGGCCGCTGGCGCCCGGGCCTCCGGCCCGCCTGGCCCCAGCAG